>NC_135224.1:820833-1165000 GCF_052324685.1 Brachyhypopomus gauderio
GGTGTAAAAAGAACAAGGGTGGATGAGGGAGGGTGTAGACAGAACAAGGGTGGATGAGGGAGGGTGTAGACAGAACAAGGGTGGATGAAGGTGTAGACAGTATAAAGGTGGATGAGGGAGGGTGTAGACAGAATAAGGGTGGATGAAGATGTAGACAGAACAAGGGTGGATGAAGGTGTAGACAGAACAAGAGTGGATGAGGGAGGGTGTAGACAGAACAAGGATGGATGATGGAGGGTGTAGACAGTATAAAGGTGGATGAGGGAGGGTGTAGACAGAACAAGGGTGGATGAAGGTGTAGACAGATCAAGGGTGGATGAGGGAGGGTGTAGACAGAACAAGGGTGGATGAAGGTGTAGACAGTATAAAGGTGGATGAGGGAGGGTGTAGACAGAACAAGGGTGGATGAAGGTGTAGACAGAACAAGGATGGATGAAGGTGTAGACAGAACAAGGATGGATGAGGGAGGTGTAGACAGAACAAGGGTGGATGAAGGTGTAGACAGAATAAAGGTGGATGAGGGAGGGTGTAGACAGAACAAGGGTGGATGATGGAGGGTGTAGACAGAACAAGGGTGGATGATGGAGGGTGTACACAGAACAAGGGTGGATGAGGGAGGGTGTAGACAGAACAAGGGTGGATGAAGGTGTAGACAGAACAAGGGTGGATGATGGAGGGTGTAGACAGAACAAGGGTGGATGAAGGTGTAGACAGTTTAAAGGTGGATGAGGGAGGGTGTAGACAGAACAAGGGTGGATGAAGGTGTAGACAGAACAAGGGTGGATGAAGGTGTAGACAGTATAAAGGTGGATGAGGGAGGGTGTAGACAGAACAAGGGTGGATGAAGGTGTAGACAGAACAAGGATGGATGAAGGTGTAGACAGAACAAGGGTGGATGAGGGAGGTTGTAGACAGAACAAGGGTGGATGAAGGTGTAGACAGTATAAAGGTGGATGAGGGAGGGTGTAGACAGAACAAGGGTGGATGATGGAGGGTGTAGACAGAACAAGGGTGGATGATGGAGGGTGTACACAGAACAAGGGTGGATGAGGGAGGGTGTAGACAGAACAAGGGTGGATGAAGGTGTAGACAGAACAAGGGTGGATGATGGAGGGTGTAGACATAACAAGGGTGGATGAAGGTGTAGACAGTTTAAAGGTGGATGAGGGAGGGTGTAGACAGAACAAGGGTGGATGAGGGAGGGTGTAGACAGTATAAAGGTGGATGATGGAGGGTGTAGACAGAACAAGGGTGGATGAGGGAGGGTGTAGACAGTATAAAGGTGGATGATGGAGGGTGTAGACAGAACAAGGGTGGATGATGGAGGGTGTAGACAGTATAAAGGTGGATGATGGAGGGTGTAGACAGAACAAGGGTGGATGAGGGAGGGTGTAGACAGTATAAAGGTGGATGATGGAGGGTGTAGACAGAACAAGGGTGGATGAGGGAGGGTGTAGACAGTATAAAGGTGGATGAGGGAGGGTGTAGACAGAACAAGGGTGGATGAAGGTGTAGACAGAACAAGGGTGGATGAGGGAGGGTGTAGACAGAACAAGGGTGGATGAGGGAGGGTATAGACAGAACAAGAGTGGATGAGGGAGGGTGTAGACAGAGCAAGGGTGGATGAAGGTGTAGACAGTTTAAAGGTGGATGAAGGTGTAGACAGTTTAAAGGTGGATGAGGGAGGGTGTAGACAGAACAAGGGTGGATGATGGAGGGTGTAGAAAGAACAAGGGTGGATGAGGGAGGGTGTAGACAGTATAAAGGTGGATGATGGAGGGTGTAGACAGAACAAGGGTGGATGAGGGAGGGTGTAGACAGTATAAAGGTGGATGATGGAGGGTGTAGACAGAACAAGGGTGGATGAGGGAGGGTGTAGACAGTATAAAGGTGGATGAAGGTGTAGACAGTATAAAGGTGGATGAGGGAGGGTGTAGACAGAACAAGGGTGGATGATGGAGGGTGTAGACAGAACAAGGGTGGATGATGGAGGGTGTACACAGAACAAGGGTGGATGAGGGAGGGTGTAGACAGAACTAGGGTGGATAAAGGTGTAGACAGAACAAGGATGGATGAAGGTGTAGACAGAACAAGGGTGGATGAGGGAGGGTGTAGACAGAACAAGGGTGGATGAAGGTGTAGACAGTATAAAGGTGGATGAAGGTGTAGACAGTTTAAAGGTGGATGAGGGAGGGTGTAGACAGAACAAGGGTGGATGATGGAGGGTGTAGAAAGAACAAGGGTGGATGAGGGAGGGTGTAGACAGTATAAAGGTGGATGATGGAGGGTGTAGACAGAACAAGGGTGGATGAGGGAGGGTGTAGACAGTATAAAGGTGGATGATGGAGGGTGTAGACAGAACAAGGGTGGATGATGGAGGGTGTAGACTGTATAAAGGTGGATGATGGAGGGTGTAGACAGAACAAGGGTGGATGAGGGAGGGTGTAGACAGTATAAAGGTGGATGATGGAGGGTGTAGACAGAACAAGGGTGGATGAGGGAGGGTGTAGACAGTATAAAGGTGGATGAGGGAGGGTGTAGACAGAACAAGGGTGGATGATGGAGGGTGTAGACAGAACAAGGGTGGATGAAGGTGTAGACAGATCAAGGGTGGATGAGGGAGGGTGTAGACAGAATATGGGTGGATGAGGGAGGGTGTAGACTCAACAAGGGTGGATGAGGGAGGGTGTAGACACAACAAGGGTGGATGAGGGAGGGTGTAGACAGAACAAGGGTGGATGAAGGTGTAGACAGTATAAAGGTGGATGAGGGAGGGTGTAGACAGAACAAGGGTGGATGATGGAGGGTGTAGACAGAACAAGGGTGGATGAAGGTGTAGACAGTTTAAAGGTGGATGAAGGTGTAGACAGTTTAAAGGTGGATGAGGGAGGGTGTAGACAGAACAAGGGTGGATGATGGAGGGTGTAGACAGTATAAAGGTGGATGATGGAGGGTGTAGACAGAACAAGGGTGGATGAGGGAGGGTGTAGACAGTATAAAGGTGGATGATGGAGGGTGTAGACAGAACAAGGGTGGATGAGGCAGGGTGTAGACAGTATAAAGGTGGATGATGGAGGGTGTAGACAGAACAAGGGTGGATGAGGGAGGGTGTAGACAGTATAAAGGTGGATGATGGAGGGTGTAGACAGAACAAGGGTGGATGATGGAGGGTGTAGACAGTATAAAGGTGGATGATGGAGGGTGTAGACAGAACAAGGGTGGATGAGGGAGGGTGTAGACAGTATAAAGGTGGATGAAGGTGTAGACAGTATAAAGGTGGATGAGGGAGGGTGTAGACAGAACAAGGGTGGATGAAGGTGTAGACAGAACAAGGATGGATGAAGGTGTAGACAGAACAAGGGTGGATGAGGGAGGTGTAGACAGAACAAGGGTGGATGAAGGTGTAGACAGTATAAAGGTGGATGAGGGAGGGTGTAGACAGAACAAGGGTGGATGAGGGAGGGTGTAGACAGAACAAGGGTGGATGAAGGTGTAGACAGAACAAGGGTGGATGAAGGTGTAGACAGAACAAGGGTGGATGATGGAGGGTGTAGACAGAACAAGGGTGGATGAAGGTGTAGACAGTTTAAAGGTGGATGAAGGTGTAGACAGTTTAAAGGTGGATGAGGGAGGGTGTAGACAGAACAAGGGTGGATGATGGAGGGTGTAGACAGTATAAAGGTGGATGATGGAGGGTGTAGACAGAACAAGGGTGGATGAGGGAGGGTGTAGACAGTATAAAGGTGGATGATGGAGGGTGTAGACAGAACAAGGGTGGATGAAGCAGGGTGTAGACAGTATAAAGGTGGATGATGGAGGGTGTAGACAGAACAAGGGTGGATGAGGGAGGGTGTAGACAGTATAAAGGTGGATGATGGAGGGTGTAGACAGTATAAAGGTGGATGATGGAGGGTGTAGACAGAACAAGGGTGGATGATGGAGGGTGTAGACAGTATAAAGGTGGATGATGGAGGGTGTAGACAGAACAAGGGTGGATGAGGGAGGGTGTAGACAGAACAAGGGTGGATGAAGGTGTAGACAGTATAAAGGTGGATGAGGGAGGGTGTAGACAGAACAAGGGTGGATGAAGGTGTAGACAGAACAAGGATGGATGAAGGTGTAGACAGAACAAGGGTGGATGAGGGAGGTGTAGACAGAACAAGGGTGGATGAAGGTGTAGACAGTATAAAGGTGGATGAGGGAGGGTGTAGACAGAACAAGGGTGGATGATGGAGGGTGTAGACAGAACAAGGGTGGATGATGGAGGGTGTACACAGAACAAGGGTGGATGAGGGAGGGTGTAGACAGAACAAGGGTGGATGAAGGTGTAGACAGAACAAGGGTGGATGAAGGTGTAGACAGAACAAGGGTGGATGATGGAGGGTGTAGACAGAACAAGGGTGGATGAAGGTGTAGACAGTTTAAAGGTGGATGAAGGTGTAGACAGTTTAAAGGTGGATGAGGGAGGGTGTAGACAGAACAAGGGTGGATGATGGAGGGTGTAGACAGTATAAAGGTGGATGATGGAGGGTGTAGACAGAACAAGGGTGGATGAGGGAGGGTGTAGACAGTATAAAGGTGGATGATGGAGGGTGTAGACAGAACAAGGGTGGATGAGGCAGGGTGTAGACAGTATAAAGGTGGATGATGGAGGGTGTAGACAGAACAAGGGTGGATGAGGGAGGGTGTAGACAGTATAAAGGTGGATGATGGAGGGTGTAGACAGAACAAGGGTGGATGATGGAGGGTGTAGACAGTATAAAGGTGGATGATGGAGGGTGTAGACAGAACAAGGGTGGATGAGGGAGGGTGTAGACAGTATAAAGGTGGATGAAGGTGTAGACAGTATAAAGGTGGATGAGGGAGGGTGTAGACAGAACAAGGGTGGATGAAGGTGTAGACAGAACAAGGATGGATGAAGGTGTAGACAGAACAAGGGTGGATGAGGGAGGGTGTAGACAGAACAAGGGTGGATGAAGGTGTAGACAGTATAAAGGTGGATGAGGGAGGGTGTAGACAGAACAAGGGTGGATGATGGAGGGTGTAGACAGAACAAGGGTGGATGATGGAGGGTGTACACAGAACAAGGGTGGATGAGGGAGGGTGTAGACAGAACAAGGGTGGATGATGGAGGGTGTACACAGAACAAGGGTGGATGAGGGAGGGTGTAGACAGAACAAGGGTGGATGAAGGTGTAGACAGAACAAAGGTGGATGAAGGTGTAGACAGAACAAGGGTGGATGATGGAGGGTGTAGACAGAACAAGGGTGGATGAAGGTGTAGACAGTTTAAAGGTGGATGAAGGTGTAGACAGTTTAAAGGTGGATGAGGGAGGGTGTAGACAGAACAAGGGTGGATGATGGAGGGTGTAGAAAGAACAAGGGTGGATGAGGGAGGGTGTAGACAGTATAAAGGTGGATGATGGAGGGTGTAGACAGAACAAGGGTGGATGAGGGAGGGTGTAGACAGTATAAAGGTGGATGATGGAGGGTGTAGACAGAACAAGGGTGGATGAGGGAGGGTGTAGACAGTATAAAGGTGGATGATGGAGGGTGTAGACAGAACAAGGGTGGATGATGGAGGGTGTAGACAGTATAAAGGTGGATGATGGAGGGTGTAGACAGAACAAGGGTGGATGAGGGAGGGTGTAGACAGTATAAAGGTGGACGATGGAGGGTGTAGACAGAACAAGGGTGGATGAGGGAGGGTGTAGACAGTATAAAGGTGGATGAGGGAGGGTGTAGACAGAACAAGGGTGGATGATGGAGGGTGTAGACAGAACAAGGGTGGATGAAGGTGTAGACAGATCAAGGGTGGATGAGGGAGGGTGTAGACAGAATATGGGTGGATGAGGGAGGGTGTAGACACAACAAGGGTGGATGAGGGAGGGTGTAGACACAACAAGGGTGGATGAGGGAGGGTGTAGACAGAACAAGGGTGGATGAAGGTGTAGACAGTATAAAGGTGGATGAGGGAGGGTGTAGACAGAACAAGGGTGGATGATGGAGGGTGTAGACAGAACAAGGGTGGATGATGGAGGGTGTAGACAGAACAAGGGTGGATGAGGGAGGGTGCAGACAGAACAAGGGTGGATGAGAGAGGGTGCAGACAGAACAAGGGTGGATGAAGGTGTAAACAGAACAAGGGTGGATGAGGGAGGGTGTAGACACAACAAGGGTGGATGAGGGAGGGTGTAGACACAACAAGGGTGGATGAAGGTGTAGACTGTATAAAGGTGGATGAGGGAGGGTGTAGACAGAACAAGGGTGGATGAAGGTGTAGACAGTATAAAGGTGGATGAGGGAGGGGGTAGACAGGACAATGGTGGATGAAGGTGTAGACAGAACAAGGGTGGATGAAGGTGTAGACAGAACAAGGGTGGATGATGGAGGGTGTAGACAGAACAAGGGTGGATGAAGGTGTAGACAGTTTAAAGGTGGATGAAGGTGTAGACAGTTTAAAGGTGGATGAGGGAGGGTGTAGACAGAACAAGGGTGGATGATGGAGGGAGTAGACAGTATAAAGGTGGATGATGGAGGGTGTAGACAGAACAAGGGTGGATGAGGGAGGGTGTAGACAGAACAAGGGTGGATGACGGAAGGTGTAGACAGAACAAGGGTGGATGAGGGAGGGTGTAGACAGAACAAGGGTGGATGAGGAAGGGTGTAGACAGAACAAGGGTGGATGAGGAAGGGTGTAGACAGAACAAGGGTGGATGAGGGAGGGTGTAGACAGAACAAGGGTGGATGAAGGTGTAGACAGTATAAAGGTGGATGAGGGAGGGTGTAGACAGAACAAGGGTGGATGATGGAGGGTGTAGACACAACAAGGGTGGATGAAGGTGTAGACAGAACAAGGGTGGATGAGGCATCATGACCTCCTGATCTTTATGGCTCAAAGTCAGTCACCAAAACACAGAAGAGTTACAGAGACATTTAGAAAGAATACAGATATCCACAAGTATAATGTAAAAATATAAAACAGAATTAAAAGTAATAATAAAATAATCATAAAAATATACATTGATTCTTTCACAGATGAGGAAAATGTTATCAGTGCAACTGATTTCACATTAAATCATTAAATAAGATGCAGTTATGTTACAAGGCTGAGGCAGTGTTTCTGCTGGTGGTTTGGACAGTCGCACTGAGGGTATTTAAGTTGTGAAGAGTTTAACACAACTGATTCACTTAACTCATAACTGACACACTGGGAAAAGGCTGTGTGTCAATATCACTTTAATCTTGCTACTTTCAACAAGTTTGTTCTTATATGAACCGATTTAGAGCTCCTACTTTTTAGCCAAGTTCTCATCAGTTGATTATTGATTAAACCCAGAGTCATGGACTCAGAATGAGTGTGTAGACGGACATCAGTTTGTCTTTGTTTCTAGTGGAGCTGCTGCAAGACCAAACTCCCCTCAACCCAGCTGTGTGTCCATGAAGAGTGATGGGTCAATGGATCTCCCTCTCACCTTCAGAGAAGGATCAGTCTTGAAGGAGAGGTATTCATTTCACATCAGCCCCGGTTCTGGACTGCTTTGCTTGGGGGGGCAGTAAAACATAATGAGGGGGCATGTCGATAGTCATGTTTATGAAGCCAGAAATATATTCAAGGCTTGATTTGTGCATGAATGATGACTATTGATACTGGCTTAAAGTGATGTATTAGGTAAAGAAATAAAAATGCACATTTTCGAACTTAAAACACAATGATTAAAAAATACATGTCGATTATGTAAATGGAGAACAAAGATTATCTAATTGTATTTCATTTCAATACGCCCCCTTAATTAAATTGCCATTACTAATAGAACAACTCTATTTCTTGAAAGGCTTTAATACAAATTTAAGTCAAAGCTGACAAATGTACCTACACACAGGTACAGAAATAGGAATGAGTGAGAATATTTATATTATTGGGAAATTAAAATATAAAGAAAACAAAAGAATACAAATTCTGTTAAAAAGGGGGTATTCGTCACATTTATATATTGGAAAAAAAAAATATGAAAGTACATAAAATAAGAAATCTATCTACTGCACTTTAATAGTAAAAAAATTGGTAAAGTATTGAAGTTTTTATTGATGTTATGAAACGTACTGGTACAATGCGGTATTTATGCACAGTATAACAATACTGGCTGTGATGGCGAGGAATCGTTTAAACCAGGGATGTCAAAGTCAAATACACCGAGGGCCAAAAAACCAAATTTGCTACAAGCCGAGGGCCGGACTGGTTCAATGTTTATTAAAACATATTGAAATGATTGCACATAGCCTATTGAACCAAGACCTAACACAGTGTATATTATTTATGCTTAAATGAATAAAGCAATATTTTTTTATGGATCTGTCAGTAATTTCAAGTGAAAACATTTTTCAACAGGCAAACAGATAAAAGCAAACTTCCTTCAAAGAAAAATCACATGTCCTGTACATTAAATGAATAATGCTTGAAATTGTAACTACTTCATTTCACAACAAATATCTGTCTGACTGAACCGTTCTCTTTACGTTAACAAATACGAGCCTCTTGTAATTCCAGGACGAAACATGAGAGAACGTGAAGACGTTAAGATTGGGCGTTTTGAAAATAAACAACCATTAAATAATGTGATAAAAAGCAAATTTTTCCGAACCATTTCGAGTATATGTTGTATAAATATTTAACTTAATTAAGTTTAATGTGCTGGGAAATATTGAAATGGACCTTTAATGTGACGTACAAGTGCTTGAATTCCACCTTATAAACGTGTATGAATCCTGCAAACATTACTTTGTTCATTGCGCTGAGGCGCAAAATTCGAGAGGTGCACTATTGATCTATATTAATATAGATCAATGAGGTGCACGACCTCGAGAATTGACAGCGCGCGAGACCCTCGCGCACGGGCGGAGCCACTGCAATTACGTCATTTTCGCCGCGCGGACCCTCGCGACGCGTCGCGCTGCAGTGACTTTGTGGGCTACCGTTGCATTGTGGGGAACGTAGTGCGTGCAAAACACCATCGGGCGGCTGTGGCCTGCGGACCGGTTCTAATAGTAATTAAATATCATCCAGGGGGCCATAGATAATCAATTCACGGGCCGGATCTGGCTAGCGGGCCTTTACTTTGACATATGTGGTTTAAACCATGAGCCGCGACGGCTTGCGCGGGGGAAATAGCACTGTCAGTTAAAGAGGGCCTCGCGCGCTGTCGATTCGTGAGGTCGTGCACCTCTCGAATTTTGTAACTTCGCACACGCTGCGCCTCAGCGCGATGAGAACAGTCACGTTTGCCGGGTTCATCCACCTTTTTAAGGTGGAATTAAAGCACTTGTACGTCACTTTCAAGGTCCATTTCAATATTTCTCAGCACGTTAAACTTAATTAAGTTAAATATTTATACATATACTCAAAATGATTCGCATTTTAAATCACACTTTCAAAATGCCCAATCTTAACGTCTTCACGTTCTCTCATGTTTCGTCCTGGAATTACAAGAGGCTCGTATTTGTTAACCTAAGACAAGAGAACTGTTCAGTCAGACAGATATTTGTTGTGAAACGAAGTAGTTACAATTTCAAGCATTTTCAAGTACTTTAGCCTAAATTCCAGCACTTTTCAAATCTGAAAAAGCAACATTAAAATTCGTCAGGTAAATGTTCATTCCCGTTTTTTTTATTACCACATATGGTTTCGGACAACACTGCGCAGCAAGTATTTAAACGCTTCCGCCGTTCGCGCAGGTTTAGGAGAACCAAGTTAGCCTAAACGCTAATGGCTAATAAAATAATTTAAGCAACACCTATGCAAGAGGTAAGTAACATTAAAGCAACGACAAACCACAGTTAAGCAAATATTACCATGTGGAAGTCAGTTTAAACTCAGAAGAGTGTATACCTGCCTTTCACTCACACTAACAGAACACATACTACAGAACTGAACCGTATGGGGCGGTCTGCCGATTTTTATATGACTCAAAGAGCCAATCAGGAATAAGCAAGGAAATATCTTCACGCTGTAAAGCAAAATGCATTTTTGTAATTGGTTCAGGGATAAAAAAAAAGCCGTTGCTTGCATTGTGCTTGGGGGGGCAAAGACACAATTTGGGGGGGCAATGCCCCCCTCAGCCCCCCCCTAGCGCCGGCCCTGTTTCACATCCTCTTGATCACTCTAATCTCATCCTCAGAGACCTGCATACCACTGTAATGCAGTGAGTACATGCTAATTCATATTAACTTGATAGGACACATCACTTATGTCTCCATACACACCAGTGTGTGATACTAGTCTGACCAAAGCCATGTTTACACTATATGATCATCACTACAATTGTGCTAGTGCAGATAATAATCACAAATCATGAAAGGCTTGTGTAAAAGGAAAAGGGTGTAAAAAGAACAAGGGTGGATGAGGGAGGGTGTAGACAGAACAAGGGTGGATGAGGGAGGGTGTAGACAGAACAAGGGTGGATGAAGGTGTAGACAGTATAAAGGTGGATGAGGGAGGGTGTAGACAGAATAAGGGTGGATGAAGATGTAGACAGAACAAGGGTGGATGAAGGTGTAGACAGAACAAGAGTGGATGAGGGAGGGTGTAGACAGAACAAGGATGGATGATGGAGGGTGTAGACAGTATAAAGGTGGATGAGGGAGGGTGTAGACAGAACAAGGGTGGATGAAGGTGTAGACAGATCAAGGGTGGATGAGGGAGGGTGTAGACAGAACAAGGGTGGATGAAGGTGTAGACAGTATAAAGGTGGATGAGGGAGGGTGTAGACAGAACAAGGGTGGATGAAGGTGTAGACAGAACAAGGATGGATGAAGGTGTAGACAGAACAAGGATGGATGAGGGAGGTGTAGACAGAACAAGGGTGGATGATGGAGGGTGTAGAAAGAACAAGGGTGGATGAGGGAGGGTGTAGACAGTATAAAGGTGGATGAGGGAGGGTGTAGACAGAACAAGGGTGGATGAAGGTGTAGACAGAACAAGGGTGGATGATGGAGGGTGTAGACAGAACAAGGGTGGATGAAGGTGTAGACAGTTTAAAGGTGGATGAGGGAGGGTGTAGACAGAACAAGGGTGGATGAAGGTGTAGACAGAACAAGGGTGGATGAAGGTGTAGACAGTATAAAGGTGGATGAGGGAGGGTGTAGACAGAACAAGGGTGGATGAAGGTGTAGACAGAACAAGGATGGATGAAGGTGTAGACAGAACAAGGGTGGATGAGGGAGGTTGTAGAGAGAACAAGGGTGGATGAAGGTGTAGACAGTATAAAGGTGGATGAGGGAGGGTGTAGACAGAACAAGGGTGGATGATGGAGGGTGTAGACAGAACAAGGGTGGATGATGGAGGGTGTACACAGAACAAGGGTGGATGAGGGAGGGTGTAGACAGAACAAGGGTGGATGAAGGTGTAGACAGAACAAGGGTGGATGATGGAGGGTGTAGACATAACAAGGGTGGATGAAGGTGTAGACAGTTTAAAGGTGGATGAGGGAGGGTGTAGACAGAACAAGGGTGGATGAGGGAGGGTGTAGACAGTATAAAGGTGGATGATGGAGGGTGTAGACAGAACAAGGGTGGATGAGGGAGGGTGTAGACAGTATAAAGGTGGATGATGGAGGGTGTAGACAGAACAAGGGTGGATGATGGAGGGTGTAGACAGTATAAAGGTGGATGATGGAGGGTGTAGACAGAACAAGGGTGGATGAGGGAGGGTGTAGACAGTATAAAGGTGGATGATGGAGGGTGTAGACAGAACAAGGGTGGATGAGGGAGGGTGTAGACAGTATAAAGGTGGATGAGGGAGGGTGTAGACAGAACAAGGGTGGATGAAGGTGTAGACAGAACAAGGGTGGATGAGGGAGGGTGTAGACAGAACAAGGGTGGATGAGGGAGGGTATAGACAGAACAAGAGTGGATGAGGGAGGGTGTAGACAGAGCAAGGGTGGATGAAGGTGTAGACAGTTTAAAGGTGGATGAAGGTGTAGACAGTTTAAAGGTGGATGAGGGAGGGTGTAGACAGAACAAGGGTGGATGATGGAGGGTGTAGAAAGAACAAGGGTGGATGAGGGAGGGTGTAGACAGTATAAAGGTGGATGATGGAGGGTGTAGACAGAACAAGGGTGGATGAGGGAGGGTGTAGACAGTATAAAGGTGGATGATGGAGGGTGTAGACAGAACAAGGGTGGATGAGGGAGGGTGTAGACAGTATAAAGGTGGATGAAGGTGTAGACAGTATAAAGGTGGATGAGGGAGGGTGTAGACAGAACAAGGGTGGATGATGGAGGGTGTAGACAGAACAAGGGTGGATGATGGAGGGTGTACACAGAACAAGGGTGGATGAGGGAGGGTGTAGACAGAACTAGGGTGGATAAAGGTGTAGACAGAACAAGGATGGATGAAGGTGTAGACAGAACAAGGGTGGATGAGGGAGGGTGTAGACAGAACAAGGGTGGATGAAGGTGTAGACAGTATAAAGGTGGATGAGGGAGGGTGTAGACAGAACAATGGTGGATGATGGAGGGTGTAGACAGAACAAGGGTGGATGATGGAGGGTGTACACAGAACAAGGGTGGATGAGGGAGGGTGTAGACAGAACAAGGGTGGATGAAGGTGTAGACAGAACAAGGGTGGATGAAGGTGTAGACAGAACAAGGGTGGATGATGGAGGGTGTAGACAGAACAAGGGTGGATGAAGGTGTAGACAGTTTAAAGGTGGATGAAGGTGTAGACAGTTTAAAGGTGGATGAGGGAGGGTGTAGACAGAACAAGGGTGGATGATGGAGGGTGTAGAAAGAACAAGGGTGGATGAGGGAGGGTGTAGACAGTATAAAGGTGGATGATGGAGGGTGTAGACAGAACAAGGGTGGATGAGGGAGGGTGTAGACAGTATAAAGGTGGATGATGGAGGGTGTAGACAGAACAAGGGTGGATGATGGAGGGTGTAGACTGTATAAAGGTGGATGATGGAGGGTGTAGACAGAACAAGGGTGGATGAGGGAGGGTGTAGACAGTATAAAGGTGGATGATGGAGGGTGTAGACAGAACAAGGGTGGATGAGGGAGGGTGTAGACAGTATAAAGGTGGATGAGGGAGGGTGTAGACAGAACAAGGGTGGATGATGGAGGGTGTAGACAGAACAAGGGTGGATGAAGGTGTAGACAGATCAAGGGTGGATGAGGGAGGGTGTAGACAGAATATGGGTGGATGAGGGAGGGTGTAGACTCAACAAGGGTGGATGAGGGAGGGTGTAGACACAACAAGGGTGGATGAGGGAGGGTGTAGACAGAACAAGGGTGGATGAAGGTGTAGACAGTATAAAGGTGGATGAGGGAGGGTGTAGACAGAACAAGGGTGGATGATGGAGGGTGTAGACAGAACAAGGGTGGATGAGGGAGGGTGCAGACAGAACAAGGGTGGATGATGGAGGGTGTAGACAGAACAAGGGTGGATGAAGGTATAGACAGAACAAGGGTGGATGAGGGAGGGTGTAGACAGAATATGGGTGGATGAGGGAGGGTGTAGACACAACAAGGGTGGATGAGGGAGGGTGTAGACACAACAAGGGTGGATGAAGGTGTAGACTGTATAAAGGTGGATGAGGGAGGGTGTAGACAGAACAAGGGTGGATGAAGGTGTAGACAGTATAAAGGTGGATGAGGGAGGGGGTAGACAGGACAAGGGTGGATGAAGGTGTAGACAGAACAAGGGTGGATGAAGGTGTAGACAGAACAAGGGTGGATGAGGAAGGGTGTAGACAGAACAAGGGTGGATGATGGAAGGTGTAGACAGAACAAGGGTGGATGAGGGAGGGTGTAGACAGAACAAGGGTGGATGAGGGAGGGTGTAGACAGAACAAGGGTGGATGAAGGTGTAGACAGAACAAGGGTGGATGAGGCATCATGACCTCCTGACCTTTATGGCTCAAAGTCAGTCACCAAAACACAGAAGAGTTACAGAGACATTTAGAAAGAATACAGATATCCACAACTATAATGTCAAAATATAAAACAGAATTAAAAGTAATAATAAAATAATCATAAAAATATACATTGATTCTTTCACAGATGAGGAAAATGTTATCAGTGCAACTGATTTCACATTAAATCATTGAATAAGATGCAGTTATGTTACGAGGCTGAGGCAGTGTTTCTGCTGGTGGTTTGGACAGTCGCACTGAGGGTATTTTAAGTTGTGAAGAGTTTAACACAACTGATTCACTTAACTGATAACTGACACACTGGGAAAAGGCTGTGTGTCAATATCACTTTAATCTTGCTACTTTCAACAAGTTTGTTCTTATATGAACCGATTTAGAGCTCCTACTTTTTAGCCAAGTTCTCATCAGTTGATTATTGATTAAACCCAGAGTCATGGACTCAGAATGAGTGTGTAGACGGACATCAGTTTGTCTTTGTTTCTAGTGGAGCTGCTGCAAGACCAAACTCCCCTCAACCCAGCTGTGTGTCCATGAAGAGTGATGGGTCAATGGATCTCCCTCTCACCTTCAGAGAAGGATCAGTCTTGAAGGAGAGGTATTCATTTCACATCCTCTTGATCACTCTAATCTCATCCTCAGAGACCTGCATACCACTGTAATGCAGTGAGTACATGCTAATTCATATTAACTTGATAGGACACATCACTTATGTCTCCATACACACCAGTGTGTGATACTAGTCTGACCAAAGCCATGTTTACACTATATGATCATCACTACAATTGTGCTAGTGCAAATAATAATCACAAATCATGAAAGGCTTGTGTAAAAGAAAAAGGGTGTAAAAAGAACAAGGGTGGATGAGGGAGGGTGTAGACAGAACAAGGGTGGATGATGGAGGGTGTAGACAGAACAAGGGTGGATGAGGGAGGGTGCAGACAGAACAAGGGTGGATGATGGAGGGTGTAGACAGAACAAGGGTGGATGAAGGTATAGACAGAACAAGGGTGGATGAGGGAGGGTGTAGACAGAATATGGGTGGATGAGGGAGGGTGTAGACACAACAAGGGTGGATGAGGGAGGGTGTAGACACAACAAGGGTGGATGAAGGTGTAGACTGTATAAAGGTGGATGAGGGAGGGTGTAGACAGAACAAGGGTGGATGAAGGTGTAGACAGTATAAAGGTGGATGAGGGAGGGGGTAGACAGGACAAGGGTGGATGAAGGTGTAGACAGAACAAGGGTGGATGAAGGTGTAGACAGAACAAGGGTGGATGAGGAAGGGTGTAGACAGAACAAGGGTGGATGATGGAAGGTGTAGACAGAACAAGGGTGGATGAGGGAGGGTGTAGACAGAACAAGGGTGGATGAGGGAGGGTGTAGACAGAACAAGGGTGGATGAAGGTGTAGACAGAACAAGGGTGGATGAGGCATCATGACCTCCTGACCTTTATGGCTCAAAGTCAGTCACCAAAACACAGAAGAGTTACAGAGACATTTAGAAAGAATACAGATATCCACAACTATAATGTCAAAATATAAAACAGAATTAAAAGTAATAATAAAATAATCATAAAAATATACATTGATTCTTTCACAGATGAGGAAAATGTTATCAGTGCAACTGATTTCACATTAAATCATTGAATAAGATGCAGTTATGTTACGAGGCTGAGGCAGTGTTTCTGCTGGTGGTTTGGACAGTCGCACTGAGGGTATTTTAAGTTGTGAAGAGTTTAACACAACTGATTCACTTAACTGATAACTGACACACTGGGAAAAGGCTGTGTGTCAATATCACTTTAATCTTGCTACTTTCAACAAGTTTGTTCTTATATGAACCGATTTAGAGCTCCTACTTTTTAGCCAAGTTCTCATCAGTTGATTATTGATTAAACCCAGAGTCATGGACTCAGAATGAGTGTGTAGACGGACATCAGTTTGTCTTTGTTTCTAGTGGAGCTGCTGCAAGACCAAACTCCCCTCAACCCAGCTGTGTGTCCATGAAGAGTGATGGGTCAATGGATCTCCCTCTCACCTTCAGAGAAGGATCAGTCTTGAAGGAGAGGTATTCATTTCACATCCTCTTGATCACTCTAATCTCATCCTCAGAGACCTGCATACCACTGTAATGCAGTGAGTACATGCTAATTCATATTAACTTGATAGGACACATCACTTATGTCTCCATACACACCAGTGTGTGATACTAGTCTGACCAAAGCCATGTTTACACTATATGATCATCACTACAATTGTGCTAGTGCAAATAATAATCACAAATCATGAAAGGCTTGTGTAAAAGAAAAAGGGTGTAAAAAGAACAAGGGTGGATGAGGGAGGGTGTAGACAGAACAAGGGTGGATGAGGGAGGGTGTAGACAGAACAAGGGTGGATGAAGGTGTAGACAGTATAAAGGTGGATGAGGGAGGGTGTAGACAGAACAATGGTGGATGATGGAGGGTGTAGACAGAACAAGGGTGGATGATGGAGGGTGTACACAGAACAAGGGTGGATGAGGGAGGGTGTAGACAGAACAAGGGTGGATGAAGGTGTAGACAGAACAAGGGTGGATGAAGGTGTAGACAGAACAAGGGTGGATGATGGAGGGTGTAGACAGAACAAGGGTGGATGAAGGTGTAGACAGTTTAAAGGTGGATGAAGGTGTAGACAGTTTAAAGGTGGATGAGGGAGGGTGTAGACAGAACAAGGGTGGATGATGGAGGGTGTAGAAAGAACAAGGGTGGATGAGGGAGGGTGTAGACAGTATAAAGGTGGATGATGGAGGGTGTAGACAGAACAAGGGTGGATGAGGGAGGGTGTAGACAGTATAAAGGTGGATGATGGAGGGTGTAGACAGAACAAGGGTGGATGATGGAGGGTGTAGACTGTATAAAGGTGGATGATGGAGGGTGTAGACAGAACAAGGGTGGATGAGGGAGGGTGTAGACAGTATAAAGGTGGATGATGGAGGGTGTAGACAGAACAAGGGTGGATGAGGGAGGGTGTAGACAGTATAAAGGTGGATGAGGGAGGGTGTAGACAGAACAAGGGTGGATGATGGAGGGTGTAGACAGAACAAGGGTGGATGAAGGTGTAGACAGATCAAGGGTGGATGAGGGAGGGTGTAGACAGAATATGGGTGGATGAGGGAGGGTGTAGACTCAACAAGGGTGGATGAGGGAGGGTGTAGACACAACAAGGGTGGATGAGGGAGGGTGTAGACAGAACAAGGGTGGATGAGGGAGGGTGTAGACAGAACAAGGGTGGATGAAGGTGTAGACAGTATAAAGGTGGATGAGGGAGGGTGTAGACAGAACAAGGGTGGATGATGGAGGGTGTAGACAGAACAAGGGTGGATGAGGGAGGGTGCAGACAGAACAAGGGTGGATGATGGAGGGTGTAGACAGAACAAGGGTGGATGAAGGTATAGACAGAACAAGGGTGGATGAGGGAGGGTGTAGACAGAATATGGGTGGATGAGGGAGGGTGTAGACACAACAAGGGTGGATGAGGGAGGGTGTAGACACAACAAGGGTGGATGAAGGTGTAGACTGTATAAAGGTGGATGAGGGAGGGTGTAGACAGAACAAGGGTGGATGAAGGTGTAGACAGTATAAAGGTGGATGAGGGAGGGGGTAGACAGGACAAGGGTGGATGAAGGTGTAGACAGAACAAGGGTGGATGAAGGTGTAGACAGAACAAGGGTGGATGAAGGTGTAGACAGTATAAAGGTGGATGAGGGAGGGTGTAGACAGAACAAGGGTGGATGAAGGTGTAGACAGAACAAGGATGGATGAAGGTGTAGACAGAACAAGGGTGGATGAGGGAGGTTGTAGACAGAACAAGGGTGGATGAAGGTGTAGACAGTATAAAGGTGGATGAGGGAGGGTGTAGACAGAACAAGGGTGGATGATGGAGGGTGTAGACAGAACAAGGGTGGATGATGGAGGGTGTACACAGAACAAGGGTGGATGAGGGAGGGTGTAGACAGAACAAGGGTGGATGAAGGTGTAGACAGAACAAGGGTGGATGATGGAGGGTGTAGACAGAACAAGGGTGGATGAAGGTGTAGACAGTATAAAGGTGGATGAGGGAGGGTGTAGACAGAACAATGGTGGATGATGGAGGGTGTAGACAGAACAAGGGTGGATGATGGAGGGTGTACACAGAACAAGGGTGGATGAGGGAGGGTGTAGACAGAACAAGGGTGGATGAAGGTGTAGACAGAACAAGGGTGGATGAAGGTGTAGACAGAACAAGGGTGGATGATGGAGGGTGTAGACAGAACAAGGGTGGATGAAGGTGTAGACAGTTTAAAGGTGGATGAAGGTGTAGACAGTTTAAAGGTGGATGAGGGAGGGTGTAGACAGAACAAGGGTGGATGATGGAGGGTGTAGAAAGAACAAGGGTGGATGAGGGAGGGTGTAGACAGTATAAAGGTGGATGATGGAGGGTGTAGACAGAACAAGGGTGGATGAGGGAGGGTGTAGACAGTATAAAGGTGGATGATGGAGGGTGTAGACAGAACAAGGGTGGATGAGGGAGGGTGTAGACAGTATAAAGGTGGATGAAGGTGTAGACAGTATAAAGGTGGATGAGGGAGGGTGTAGACAGAACAAGGGTGGATGATGGAGGGTGTAGACAGAACAAGGGTGGATGATGGAGGGTGTACACAGAACAAGGGTGGATGAGGGAGGGTGTAGACAGAACTAGGGTGGATAAAGGTGTAGACAGAACAAGGATGGATGAAGGTGTAGACAGAACAAGGGTGGATGAGGGAGGGTGTAGACAGAACAAGGGTGGATGAAGGTGTAGACAGTATAAAGGTGGATGAGGGAGGGTGTAGACAGAACAATGGTGGATGATGGAGGGTGTAGACAGAACAAGGGTGGATGATGGAGGGTGTACACAGAACAAGGGTGGATGAGGGAGGGTGTAGACAGAACAAGGGTGGATGAAGGTGTAGACAGAACAAGGGTGGATGAAGGTGTAGACAGAACAAGGGTGGATGATGGAGGGTGTAGACAGAACAAGGGTGGATGAAGGTGTAGACAGTTTAAAGGTGGATGAAGGTGTAGACAGTTTAAAGGTGGATGAGGGAGGGTGTAGACAGAACAAGGGTGGATGATGGAGGGTGTAGAAAGAACAAGGGTGGATGAGGGAGGGTGTAGACAGTATAAAGGTGGATGATGGAGGGTGTAGACAGAACAAGGGTGGATGAGGGAGGGTGTAGACAGTATAAAGGTGGATGATGGAGGGTGTAGACAGAACAAGGGTGGATGATGGAGGGTGTAGACTGTATAAAGGTGGATGATGGAGGGTGTAGACAGAACAAGGGTGGATGAGGGAGGGTGTAGACAGTATAAAGGTGGATGATGGAGGGTGTAGACAGAACAAGGGTGGATGAGGGAGGGTGTAGACAGTATAAAGGTGGATGAGGGAGGGTGTAGACAGAACAAGGGTGGATGATGGAGGGTGTAGACAGAACAAGGGTGGATGAAGGTGTAGACAGATCAAGGGTGGATGAGGGAGGGTGTAGACAGAATATGGGTGGATGAGGGAGGGTGTAGACTCAACAAGGGTGGATGAGGGAGGGTGTAGACACAACAAGGGTGGATGAGGGAGGGTGTAGACAGAACAAGGGTGGATGAAGGTGTAGACAGTATAAAGGTGGATGAGGGAGGGTGTAGACAGAACAAGGGTGGATGATGGAGGGTGTAGACAGAACAAGGGTGGATGAGGGAGGGTGCAGACAGAACAAGGGTGGATGATGGAGGGTGTAGACAGAACAAGGGTGGATGAAGGTATAGACAGAACAAGGGTGGATGAGGGAGGGTGTAGACAGAATATGGGTGGATGAGGGAGGGTGTAGACACAACAAGGGTGGATGAGGGAGGGTGTAGACACAACAAGGGTGGATGAAGGTGTAGACTGTATAAAGGTGGATGAGGGAGGGTGTAGACAGAACAAGGGTGGATGAAGGTGTAGACAGTATAAAGGTGGATGAGGGAGGGGGTAGACAGGACAAGGGTGGATGAAGGTGTAGACAGAACAAGGGTGGATGAAGGTGTAGACAGAACAAGGGTGGATGAGGAAGGGTGTAGACAGAACAAGGGTGGATGATGGAAGGTGTAGACAGAACAAGGGTGGATGAGGGAGGGTGTAGACAGAACAAGGGTGGATGAGGGAGGGTGTAGACAGAACAAGGGTGGATGAAGGTGTAGACAGAACAAGGGTGGATGAGGCATCATGACCTCCTGACCTTTATGGCTCAAAGTCAGTCACCAAAACACAGAAGAGTTACAGAGACATTTAGAAAGAATACAGATATCCACAACTATAATGTCAAAATATAAAACAGAATTAAAAGTAATAATAAAATAATCATAAAAATATACATTGATTCTTTCACAGATGAGGAAAATGTTATCAGTGCAACTGATTTCACATTAAATCATTGAATAAGATGCAGTTATGTTACGAGGCTGAGGCAGTGTTTCTGCTGGTGGTTTGGACAGTCGCACTGAGGGTATTTTAAGTTGTGAAGAGTTTAACACAACTGATTCACTTAACTGATAACTGACACACTGGGAAAAGGCTGTGTGTCAATATCACTTTAATCTTGCTACTTTCAACAAGTTTGTTCTTATATGAACCGATTTAGAGCTCCTACTTTTTAGCCAAGTTCTCATCAGTTGATTATTGATTAAACCCAGAGTCATGGACTCAGAATGAGTGTGTAGACGGACATCAGTTTGTCTTTGTTTCTAGTGGAGCTGCTGCAAGACCAAACTCCCCTCAACCCAGCTGTGTGTCCATGAAGAGTGATGGGTCAATGGATCTCCCTCTCACCTTCAGAGAAGGATCAGTCTTGAAGGAGAGGTATTCATTTCACATCCTCTTGATCACTCTAATCTCATCCTCAGAGACCTGCATACCACTGTAATGCAGTGAGTACATGCTAATTCATATTAACTTGATAGGACACATCACTTATGTCTCCATACACACCAGTGTGTGATACTAGTCTGACCAAAGCCATGTTTACACTATATGATCATCACTACAATTGTGCTAGTGCAAATAATAATCACAAATCATGAAAGGCTTGTGTAAAAGAAAAAGGGTGTAAAAAGAACAAGGGTGGATGAGGGAGGGTGTAGACAGAACAAGGGTGGATGATGGAGGGTGTAGACAGAACAAGGGTGGATGAGGGAGGGTGCAGACAGAACAAGGGTGGATGATGGAGGGTGTAGACAGAACAAGGGTGGATGAAGGTATAGACAGAACAAGGGTGGATGAGGGAGGGTGTAGACAGAATATGGGTGGATGAGGGAGGGTGTAGACACAACAAGGGTGGATGAGGGAGGGTGTAGACACAACAAGGGTGGATGAAGGTGTAGACTGTATAAAGGTGGATGAGGGAGGGTGTAGACAGAACAAGGGTGGATGAAGGTGTAGACAGTATAAAGGTGGATGAGGGAGGGGGTAGACAGGACAAGGGTGGATGAAGGTGTAGACAGAACAAGGGTGGATGAAGGTGTAGACAGAACAAGGGTGGATGAGGAAGGGTGTAGACAGAACAAGGGTGGATGATGGAAGGTGTAGACAGAACAAGGGTGGATGAGGGAGGGTGTAGACAGAACAAGGGTGGATGAGGGAGGGTGTAGACAGAACAAGGGTGGATGAAGGTGTAGACAGAACAAGGGTGGATGAGGCATCATGACCTCCTGACCTTTATGGCTCAAAGTCAGTCACCAAAACACAGAAGAGTTACAGAGACATTTAGAAAGAATACAGATATCCACAACTATAATGTCAAAATATAAAACAGAATTAAAAGTAATAATAAAATAATCATAAAAATATACATTGATTCTTTCACAGATGAGGAAAATGTTATCAGTGCAACTGATTTCACATTAAATCATTGAATAAGATGCAGTTATGTTACGAGGCTGAGGCAGTGTTTCTGCTGGTGGTTTGGACAGTCGCACTGAGGGTATTTTAAGTTGTGAAGAGTTTAACACAACTGATTCACTTAACTGATAACTGACACACTGGGAAAAGGCTGTGTGTCAATATCACTTTAATCTTGCTACTTTCAACAAGTTTGTTCTTATATGAACCGATTTAGAGCTCCTACTTTTTAGCCAAGTTCTCATCAGTTGATTATTGATTAAACCCAGAGTCATGGACTCAGAATGAGTGTGTAGACGGACATCAGTTTGTCTTTGTTTCTAGTGGAGCTGCTGCAAGACCAAACTCCCCTCAACCCAGCTGTGTGTCCATGAAGAGTGATGGGTCAATGGATCTCCCTCTCACCTTCAGAGAAGGATCAGTCTTGAAGGAGAGGTATTCATTTCACATCCTCTTGATCACTCTAATCTCATCCTCAGAGACCTGCATACCACTGTAATGCAGTGAGTACATGCTAATTCATATTAACTTGATAGGACACATCACTTATGTCTCCATACACACCAGTGTGTGATACTAGTCTGACCAAAGCCATGTTTACACTATATGATCATCACTACAATTGTGCTAGTGCAAATAATAATCACAAATCATGAAAGGCTTGTGTAAAAGAAAAAGGGTGTAAAAAGAACAAGGGTGGATGAGGGAGGGTGTAGACAGAACAAGGGTGGATGAGGGAGGGTGTAGACAGAACAAGGGTGGATGAAGGTGTAGACAGTATAAAGGTGGATGAGGGAGGGTGTAGACAGAACAATGGTGGATGATGGAGGGTGTAGACAGAACAAGGGTGGATGATGGAGGGTGTACACAGAACAAGGGTGGATGAGGGAGGGTGTAGACAGAACAAGGGTGGATGAAGGTGTAGACAGAACAAGGGTGGATGAAGGTGTAGACAGAACAAGGGTGGATGATGGAGGGTGTAGACAGAACAAGGGTGGATGAAGGTGTAGACAGTTTAAAGGTGGATGAAGGTGTAGACAGTTTAAAGGTGGATGAGGGAGGGTGTAGACAGAACAAGGGTGGATGATGGAGGGTGTAGAAAGAACAAGGGTGGATGAGGGAGGGTGTAGACAGTATAAAGGTGGATGATGGAGGGTGTAGACAGAACAAGGGTGGATGAGGGAGGGTGTAGACAGTATAAAGGTGGATGATGGAGGGTGTAGACAGAACAAGGGTGGATGATGGAGGGTGTAGACTGTATAAAGGTGGATGATGGAGGGTGTAGACAGAACAAGGGTGGATGAGGGAGGGTGTAGACAGTATAAAGGTGGATGATGGAGGGTGTAGACAGAACAAGGGTGGATGAGGGAGGGTGTAGACAGTATAAAGGTGGATGAGGGAGGGTGTAGACAGAACAAGGGTGGATGATGGAGGGTGTAGACAGAACAAGGGTGGATGAAGGTGTAGACAGATCAAGGGTGGATGAGGGAGGGTGTAGACAGAATATGGGTGGATGAGGGAGGGTGTAGACTCAACAAGGGTGGATGAGGGAGGGTGTAGACACAACAAGGGTGGATGAGGGAGGGTGTAGACAGAACAAGGGTGGATGAGGGAGGGTGTAGACAGAACAAGGGTGGATGAAGGTGTAGACAGTATAAAGGTGGATGAGGGAGGGTGTAGACAGAACAAGGGTGGATGATGGAGGGTGTAGACAGAACAAGGGTGGATGAGGGAGGGTGCAGACAGAACAAGGGTGGATGATGGAGGGTGTAGACAGAACAAGGGTGGATGAAGGTATAGACAGAACAAGGGTGGATGAGGGAGGGTGTAGACAGAATATGGGTGGATGAGGGAGGGTGTAGACACAACAAGGGTGGATGAGGGAGGGTGTAGACACAACAAGGGTGGATGAAGGTGTAGACTGTATAAAGGTGGATGAGGGAGGGTGTAGACAGAACAAGGGTGGATGAAGGTGTAGACAGTATAAAGGTGGATGAGGGAGGGGGTAGACAGGACAAGGGTGGATGAAGGTGTAGACAGAACAAGGGTGGATGAAGGTGTAGACAGAACAAGGGTGGATGAAGGTGTAGACAGTATAAAGGTGGATGAGGGAGGGTGTAGACAGAACAAGGGTGGATGAAGGTGTAGACAGAACAAGGATGGATGAAGGTGTAGACAGAACAAGGGTGGATGAGGGAGGTTGTAGACAGAACAAGGGTGGATGAAGGTGTAGACAGTATAAAGGTGGATGAGGGAGGGTGTAGACAGAACAAGGGTGGATGATGGAGGGTGTAGACAGAACAAGGGTGGATGATGGAGGGTGTACACAGAACAAGGGTGGATGAGGGAGGGTGTAGACAGAACAAGGGTGGATGAAGGTGTAGACAGAACAAGGGTGGATGATGGAGGGTGTAGACAGAACAAGGGTGGATGAAGGTGTAGACAGTATAAAGGTGGATGAGGGAGGGTGTAGACAGAACAATGGTGGATGATGGAGGGTGTAGACAGAACAAGGGTGGATGATGGAGGGTGTACACAGAACAAGGGTGGATGAGGGAGGGTGTAGACAGAACAAGGGTGGATGAAGGTGTAGACAGAACAAGGGTGGATGAAGGTGTAGACAGAACAAGGGTGGATGATGGAGGGTGTAGACAGAACAAGGGTGGATGAAGGTGTAGACAGTTTAAAGGTGGATGAAGGTGTAGACAGTTTAAAGGTGGATGAGGGAGGGTGTAGACAGAACAAGGGTGGATGATGGAGGGTGTAGAAAGAACAAGGGTGGATGAGGGAGGGTGTAGACAGTATAAAGGTGGATGATGGAGGGTGTAGACAGAACAAGGGTGGATGAGGGAGGGTGTAGACAGTATAAAGGTGGATGATGGAGGGTGTAGACAGAACAAGGGTGGATGATGGAGGGTGTAGACTGTATAAAGGTGGATGATGGAGGGTGTAGACAGAACAAGGGTGGATGAGGGAGGGTGTAGACAGTATAAAGGTGGATGATGGAGGGTGTAGACAGAACAAGGGTGGATGAAGGTGTAGACAGAACAAGGGTGGATGAGGGAGGGTGTAGACAGAACAAGGGTGGATGATGGAAGGTGTAGACAGAACAAGGGTGGATGAGGGAGGGTGTAGACAGAACAAGGGTGGATGAGGGAGGGTGTAGACAGAACAAGGGTGGATGAAGGTGTAGACAGAACAAGGGTGGATGAGGCATCATGACCTCCTGACCTTTATGGCTCAAAGTCAGTCACCAAAACACAGAAGAGTTACAGAGACATTTAGAAAGAATACAGATATCCACAACTATAATGTCAAAATATAAAACAGAATTAAAAGTAATAATAAAATAATCATAAAAATATACATTGATTCTTTCACAGATGAGGAAAATGTTATCAGTGCAACTGATTTCACATTAAATCATTGAATAAGATGCAGTTATGTTACGAGGCTGAGGCAGTGTTTCTGCTGGTGGTTTGGACAGTCGCACTGAGGGTATTTTAAGTTGTGAAGAGTTTAACACAACTGATTCACTTAACTGATAACTGACACACTGGGAAAAGGCTGTGTGTCAATATCACTTTAATCTTGCTACTTTCAACAAGTTTGTTCTTATATGAACCGATTTAGAGCTCCTACTTTTTAGCCAAGTTCTCATCAGTTGATTATTGATTAAACCCAGAGTCATGGACTCAGAATGAGTGTGTAGACGGACATCAGTTTGTCTTTGTTTCTAGTGGAGCTGCTGCAAGACCAAACTCCCCTCAACCCAGCTGTGTGTCCATGAAGAGTGATGGGTCAATGGATCTCCCTCTCACCTTCAGAGAAGGATCAGTCTTGAAGGAGAGGTATTCATTTCACATCCTCTTGATCACTCTAATCTCATCCTCAGAGACCTGCATACCACTGTAATGCAGTGAGTACATGCTAATTCATATTAACTTGATAGGACACATCACTTATGTCTCCATACACACCAGTGTGTGATACTAGTCTGACCAAAGCCATGTTTACACTATATGATCATCACTACAATTGTGCTAGTGCAAATAATAATCACAAATCATGAAAGGCTTGTGTAAAAGAAAAAGGGTGTAAAAAGAACAAGGGTGGATGAGGGAGGGTGTAGACAGAACAAGGGTGGATGAGGGAGGGTGTAGACAGAACAAGGGTGGATGAAGGTGTAGACAGTATAAAGGTGGATGAGGGAGGGTGTAGACAGAACAATGGTGGATGATGGAGGGTGTAGACAGAACAAGGGTGGATGATGGAGGGTGTACACAGAACAAGGGTGGATGAGGGAGGGTGTAGACAGAACAAGGGTGGATGAAGGTGTAGACAGAACAAGGGTGGATGAAGGTGTAGACAGAACAAGGGTGGATGATGGAGGGTGTAGACAGAACAAGGGTGGATGAAGGTGTAGACAGTTTAAAGGTGGATGAAGGTGTAGACAGTTTAAAGGTGGATGAGGGAGGGTGTAGACAGAACAAGGGTGGATGATGGAGGGTGTAGAAAGAACAAGGGTGGATGAGGGAGGGTGTAGACAGTATAAAGGTGGATGATGGAGGGTGTAGACAGAACAAGGGTGGATGAGGGAGGGTGTAGACAGTATAAAGGTGGATGATGGAGGGTGTAGACAGAACAAGGGTGGATGATGGAGGGTGTAGACTGTATAAAGGTGGATGATGGAGGGTGTAGACAGAACAAGGGTGGATGAGGGAGGGTGTAGACAGTATAAAGGTGGATGATGGAGGGTGTAGACAGAACAAGGGTGGATGAGGGAGGGTGTAGACAGTATAAAGGTGGATGAGGGAGGGTGTAGACAGAACAAGGGTGGATGATGGAGGGTGTAGACAGAACAAGGGTGGATGAAGGTGTAGACAGATCAAGGGTGGATGAGGGAGGGTGTAGACAGAATATGGGTGGATGAGGGAGGGTGTAGACTCAACAAGGGTGGATGAGGGAGGGTGTAGACACAACAAGGGTGGATGAGGGAGGGTGTAGACAGAACAAGGGTGGATGAGGGAGGGTGTAGACAGAACAAGGGTGGATGAAGGTGTAGACAGTATAAAGGTGGATGAGGGAGGGTGTAGACAGAACAAGGGTGGATGATGGAGGGTGTAGACAGAACAAGGGTGGATGAGGGAGGGTGCAGACAGAACAAGGGTGGATGATGGAGGGTGTAGACAGAACAAGGGTGGATGAAGGTATAGACAGAACAAGGGTGGATGAGGGAGGGTGTAGACAGAATATGGGTGGATGAGGGAGGGTGTAGACACAACAAGGGTGGATGAGGGAGGGTGTAGACACAACAAGGGTGGATGAAGGTGTAGACTGTATAAAGGTGGATGAGGGAGGGTGTAGACAGAACAAGGGTGGATGAAGGTGTAGACAGTATAAAGGTGGATGAGGGAGGGGGTAGACAGGACAAGGGTGGATGAAGGTGTAGACAGAACAAGGGTGGATGAAGGTGTAGACAGAACAAGGGTGGATGAAGGTGTAGACAGTATAAAGGTGGATGAGGGAGGGTGTAGACAGAACAAGGGTGGATGAAGGTGTAGACAGTATAAAGGTGGATGAGGGAGGGTGTAGACAGAACAATGGTGGATGATGGAGGGTGTAGACAGAACAAGGGTGGATGATGGAGGGTGTACACAGAACAAGGGTGGATGAGGGAGGGTGTAGACAGAACAAGGGTGGATGAAGGTGTAGACAGAACAAGGGTGGATGAAGGTGTAGACAGAACAAGGGTGGATGATGGAGGGTGTAGACAGAACAAGGGTGGATGAAGGTGTAGACAGTTTAAAGGTGGATGAAGGTGTAGACAGTTTAAAGGTGGATGAGGGAGGGTGTAGACAGAACAAGGGTGGATGATGGAGGGTGTAGAAAGAACAAGGGTGGATGAGGGAGGGTGTAGACAGTATAAAGGTGGATGATGGAGGGTGTAGACAGAACAAGGGTGGATGAGGGAGGGTGTAGACAGTATAAAGGTGGATGATGGAGGGTGTAGACAGAACAAGGGTGGATGATGGAGGGTGTAGACTGTATAAAGGTGGATGATGGAGGGTGTAGACAGAACAAGGGTGGATGAGGGAGGGTGTAGACAGTATAAAGGTGGATGATGGAGGGTGTAGACAGAACAAGGGTGGATGAGGGAGGGTGTAGACAGTATAAAGGTGGATGAGGGAGGGTGTAGACAGAACAAGGGTGGATGATGGAGGGTGTAGACAGAACAAGGGTGGATGAAGGTGTAGACAGATCAAGGGTGGATGAGGGAGGGTGTAGACAGAATATGGGTGGATGAGGGAGGGTGTAGACTCAACAAGGGTGGATGAGGGAGGGTGTAGACACAACAAGGGTGGATGAGGGAGGGTGTAGACAGAACAAGGGTGGATGAGGGAGGGTGTAGACAGAACAAGGGTGGATGAAGGTGTAGACAGTATAAAGGTGGATGAGGGAGGGTGTAGACAGAACAAGGGTGGATGATGGAGGGTGTAGACAGAACAAGGGTGGATGAGGGAGGGTGCAGACAGAACAAGGGTGGATGATGGAGGGTGTAGACAGAACAAGGGTGGATGAAGGTATAGACAGAACAAGGGTGGATGAGGGAGGGTGTAGACAGAATATGGGTGGATGAGGGAGGGTGTAGACACAACAAGGGTGGATGAGGGAGGGTGTAGACACAACAAGGGTGGATGAAGGTGTAGACTGTATAAAGGTGGATGAGGGAGGGTGTAGACAGAACAAGGGTGGATGAAGGTGTAGACAGTATAAAGGTGGATGAGGGAGGGGGTAGACAGGACAAGGGTGGATGAAGGTGTAGACAGAACAAGGGTGGATGAAGGTGTAGACAGAACAAGGGTGGATGAAGGTGTAGACAGTATAAAGGTGGATGAGGGAGGGTGTAGACAGAACAAGGGTGGATGAAGGTGTAGACAGAACAAGGATGGATGAAGGTGTAGACAGAACAAGGGTGGATGAGGGAGGTTGTAGACAGAACAAGGGTGGATGAAGGTGTAGACAGTATAAAGGTGGATGAGGGAGGGTGTAGACAGAACAAGGGTGGATGATGGAGGGTGTAGACAGAACAAGGGTGGATGATGGAGGGTGTACACAGAACAAGGGTGGATGAGGGAGGGTGTAGACAGAACAAGGGTGGATGAAGGTGTAGACAGAACAAGGGTGGATGATGGAGGGTGTAGACAGAACAAGGGTGGATGAAGGTGTAGACAGTATAAAGGTGGATGAGGGAGGGTGTAGACAGAACAATGGTGGATGATGGAGGGTGTAGACAGAACAAGGGTGGATGATGGAGGGTGTACACAGAACAAGGGTGGATGAGGGAGGGTGTAGACAGAACAAGGGTGGATGAAGGTGTAGACAGAACAAGGGTGGATGAAGGTGTAGACAGAACAAGGGTGGATGATGGAGGGTGTAGACAGAACAAGGGTGGATGAAGGTGTAGACAGTTTAAAGGTGGATGAAGGTGTAGACAGTTTAAAGGTGGATGAGGGAGGGTGTAGACAGAACAAGGGTGGATGATGGAGGGTGTAGAAAGAACAAGGGTGGATGAGGGAGGGTGTAGACAGTATAAAGGTGGATGATGGAGGGTGTAGACAGAACAAGGGTGGATGAGGGAGGGTGTAGACAGTATAAAGGTGGATGATGGAGGGTGTAGACAGAACAAGGGTGGATGATGGAGGGTGTAGACTGTATAAAGGTGGATGATGGAGGGTGTAGACAGAACAAGGGTGGATGAGGGAGGGTGTAGACAGAACAAGGGTGGATGAAGGTGTAGACAGAACAAGGGTGGATGATGGAGGGTGTAGACAGAACAAGGGTGGATGAAGGTGTAGACAGTTTAAAGGTGGATGAGGGAGGGTGTAGACAGAACAAGGGTGGATGAAGGTGTAGACAGAACAAGGGTGGATGAAGGTGTAGACAGTATAAAGGTGGATGAGGGAGGGTGTAGACAGAACAAGGGTGGATGAAGGTGTAGACAGAACAAGGATGGATGAAGGTGTAGACAGAACAAGGGTGGATGAGGGAGGTTGTAGACAGAACAAGGGTGGATGAAGGTGTAGACAGTATAAAGGTGGATGAGGGAGGGTGTAGACAGAACAAGGGTGGATGATGGAGGGTGTAGACAGAACAAGGGTGGATGATGGAGGGTGTACACAGAACAAGGGTGGATGAGGGAGGGTGTAGACAGAACAAGGGTGGATGAAGGTGTAGACAGAACAAGGGTGGATGATGGAGGGTGTAGACAGAACAAGGGTGGATGAAGGTGTAGACAGTATAAAGGTGGATGAGGGAGGGTGTAGACAGAACAATGGTGGATGATGGAGGGTGTAGACAGAACAAGGGTGGATGATGGAGGGTGTACACAGAACAAGGGTGGATGAGGGAGGGTGTAGACAGAACAAGGGTGGATGAAGGTGTAGACAGAACAAGGGTGGATGAAGGTGTAGACAGAACAAGGGTGGATGATGGAGGGTGTAGACAGAACAAGGGTGGATGAAGGTGTAGACAGTTTAAAGGTGGATGAAGGTGTAGACAGTTTAAAGGTGGATGAGGGAGGGTGTAGACAGAACAAGGGTGGATGATGGAGGGTGTAGAAAGAACAAGGGTGGATGAGGGAGGGTGTAGACAGTATAAAGGTGGATGATGGAGGGTGTAGACAGAACAAGGGTGGATGAGGGAGGGTGTAGACAGTATAAAGGTGGATGATGGAGGGTGTAGACAGAACAAGGGTGGATGATGGAGGGTGTAGACTGTATAAAGGTGGATGATGGAGGGTGTAGACAGAACAAGGGTGGATGAGGGAGGGTGTAGACAGTATAAAGGTGGATGATGGAGGGTGTAGACAGAACAAGGGTGGATGAAGGTGTAGACAGAACAAGGGTGGATGAGGGAGGGTGTAGACAGAACAAGGGTGGATGATGGAAGGTGTAGACAGAACAAGGGTGGATGAGGGAGGGTGTAGACAGAACAAGGGTGGATGAGGGAGGGTGTAGACAGAACAAGGGTGGATGAAGGTGTAGACAGAACAAGGGTGGATGAGGCATCATGACCTCCTGACCTTTATGGCTCAAAGTCAGTCACCAAAACACAGAAGAGTTACAGAGACATTTAGAAAGAATACAGATATCCACAACTATAATGTCAAAATATAAAACAGAATTAAAAGTAATAATAAAATAATCATAAAAATATACATTGATTCTTTCACAGATGAGGAAAATGTTATCAGTGCAACTGATTTCACATTAAATCATTGAATAAGATGCAGTTATGTTACGAGGCTGAGGCAGTGTTTCTGCTGGTGGTTTGGACAGTCGCACTGAGGGTATTTTAAGTTGTGAAGAGTTTAACACAACTGATTCACTTAACTGATAACTGACACACTGGGAAAAGGCTGTGTGTCAATATCACTTTAATCTTGCTACTTTCAACAAGTTTGTTCTTATATGAACCGATTTAGAGCTCCTACTTTTTAGCCAAGTTCTCATCAGTTGATTATTGATTAAACCCAGAGTCATGGACTCAGAATGAGTGTGTAGACGGACATCAGTTTGTCTTTGTTTCTAGTGGAGCTGCTGCAAGACCAAACTCCCCTCAACCCAGCTGTGTGTCCATGAAGAGTGATGGGTCAATGGATCTCCCTCTCACCTTCAGAGAAGGATCAGTCTTGAAGGAGAGGTATTCATTTCACATCCTCTTGATCACTCTAATCTCATCCTCAGAGACCTGCATACCACTGTAATGCAGTGAGTACATGCTAATTCATATTAACTTGATAGGACACATCACTTATGTCTCCATACACACCAGTGTGTGATACTAGTCTGACCAAAGCCATGTTTACACTATATGATCATCACTACAATTGTGCTAGTGCAAATAATAATCACAAATCATGAAAGGCTTGTGTAAAAGAAAAAGGGTGTAAAAAGAACAAGGGTGGATGAGGGAGGGTGTAGACAGAACAAGGGTGGATGAGGGAGGGTGTAGACAGAACAAGGGTGGATGAAGGTGTAGACAGTATAAAGGTGGATGAGGGAGGGTGTAGACAGAACAATGGTGGATGATGGAGGGTGTAGACAGAACAAGGGTGGATGATGGAGGGTGTACACAGAACAAGGGTGGATGAGGGAGGGTGTAGACAGAACAAGGGTGGATGAAGGTGTAGACAGAACAAGGGTGGATGAAGGTGTAGACAGAACAAGGGTGGATGATGGAGGGTGTAGACAGAACAAGGGTGGATGAAGGTGTAGACAGTTTAAAGGTGGATGAAGGTGTAGACAGTTTAAAGGTGGATGAGGGAGGGTGTAGACAGAACAAGGGTGGATGATGGAGGGTGTAGAAAGAACAAGGGTGGATGAGGGAGGGTGTAGACAGTATAAAGGTGGATGATGGAGGGTGTAGACAGAACAAGGGTGGATGAGGGAGGGTGTAGACAGTATAAAGGTGGATGATGGAGGGTGTAGACAGAACAAGGGTGGATGATGGAGGGTGTAGACTGTATAAAGGTGGATGATGGAGGGTGTAGACAGAACAAGGGTGGATGAGGGAGGGTGTAGACAGTATAAAGGTGGATGATGGAGGGTGTAGACAGAACAAGGGTGGATGAGGGAGGGTGTAGACAGTATAAAGGTGGATGAGGGAGGGTGTAGACAGAACAAGGGTGGATGATGGAGGGTGTAGACAGAACAAGGGTGGATGAAGGTGTAGACAGATCAAGGGTGGATGAGGGAGGGTGTAGACAGAATATGGGTGGATGAGGGAGGGTGTAGACTCAACAAGGGTGGATGAGGGAGGGTGTAGACACAACAAGGGTGGATGAGGGAGGGTGTAGACAGAACAAGGGTGGATGAGGGAGGGTGTAGACAGAACAAGGGTGGATGAAGGTGTAGACAGTATAAAGGTGGATGAGGGAGGGTGTAGACAGAACAAGGGTGGATGATGGAGGGTGTAGACAGAACAAGGGTGGATGAGGGAGGGTGCAGACAGAACAAGGGTGGATGATGGAGGGTGTAGACAGAACAAGGGTGGATGAAGGTATAGACAGAACAAGGGTGGATGAGGGAGGGTGTAGACAGAATATGGGTGGATGAGGGAGGGTGTAGACACAACAAGGGTGGATGAGGGAGGGTGTAGACACAACAAGGGTGGATGAAGGTGTAGACTGTATAAAGGTGGATGAGGGAGGGTGTAGACAGAACAAGGGTGGATGAAGGTGTAGACAGTATAAAGGTGGATGAGGGAGGGGGTAGACAGGACAAGGGTGGATGAAGGTGTAGACAGAACAAGGGTGGATGAAGGTGTAGACAGAACAAGGGTGGATGAAGGTGTAGACAGTATAAAGGTGGATGAGGGAGGGTGTAGACAGAACAAGGGTGGATGAAGGTGTAGACAGAACAAGGATGGATGAAGGTGTAGACAGAACAAGGGTGGATGAGGGAGGTTGTAGACAGAACAAGGGTGGATGAAGGTGTAGACAGTATAAAGGTGGATGAGGGAGGGTGTAGACAGAACAAGGGTGGATGATGGAGGGTGTAGACAGAACAAGGGTGGATGATGGAGGGTGTACACAGAACAAGGGTGGATGAGGGAGGGTGTAGACAGAACAAGGGTGGATGAAGGTGTAGACAGAACAAGGGTGGATGATGGAGGGTGTAGACAGAACAAGGGTGGATGAAGGTGTAGACAGTATAAAGGTGGATGAGGGAGGGTGTAGACAGAACAATGGTGGATGATGGAGGGTGTAGACAGAACAAGGGTGGATGATGGAGGGTGTACACAGAACAAGGGTGGATGAGGGAGGGTGTAGACAGAACAAGGGTGGATGAAGGTGTAGACAGAACAAGGGTGGATGAAGGTGTAGACAGAACAAGGGTGGATGATGGAGGGTGTAGACAGAACAAGGGTGGATGAAGGTGTAGACAGTTTAAAGGTGGATGAAGGTGTAGACAGTTTAAAGGTGGATGAGGGAGGGTGTAGACAGAACAAGGGTGGATGATGGAGGGTGTAGAAAGAACAAGGGTGGATGAGGGAGGGTGTAGACAGTATAAAGGTGGATGATGGAGGGTGTAGACAGAACAAGGGTGGATGAGGGAGGGTGTAGACAGTATAAAGGTGGATGATGGAGGGTGTAGACAGAACAAGGGTGGATGATGGAGGGTGTAGACTGTATAAAGGTGGATGATGGAGGGTGTAGACAGAACAAGGGTGGATGAGGGAGGGTGTAGACAGTATAAAGGTGGATGATGGAGGGTGTAGACAGAACAAGGGTGGATGAGGGAGGGTGTAGACAGTATAAAGGTGGATGAGGGAGGGTGTAGACAGAACAAGGGTGGATGATGGAGGGTGTAGACAGAACAAGGGTGGATGAAGGTGTAGACAGATCAAGGGTGGATGAGGGAGGGTGTAGACAGAATATGGGTGGATGAGGGAGGGTGTAGACTCAACAAGGGTGGATGAGGGAGGGTGTAGACACAACAAGGGTGGATGAGGGAGGGTGTAGACAGAACAAGGGTGGATGAGGGAGGGTGTAGACAGAACAAGGGTGGATGAAGGTGTAGACAGTATAAAGGTGGATGAGGGAGGGTGTAGACAGAACAAGGGTGGATGATGGAGGGTGTAGACAGAACAAGGGTGGATGAGGGAGGGTGCAGACAGAACAAGGGTGGATGAGAGAGGGTGCAGACAGAACAAGGGTGGATGATGGAGGGTGTAGACAGAACAAGGGTGGATGAAGGTATAGACAGAACAAGGGTGGATGAGGGAGGGTGTAGACAGAATATGGGTGGATGAGGGAGGGTGTAGACACAACAAGGGTGGATGAGGGAGGGTGTAGACACAACAAGGGTGGATGAAGGTGTAGACTGTATAAAGGTGGATGAGGGAGGGTGTAGACAGAACAAGGGTGGATGAAGGTGTAGACAGTATAAAGGTGGATGAGGGAGGGGGTAGACAGGACAAGGGTGGATGAAGGTGTAGACAGAACAAGGGTGGATGAAGGTGTAGACAGAACAAGGGTGGATGAGGAAGGGTGTAGACAGAACAAGGGTGGATGATGGAAGGTGTAGACAGAACAAGGGTGGATGAGGGAGGGTGTAGACAGAACAAGGGTGGATGAGGGAGGGTGTAGACAGAACAAGGGTGGATGAAGGTGTAGACAGAACAAGGGTGGATGAGGCATCATGACCTCCTGACCTTTATGGCTCAAAGTCAGTCACCAAAACACAGAAGAGTTACAGAGACATTTAGAAAGAATACAGATATCCACAACTATAATGTCAAAATATAAAACAGAATTAAAAGTAATAATAAAATAATCATAAAAATATACATTGATTCTTTCACAGATGAGGAAAATGTTATCAGTGCAACTGATTTCACATTAAATCATTGAATAAGATGCAGTTATGTTACGAGGCTGAGGCAGTGTTTCTGCTGGTGGTTTGGACAGTCGCACTGAGGGTATTTTAAGTTGTGAAGAGTTTAACACAACTGATTCACTTAACTGATAACTGACACACTGGGAAAAGGCTGTGTGTCAATATCACTTTAATCTTGCTACTTTCAACAAGTTTGTTCTTATATGAACCGATTTAGAGCTCCTACTTTTTAGCCAAGTTCTCATCAGTTGATTATTGATTAAACCCAGAGTCATGGACTCAGAATGAGTGTGTAGACGGACATCAGTTTGTCTTTGTTTCTAGTGGAGCTGCTGCAAGACCAAACTCCCCTCAACCCAGCTGTGTGTCCATGAAGAGTGATGGGTCAATGGATCTCCCTCTCACCTTCAGAGAAGGATCAGTCTTGAAGGAGAGGTATTCATTTCACATCCTCTTGATCACTCTAATCTCATCCTCAGAGACCTGCATACCACTGTAATGCAGTGAGTACATGCTAATTCATATTAACTTGATAGGACACATCACTTATGTCTCCATACACACCAGTGTGTGATACTAGTCTGACCAAAACCATGTTTACACTATATGATCATCACTACAATTGTGCTAGTGCAAATAATAATCACAAATCATGAAAGGCTTGTGTAAAAGAAAAAGGGTGTAAAAAGAACAAGGGTGGATGAGGGAGGGTGTAGACAGAACAAGGGTGGATGAGGGAGGGTGTAGACAGAACAAGGGTGGATGAAGGTGTAGACAGTATAAAGGTGGATGAGGGAGGGTGTAGACAGAATAAGGGTGGATGAAGATGTAGACAGAACAAGGGTGGATGAAGGTGTAGACAGAACAAGAGTGGATGAGGGAGGGTGTAGACAGAACAAGGATGGATGATGGAGGGTGTAGACAGTATAAAGGTGGATGAGGGAGGGTGTAGACAGAACAAGGATGGATGAAGGTGTAGACAGAACAAGGATGGATGAGGGAGGTGTAGACAGAACAAGGGTGGATGAAGGTGTAGACAGAATAAAGGTGGATGAGGGAGGGTGTAGACAGAACAAGGGTGGATGATGGAGGGTGTAGACAGAACAAGGGTGGATGATGGAGGGTGTACACAGAACAAGGGTGGATGAGGGAGGGTGTAGACAGAACAAGGGTGGATGAAGGTGTAGACAGAACAAGGGTGGATGATGGAGGGTGTAGACAGAACAAGGGTGGATGAAGGTGTAGACAGTTTAAAGGTGGATGAGGGAGGGTGTAGACAGAACAAGGGTGGATGAAGGTGTAGACAGAACAAGGGTGGATGAAGGTGTAGACAGTATAAAGGTGGATGAGGGAGGGTGTAGACAGAACAAGGGTGGATGAAGGTGTAGACAGAACAAGGATGGATGAAGGTGTAGACAGAACAAGGGTGGATGAGGGAGGTTGTAGACAGAACAAGGGTGGATGAAGGTGTAGACAGTATAAAGGTGGATGAGGGAGGGTGTAGACAGAACAAGGGTGGATGATGGAGGGTGTAGACAGAACAAGGGTGGATGATGGAGGGTGTACACAGAACAAGGGTGGATGAGGGAGGGTGTAGACAGAACAAGGGTGGATGAAGGTGTAGACAGAACAAGGGTGGATGATGGAGGGTGTAGACATAACAAGGGTGGATGAAGGTGTAGACAGTTTAAAGGTGGATGAGGGAGGGTGTAGACAGAACAAGGGTGGATGAGGGAGGGTGTAGACAGTATAAAGGTGGATGATGGCGGGTGTAGACAGAACAAGGGTGGATGAGGGAGGGTGTAGACAGTATAAAGGTGGATGATGGAGGGTGTAGACAGAACAAGGGTGGATGATGGAGGGTGTAGACAGTATAAAGGTGGATGATGGAGGGTGTAGACAGAACAAGGGTGGATGAGGGAGGGTGTAGACAGTATAAAGGTGGATGATGGAGGGTGTAGACAGAACAAGGGTGGATGAGGGAGGGTGTAGACAGTATAAAGGTGGATGAGGGAGGGTGTAGACAGAACAAGGGTGGATGAAGGTGTAGACAGAACAAGGGTGGATGAGGGAGGGTGTAGACAGAACAAGGGTGGATGAGGGAGGGTATAGACAGAACAAGAGTGGATGAGGGAGGGTGTAGACAGAGCAAGGGTGGATGAAGGTGTAGACAGTTTAAAGGTGGATGAAGGTGTAGACAGTTTAAAGGTGGATGAGGGAGGGTGTAGACAGAACAAGGGTGGATGATGGAGGGTGTAGAAAGAACAAGGGTGGATGAGGGAGGGTGTAGACAGTATAAAGGTGGATGATGGAGGGTGTAGACAGAACAAGGGTGGATGAGGGAGGGTGTAGACAGTATAAAGGTGGATGATGGAGGGTGTAGACAGAACAAGGGTGGATGAGGGAGGGTGTAGACAGTATAAAGGTGGATGAAGGTGTAGACAGTATAAAGGTGGATGAGGGAGGGTGTAGACAGAACAAGGGTGGATGAAGGTGTAGACAGAACAAGGATGGATGAAGGTGTAGACAGAACAAGGGTGGATGAGGGAGGGTGTAGACAGAACAAGGGTGGATGAAGGTGTAGACAGTATAAAGGTGGATGAGGGAGGGTGTAGACAGAACAATGGTGGATGATGGAGGGTGTAGACAGAACAAGGGTGGATGATGGAGGGTGTACACAGAACAAGGGTGGATGAGGGAGGGTGTAGACAGAACAAGGGTGGATGAAGGTGTAGACAGAACAAGGGTGGATGAAGGTGTAGACAGAACAAGGGTGGATGATGGAGGGTGTAGACAGAACAAGGGTGGATGAAGGTGTAGACAGTTTAAAGGTGGATGAAGGTGTAGACAGTTTAAAGGTGGATGAGGGAGGGTGTAGACAGAACAAGGGTGGATGATGGAGGGTGTAGAAAGAACAAGGGTGGATGAGGGAGGGTGTAGACAGTATAAAGGTGGATGATGGAGGGTGTAGACAGAACAAGGGTGGATGAGGGAGGGTGTAGACAGTATAAAGGTGGATGATGGAGGGTGTAGACAGAACAAGGGTGGATGATGGAGGGTGTAGACTGTATAAAGGTGGATGATGGAGGGTGTAGACAGAACAAGGGTGGATGAGGGAGGGTGTAGACAGTATAAAGGTGGATGATGGAGGGTGTAGACAGAACAAGGGTGGATGAGGGAGGGTGTAGACAGTATAAAGGTGGATGAGGGAGGGTGTAGACAGAACAAGGGTGGATGATGGAGGGTGTAGACAGAACAAGGGTGGATGAAGGTGTAGACAGATCAAGGGTGGATGAGGGAGGGTGTAGACAGAATATGGGTGGATGAGGGAGGGTGTAGACTCAACAAGGGTGGATGAGGGAGGGTGTAGACACAACAAGGGTGGATGAGGGAGGGTGTAGACAGAACAAGGGTGGATGAGGGAGGGTGTAGACAGAACAAGGGTGGATGAAGGTGTAGACAGTATAAAGGTGGATGAGGGAGGGTGTAGACAAAACAAGGGTGGATGATGGAGGGTGTAGACAGAACAAGGGTGGATGAGGGAGGGTGCAGACAGAACAAGGGTGGATGAGAGAGGGTGCAGACAGAACAAGGGTGGATGATGGAGGGTGTAGAAAGAACAAGGGTGGATGAAGGTATAGACAGAACAAGGGTGGATGAAGGTGTAGACAGAACAAGGATGGATGAGGGAGGTGTAGACAGAACAAGGGTGGATGAAGGTGTAGACAGAATAAAGGTGGATGAGGGAGGGTGTAGACAGAACAAGGGTGGATGATGGAGGGTGTAGACAGAACAAGGGTGGATGATGGAGGGTGTAGACAGAACAAGGGTGGATGAGGGAGGGTGTAGACAGAACAAGGGTGGATGAAGGTGTAGACAGACCAAGGGTGGATGATGGAGGGTGTAGACAGAACAAGGGTGGATGAAGGTGTAGACAGTTTAAAGGTGTATGAGGGAGGGTGTAGACAGAACAAGGGTGGATGAAGGTGTAGACAGAACAAGGGTGGATGAAGGTGTAGACAGTATAAAGGTGGATGAGGGAGGGTGTAGACAGAACAAGGGTGGATGAAGGTGTAGACAGAACAAGGATGGATGAAGGTGTAGACAGAACAAGGGTGGATGAGGGAGGTTGTAGACAGAACAAGGGTGGATGAAGGTGTAGACAGTATAAAGGTGGATGAGGGAGGGTGTAGACAGAACAAGGGTGGATGATGGAGGGTGTAGACAGAACAAGGGTGGATGATGGAGGGTGTACACAGAACAAGGGTGGATGAGGGAGGGTGTAGACAGAACAAGGGTGGATGAAGGTGTAGACAGAACAAGGGTGGATGATGGAGGGTGTAGACAGAACAAGGGTGGATGAAGGTGTAGACAGTATAAAGGTGGATGAGGGAGGGTGTAGACAGAACAATGGTGGATGATGGAGGGTGTAGACAGAACAAGGGTGGATGAGGGAGGGTGTAGACAGTATAAAGGTGGATGAAGGTGTAGACAGTATAAAGGTGGATGAGGGAGGGTGTAGACAGAACAAGGGTGGATGAAGGTGTAGACAGAACAAGGGTGGATGAGGGAGGGTGTAGACAGAACAAGGGTGGATGAAGGTGTAGACAGTATAAAGGTGGATGAGGGAGGGTGTAGACAGAACAATGGTGGATGATGGAGGGTGTAGACAGAACAAGGGTGGATGATGGAGGGTGTACACAGAACAAGGGTGGATGAGGGAGGGTGTAGACAGAACAAGGGTGGATGAAGGTGTAGACAGAACAAGGGTGGATGAAGGTGTAGACAGAACAAGGGTGGATGATGGAGGGTGTAGACAGAGCAAGGGTGGATGAAGGTGTAGACAGTTTAAAGGTGGATGAAGGTGTAGACAGTTTAAAGGTGGATGAGGGAGGGTGTAGACAGAACAAGGGTGGATGATGGAGGGTGTAGAAAGAACAAGGGTGGATGAGGGAGGGTGTAGACAGTATAAAGGTGGATGATGGAGGGTGTAGACAGAACAAGGGTGGATGAGGGAGGGTGTAGACAGTATAAAGGTGGATGATGGAGGGTGTAGACAGAACAAGGGTGGATGATGGAGGGTGTAGACTGTATAAAGGTGTATGATGGAGGGTGTAGACAGAACAAGGGTGGATGAGGGAGGGTGTAGACAGTATAAAGGTGGATGATGGAGGGTGTAGACAGAACAAGGGTGGATGAGGGAGGGTGTAGACAGTATAAAGGTGGATGAGGGAGGGTGTAGACAGAACAAGGGTGGATGATGGAGGGTGTAGACAGAACAAGGGTGGATGAAGGTGTAGACAGATCAAGGGTGGATGAGGGAGGGTGTAGACAGAACAAGGGTGGATGATGGAGGGTGTACACAGAACAAGGGTGGATGAGGGAGGGTGTAGACAGAACAAGGGTGGATGAAGGTGTAGACAGAACAAGGGTGGATGATGGAGGGTGTAGACAGAACAAGGGTGGATGAAGGTGTAGACAGTTTAAAGGTGGATGAAGGTGTAGACAGTTTAAAGGTGGATGAGGGAGGGTGTAGACAGAACAAGGGTGGATGATGGAGGGTGTAGACAGTATAAAGGTGGATGATGGAGGGTGTAGACAGAACAAGGGTGGATGAGGGAGGGTGTAGACAGTATAAAGGTGGATGATGGAGGGTGTAGACAGAACAAGGGTGGATGAGGGAGGGTGTAGACAGTATAAAGGTGGATGATGGAGGGTGTAGACAGAACAAGGGTGGATGATGGAGGGTGTAGACAGTATAAAGGTGGATGATGGAGGGTGTAGACAGAACAAGGGTGGATGAGGGAGGGTGTAGACAGTATAAAGGTGGATGAGGGAGGGGGTAGACAGGACAAGGGTGGATGAAGGTGTAGACAGAACAAGGGTGGATGAAGGTGTAGACAGAACAAGGGTGGATGAGGAAGGGTGTAGACAGAACAAGGGTGGATGATGGAAGGTGTAGACAGAACAAGGGTGGATGAGGGAGGGTGTAGACAGAACAAGGGTGGATGAGGGAGGGTGTAGACAGAACAAGGGTGGATGAAGGTGTAGACAGAACAAGGGTGGATGAGGCATCATGACCTCCTGACCTTTATGGCTCAAAGTCAGTCACCAAAACACAGAAGAGTTACAGAGACATTTAGAAAGAATACAGATATCCACAACTATAATGTCAAAATATAAAACAGAATTAAAAGTAATAATAAAATAATCATAAAAATATACATTGATTCTTTCACAGATGAGGAAAATGTTATCAGTGCAACTGATTTCACATTAAATCATTGAATAAGATGCAGTTATGTTACGAGGCTGAGGCAGTGTTTCTGCTGGTGGTTTGGACAGTCGCACTGAGGGTATTTTAAGTTGTGAAGAGTTTAACACAACTGATTCACTTAACTGATAACTGACACACTGGGAAAAGGCTGTGTGTCAATATCACTTTAATCTTGCTACTTTCAACAAGTTTGTTCTTATATGAACCGATTTAGAGCTCCTACTTTTTAGCCAAGTTCTCATCAGTTGATTATTGATTAAACCCAGAGTCATGGACTCAGAATGAGTGTGTAGACGGACATCAGTTTGTCTTTGTTTCTAGTGGAGCTGCTGCAAGACCAAACTCCCCTCAACCCAGCTGTGTGTCCATGAAGAGTGATGGGTCAATGGATCTCCCTCTCACCTTCAGAGAAGGATCAGTCTTGAAGGAGAGGTATTCATTTCACATCCTCTTGATCACTCTAATCTCATCCTCAGAGACCTGCATACCACTGTAATGCAGTGAGTACATGCTAATTCATATTAACTTGATAGGACACATCACTTATGTCTCCATACACACCAGTGTGTGATACTAGTCTGACCAAAGCCATGTTTACACTATATGATCATCACTACAATTGTGCTAGTGCAGATAATAATCACAAATCATGAAAGGCTTGTGTAAAAGAAAAAGGGTGTAAAAAGAACAAGGGTGGATGAGGGAGGGTGTAGACAGAACAAGGGTGGATGAGGGAGGGTGTAGACAGAACAAGGGTGGATGAAGGTGTAGACAGTATAAAGGTGGATGAGGGAGGGTGTAGACAGAATAAGGGTGGATGAAGATGTAGACAGAACAAGGGTGGATGATGGAGGGTGTAGACAGAACAAGGGTGGATGAGGGTGTAGACAGAACAAGATTGGATGAAGGTGTAGACAGAACAAGGGTGGATGAGGGAGGTGTAGACAGAACAAGGGTGGATGAAGGTGTAGACAGTATAAAGGTGGATGAGGGAGGGTGTAGACAGAACAAGGGTGGATGAGGGAGGGTGTAGACAGTATAAAGGTGGATGAGGGAGGGTGTAGACAGAACAAGGGTGGATGAAGGTGTAGACAGAACAAGAGTGGATGAGGGAGGGTGTAGACAGAACAAGGGTGGATGAAGGTGTAGACAGAACAAGATTGGATGAAGGTGTAGACAGAACAAGGGTGGATGAGGGAGGTGTAGACAGAACAAGGGTGGATGAAGGTGTAGACAGTATAAAGGTGGATGAGGGAGGGTGTAGACAGAACAAGGGTGGATGATGGAGGGTGTAGACAGAACAAGGGTGGATGATGGAGGGTGTACACAGAACAAGGGTGGATGAGGGAGGGTGTAAACAGAACAAGGGTGGATGAAGGTGTAGACAGAACAAGGGTGGATGATGGAGGGTGTAGACAGAACAAGTGTGGATGAAGGTGTAGACAGTTTAAAGGTGGATGAGGGAGGGTGTAGACAGAACAAGGGTGGATGAAGGTGTAGACAGTATAAAGGTGGATGAGGGAGGGTGTAGACAGAACAAGGGTGGATGAAGGTGTAGACAGAACAAGGATGGATGAAGGTGTAGACAGAACAAGGGTGGATGAGGGAGGGTGTAGACAGAACAAGGGTGGATGAAGGTGTAGACAGTATAAAGGTGGATGAGGGAGGGTGTAGACAGAACAAGGGTGGATGATGGAGGGTGTACACAGAACAAGGGTGGATGAGGGAGGGTGTAGACAGAACAAGGGTGGATGAAGGTGTAGACAGAACAAGGGTGGATGATGGAGGGTGTAGACAGAACAAGGGTGGATGAAGGTGTAGACAGTTTAAAGGTGGATGAAGGTGTAGACAGTTTAAAGGTGGATGAGGGAGGGTGTAGACAGAACAAGGGTGGATGATGGAGGGTGTAGACAGTATAAAGGTGGATGATGGAGGGTGTAGACAGAACAAGGGTGGATGAGGGAGGGTGTAGACAGTATAAAGGTGGATGATGGAGGGTGTAGACAGAACAAGGGTGGATGAGGGAGGGTGTAGACAGTATAAAGGTGGATGATGGAGGGTGTAGACAGAACAAGGGTGGATGATGGAGGGTGTAGACAGTATAAAGGTGGATGATGGAGGGTGTAGACAGAACAAGGGTGGATGAGGGAGGGTGTAGACAGTATAAAGGTGGATGAGGGAGGGGGTAGACAGGACAAGGGTGGATGAAGGTGTAGACAGAACAAGGGTGGATGAAGGTGTAGACAGAACAAGGGTGGATGAGGAAGGGTGTAGACAGAACAAGGGTGGATGATGGAAGGTGTAGACAGAACAAGGGTGGATGAGGGAGGGTGTAGACAGAACAAGGGTGGATGAGGGAGGGTGTAGACAGAACAAGGGTGGATGAAGGTGTAGACAGAACAAGGGTGGATGAGGCATCATGACCTCCTGACCTTTATGGCTCAAAGTCAGTCACCAAAACACAGAAGAGTTACAGAGACATTAAGAAAGAATACAGATATCCACAACTATAATGTCAAAATATAAAACAGAATTAAAAGTAATAATAAAATAATCATAAAAATATACATTGATTCTTTCACAGATGAGGAAAATGTTATCAGTGCAACTGATTTCACATTAAATCATTGAATAAGATGCAGTTATGTTACGAGGCTGAGGCAGTGTTTCTGCTGGTGGTTTGGACAGTCGCACTGAGGGTATTTTAAGTTGTGAAGAGTTTAACACAACTGATTCACTTAACTGATAACTGACACACTGGGAAAAGGCTGTGTGTCAATATCACTTTAATCTTGCTACTTTCAACAAGTTTGTTCTTATATGAACCGATTTAGAGCTCCTACTTTTTAGCCAAGTTCTCATCAGTTGATTATTGATTAAACCCAGAGTCATGGACTCAGAATGAGTGTGTAGACGGACATCAGTTTGTCTTTGTTTCTAGTGGAGCTGCTGCAAGACCAAACTCCCCTCAACCCAGCTGTGTGTCCATGAAGAGTGATGGGTCAATGGATCTCCCTCTCACCTTCAGAGAAGGATCAGTCTTGAAGGAGAGGTATTCATTTCACATCCTCTTGATCACTCTAATCTCATCCTCAGAGACCTGCATACCACTGTAATGCAGTGAGTACATGCTAATTCATATTAACTTGATAGGACACATCACTTATGTCTCCATACACACCAGTGTGTGATACTAGTCTGACCAAAGCCATGTTTACACTATATGATCATCACTACAATTGTGCTAGTGCAGATAATAATCACAAATCATGAAAGGCTTGTGTAAAAGAAAAAGGGTGTAAAAAGAACAAGGGTGGATGAGGGAGGGTGTAGACAGAACAAGGGTGGATGAGGGAGGGTGTAGACAGAACAAGGGTGGATGAAGGTGTAGACAGTATAAAGGTGGATGAGGGAGGGTGTAGACAGAATAAGGGTGGATGAAGATGTAGACAGAACAAGGGTGGATGATGGAGGGTGTAGACAGAACAAGGGTGGATGAGGGTGTAGACAGAACAAGATTGGATGAAGGTGTAGACAGAACAAGGGTGGATGAGGGAGGTGTAGACAGAACAAGGGTGGATGAAGGTGTAGACAGTATAAAGGTGGATGAGGGAGGGTGTAGACAGAACAAGGGTGGATGAGGGAGGGTGTAGACAGTATAAAGGTGGATGAGGGAGGGTGTAGACAGAACAAGGGTGGATGAAGGTGTAGACAGAACAAGAGTGGATGAGGGAGGGTGTAGACAGAACAAGGGTGGATGAAGGTGTAGACAGAACAAGATTGGATGAAGGTGTAGACAGAACAAGGGTGGATGAGGGAGGTGTAGACAGAACAAGGGTGGATGAAGGTGTAGACAGTATAAAGGTGGATGAGGGAGGGTGTAGACAGAACAAGGGTGGATGATGGAGGGTGTAGACAGAACAAGGGTGGATGATGGAGGGTGTACACAGAACAAGGGTGGATGAGGGAGGGTGTAAACAGAACAAGGGTGGATGAAGGTGTAGACAGAACAAGGGTGGATGATGGAGGGTGTAGACAGAACAAGTGTGGATGAAGGTGTAGACAGTTTAAAGGTGGATGAGGGAGGGTGTAGACAGAACAAGGGTGGATGAAGGTGTAGACAGTATAAAGGTGGATGAGGGAGGGTGTAGACAGAACAAGGGTGGATGAAGGTGTAGACAGAACAAGGATGGATGAAGGTGTAGACAGAACAAGGGTGGATGAGGGAGGGTGTAGACAGAACAAGGGTGGATGAAGGTGTAGACAGTATAAAGGTGGATGAGGGAGGGTGTAGACAGAACAAGGGTGGATGATGGAGGGTGTACACAGAACAAGGGTGGATGAGGGAGGGTGTAGACAGAACAAGGGTGGATGAAGGTGTAGACAGAACAAGGGTGGATGATGGAGGGTGTAGACAGAACAAGGGTGGATGAAGGTGTAGACAGTTTAAAGGTGGATGAAGGTGTAGACAGTTTAAAGGTGGATGAGGGAGGGTGTAGACAGAACAAGGGTGGATGATGGAGGGTGTAGACAGTATAAAGGTGGATGATGGAGGGTGTAGACAGAACAAGGGTGGATGAGGGAGGGTGTAGACAGTATAAAGGTGGATGATGGAGGGTGTAGACAGAACAAGGGTGGATGAGGGAGGGTGTAGACAGTATAAAGGTGGATGATGGAGGGTGTAGACAGAACAAGGGTGGATGATGGAGGGTGTAGACAGTATAAAGGTGGATGATGGAGGGTGTAGACAGAACAAGGGTGGATGAGGGAGGGTGTAGACAGTATAAAGGTGGATGATGGAGGGTGTAGACAGTATAAAGGTGGATGATGGAGGGTGTAGACAGAACAAGGGTGGATGAGGGAGGGTGTAGACAGTATAAAGGTGGATGATGGAGGGTGTAGACAGAACAAGGGTGGATGAGGGAGGGTGTAGACAGTATAAAGGTGGATGAGGGAGGGTGTAGACAGAACAAGGGTGGATGAGGGAGGGTGTAGACAGTATAAAGGTGGATGATGGAGGGTGTAGACAGAACAATGGTGGATGAGGGAGGGTGTAGACAGTATAAAGGTGGATGATGGAGGGTGTAGACAGAACAAGGGTGGATGAGGGAGGGTGTAGACAGTATAAAGGTGGATGATGGAGGGTGTAGACAGAACAAGGGTGGATGATGGAGGGTGTAGACAGTATAAAGGTGGATGATGGAGGGTGTAGACAGAACAAGGGTGGATGAGGGAGGATGTAGACAGTATAAAGGTGGATGATGGAGGGTGTAGACAGAACAAGGGTGGATGATGGAGGGTGTAGACAGTATAAAGGTGGATGAGGGAGGGTGTAGACAGAACAAGGGTGGATGAAGGTGTAGACAGAACAAGGGTGGATGAGGGAGGGTGTAGACAGAACAAGGGTGGATGAAGGTGTAGACAGTATAAAGGTGGATGAGGGAGGGTGTAGACAGAACAAGGGTGGATGAAGGTGTAGACAGAACAAGGATGGATGAAGGTGTAGACAGAACAAGGGTGGATGAGGGAGGGTGTAGACAGAACAAGGGTGGATGAAGGTGTAGACAGTATAAAGGTGGATGAGGGAGGGTGTAGACAGAACAAGGGTGGATGAAGGTGTAGACAGAACAAGGATGGATGAAGGTGTAGACAGAACAAGGGTGGATGAGGGAGGGTGTAGACAGAACAAGGGTGGATGAAGGTGTAGACAGTATAAAGGTGGATGAGGGAGGGTGTAGACAGAACAAGGGTGGATGATGGAGGGTGTAGACAGTATAAAGGTGGATGATGGAGGGTGTAGACAGAACAAGGGTGGATGAGGGAGGGTGTAGACAGTATAAAGGTGGATGATGGAGGGTGTAGACAGAACAAGGGTGGATGAGGGAGGGTGTAGACAGTATAAAGGTGGATGATGGAGGGTGTAGACAGTATAAAGGTGGATGAGGGAGGGTGTAGACAGAACAAGGGTGGATGAAGGTGTAGACAGAACAAGGGTGGATGAGGGAGGGTGTAGACAGAACAAGGGTGGATGAAGGTGTAGACAGAACAAGGATGGATGAAGGTGTAGACAGAACAAGGATGGATGAAGGTGTAGACAGAACAAGGGTGGATGAGGGAGGGTGTAGACAGAACAAGGGTGGATGAAGGTGTAGACAGTATAAAGGTGGATGAGGGAGGGTGTAGACAGAACAAGGGTGGATGATGGAGGGTGTAGACAGAACAAGGGTGGATGAAGGTGTAGACAGAACAAGGGTGGATGATGGAGGGTGTAGACAGAACAAGGGTGGATGAAGGTGTAGACAGTTCAAAGGTGGATGAGGGAGGGTGTAGACAGAACAAGGGTGGATGAAGGTGTAGACAGAACAAGGGTGGATAATGGAGGGTGTAGACAGTATAAAGGTGGATGATGAAGGGTGTAGACAGAACAAGGGTGGATGAGGGAGGGTGTAGACAGTATAAAGGTGGATGATGGAGGGTGTAGACAGAACAAGGGTGGATGAGGGAGGGTGTAGACAGAACAAGGGTGGATGAAGGTGTAGACAGAACAAGGGTGGATGAGGCATCATGACCTCCTGACCTTTATGGCTCAAAGTCAGTCACCAAAACACAGAAGAGTTACAGAGACATTTAGAAAGAATACAGATATCCACAACTATAATGTCAAAATATAAAACAGAATTAAAAGTATTAATAAAATAATCATAAAAATATACATTGATTCTTTCACAGAGGAGAAAATTTTATCAGTGCAACTGATTTCACATTAAATAATTGAATAAGATGCAGTTATGTTACGAGGCTGAGGCAGTGTTTCTGCTGGTGGTTTGGACAGTCGCACTGAGGGTATTTAAGTTGTGAAGAGTTAAAACAACTGATTCACTTAACTGATAACTGACACACTGGGAAAAGGCTGTGTGTCAATATCACTTTAATTGTGCTACTTTCAATAAGTTTGTTCTTATATGAACCGATTTAGAGCTCCTACTTTTTAGCCAAGTTCTCATCAGCTGATTATTGAGTAACCCCAGAGTCATGGACTCAGAATGAGTGTGTAGACGGACATCAGTTTGTCTTTGTTTCTAGTGGAGCTGCTGCAAGACCAAACTCCCCTCAACCCAGCTGTGTGTCCATGAAGAGTGATGGGTCAATGGATCTCCCTCTCACCTTCAGAGAAGGATCAGTCCTGAAGGAGAGGTATTCATTTCTCATCCTCTTGATCACTCTAATCTCATCCTCAGAGACCTGCATACCACTGTAATGCAGTGAGTACATGCTAATTCATATTAGCTTGATAGGACACATCACTTATGTCTCCATACACACCAGTGTGTGATACTAGTCTGACCAAAGCCATGTTTACACTATATGATCATCACTACAATTGTGCTAGTGCAAATAATAATCACAAATAATGAAAGGCTTGTGTGACCATGAATTAAATCTGTGTTTTTAGACATGTATGTATTCTAATACATGGCAGCCAATTTATTGCCTCTGTGACCATCAGCAGCCTATGATAATTTTCCAGTAGTGACAGACGTTTCAGTAAAGAAGTTTTTAATAAAATGTCTGCCTATACAAATGGGGTTTTCAGCCTAAAGTTAAATGCTGAGATTGTGTTTCTCAAACATTGACAGGGAGGTTATTCCCCATTATATAGAGCTTTATTGGAAAAGGCTCTGACCCCAGAGGAATTTTTCATTATATGGCAACTCCAGATCAACCCACTACTAGACACTACATTTAGGGAGGTGTGGGAGAGGGGAAGACAGAAAAAGGGTGGATGAAGGTGTAGACAGGACAAGGGTGGATTAGAGAGGGTGTAGACAGAACAAGGGTGGATGAGAGAGGGTGTAGACAGAACAAGGGTGGATGAGAGAGGGTGTAGACAGAACAAGGGTAGATGAGAGAGGGTGTAAAAAGAACAAGGGTGGACACTCCTTACTCCATTATACTGAACATTTATCATAACTGCATGTCCCTCCCTCTCTACAGACTGTTGAAGATTCCTGCTGCAGAGGAAGCCTGTGATTCTCTGACTAAAGCTCTGAGAACAAACCCCTTACTGCTGAGAGAGCTGAATCTGAGTAAATCTAAACCAGAAGACCTCAGAATAGAGAAGATATGGGCTCTACTGCAGGATTCACACTTCAGACTGCAAAAACTCATGTAAGAAATCTAATTAGAACAATCATAGTTTTTCTGGTACACTGATGTCATTACACACTGGACATCAGCTTATTACATTTTGCATATTTATCATTGAAAAATATTTCTGTTGTTTTGGGATTTGAATGAAATGGGTGAAAACTTGTTCAAGTATGTATTTAAGAGTATTGAAAGTTTGCTTTCCTAAGGAAATGTAGGTGGAATTTTGAAATGCCATTTTAAATTAAAAGTCTGATGGCCATATGTGCTGTGTCTCCATCTAGGGTCTGATCTAACCAGCTCATGTGTAATGTGTCACCATCTGTGGTCAGATCTAACCGTCTCATGTGTATTGTGTCTCCATCTAGGGTCAGATCTAACCATCTCATGTGTACTGTGTCTCCATCTAGGGTCTGATCTAACTATACCATGTGTATTGTGTCTCCATCTAGGGTCTGATCTAACCATCTTATGTGTACTGTGTCTCCAACTAGGGTCTGATCTAACCATCTCATGTGTACTGTGTCTTGTTCTTTCTTTTGCTCTGTAGGCTGCATCAAACAGGCAGTAAGTCAGAGTTTAGTGGTTTGTTTTCAGCTCTCATTTTAAACCCCTCACACCTGAGAGAGTTAAATCTGAATGGGAGTAAACCAAACACACCAGGAGTTGAAAATCTCTGCAGACTACTGAAGAACCCTGACTGCAAACTGGAGAAACTACAGTGAGAACTATTACCTTCATAACACTAATAAAGCTATACATATATGTCACACACACACACAGTATTAATTAATGGATTATTTTGTTAATAATATTGCTAGCATATAGACTGCAGGGTTGCCAACTCTCACGCATTGAGCGTGAGACACACGCATTTGACTGTGACAGGCAGGGTGAGCGAAAATAAATGGAAGCGATCACGCCAAGTCTCAGGGAAATAGGATGGTTTAATATGTAAAGTGCGCAAACCAAAACCCGTGAACTGATCTGAATTAAGGATATAATAACCAGCAGTCAACTGGTACAAAGACAAGACATATATAGACGAACAAACGACCCTCAGGTGAGACGGATCGCGGGCTCCGCCCACCCACAGGACAAGCTGCTGCTGTAGACGGGGGCGACCTGTAGGGGGCCGCCGTACCGTGACAGATCCCCCCTCCAAGCCGCACTCCCCTCCACCGGCTGTGCGGCCTACAGCAGCAGCACACAAAACAAAGGGGCAGGCAGGCAGGGACAAGGGACACACCCCCTGTAGTCCCGGAGCTGAAACACAAAACACAAACACAGGTTAGCTCGCCTACCTGGGCGGGACCCTGGACCGACTGGGCCGTCAACAAGACAAAACCACACCCCGGTCGGTCACAGGGCCCTCACGCCCTAACCGGCCTTAAGCCGCATAGCCCCACAGGTGCAAGGACGGCGGGCCACGGCTCCGTGTCCGTCCGGGGTGTATGTGTGCAGGTTACCTCCCTGGGGCGTGGCTAAGTCACCTCCTGGACCTACCTCCTCCCGGAGCTGGCCCCTGCCTTCTGCTAGGGGCCACCCCAGCCTCCTGGGGAGTCAGCCCCAGCCGGGGCCTGACTTTACGAGGTGGACTCCTCCACCAAACCCAGGAGCGCCAGAGACCGAGGCCCAGAGCGCCCTTATCGCGGGCTGGGGAACAGCCCCCAAGGGCCTCCTGGTCACCCCGAGCAGGAGGGAGAATCTCCATCTTCAGCAGGAGCTCTTCGGACCAGAGCCCTATCGTCCCCAAACATCCGGGGGCCCCAGCCCTCTAGGGAGGGGCTCTTTCCGACCGGGCTCCGGTCACCTCACAACATAAGGGGGCTCCTGCCAGATGGAGACCCCCACAAGGTCCAGGAATGCCACGATCCACCGCCAGGGAGAAGCACCTGCACATAAAACACAAAATGCACACACACCCACACACACCAACACAAAACACAGACGCGCACTGCCCTGATCCCCCTTACAATGGGGGAGGGGTCTCCGTCTTAGCAGGGGAGTTCCACCTGCTCAGGAGAACCCCCCACGTTCCTAGTCAGGGCCTCCCTTAGGAGCGACGCCCTCCGTGCCACTCCCCGTGGCACGGGACCATCACTGGTCCACCCCCACACACACACTCAAGGGGGAGGAGCATGTGTGGAATTACACACAACAGTTCACAAGCACGCTAGGACAAAACACACAAAGACTAGACAAAAGCACGGTGCAAACGGACAGGACCCACACATGCGCGCTCTACACAAACAGTGGTGACGCGCCGCTCAAGTTCGCAGTCGCTCCCCACATAAAACACTAGACACACGGGGGAGCGAGGCGACCGTGACGAGCGGCGACAGCGTCACACACAACACATTCAACAATTAACACGGGCCCTGCCCGTGCGGGGGGACCTGCGCCGCTGCGGTTGCGCCGCTGGGGGGGGTGGGTCGGTCGGCCTGGGTCGGGGGGTCGGGTCTGGGCCTTGGGGCTCCGAGGTGCCTGGGTGGTGGGAGTGGGGTGGTGGATGATGGGGATATCTGGGGTGGGCCGGGAGGTAGGGTTCCGGACTCCGACCAGCATGTCCTCAATACTGTTGATGTCTGTCATCGTTTGTTCACTGTGCGATTGGTATGGTTGTGGGTGCATACACAGGGGTGTGGTGTATATGGGACTAGCGTGTGTGGGTGTATATGTATGTGTAGATATATATGTATATATGTATGTATGTGTATGTATATATTTATATATATGGATGGATGTATGTATGTATATGTGTATATATGTATATATTTATGGGTTAAATGTGTGTGAGTGCATACGTGTATGAAAGAAATGTGTGTCTAGGTGTATGTGGATGTGCGGACCGGCTGCTCTCTGTGGTGGGGGTGGTGTGGATCCGGGCTTGGATGTGGTGGTGGGGGGGATTGCCGCCCTGGTCTCCCCGGGTCGACCGCTCCCTGCCTTGAGCTGGGGGGGCAGTGAAGTTCGGTGCTCAATGAGCCAGCTAGCAAGCTGGCTCTCCTCTTCCAGAGGACCCTTTCCTCTGGACCTAAGCATTCCCACCCCCCCCCCCCCCCCCCCCCCCCACACACACACACACACACACACACACACACACACATCCTTGCTCATTTAGGATTCTGGGGACAGGCAGGTACCCAGAGGTTGACGAGGTGGGCCTGCTGCCATGGTTCACCCGTCTCCTCACCACTGTCTGTCCCTCAGTTTTTACTGCACTTTAGACATTGAGGGCCTTTGAGGGGACGGTGTGGACATGCACTCACGTTTGTCCTAGCACCTGTCCCCTCAATTTTAACTGCACCATAGTATCACACACTACGACACATGCATATACACCAACACCTACACACAACACTGGGGGTGGAGGGGTGGGAAAGCCTTCCTTCACCCACTTCCTGCTCCCTGCCGGGGCGGGGGGGGGGGGGGGGGGGGGGGTTGCTGGCACGGGACTGGGCTGGTGGCTTCCTAGGACCGCTACTGGTCCTTGCTGGTCCAGCCATTTGCCCCTGCCGCAGAGGGTGTGCTAGTCTGGATAAGTGTGTGTCTCTGTCCTTGTTTTCTTCTTGTTTCTGAATGGGTGGATGAATGAGTGCGTGTTGGAGGGAGGGGACATATGGCCAGGTTTGGAGGTGTGAGGGTGAATGAGTGTATGTGTGTGTGTGTGGGGGGGTGGGTGTGTACATGGTGGGGGTGTATAGGGGCGAATGTAGGGTGGGTTTGGTTAGGTGGGTGAGGACAGCTGGTTCTGGGTCGGGGCTGGTCGTGCCCGGTTCACTCATGGACACTCCCCTGAGACTACTGCACCACTCCAGAGGGGGGGCGCCTTGGAGCTCCGGAGTCCGGCTTGGCCCCCCGGCGTAGGGGCGGTTGGCCCGCTCCCCTGGGCGGTGGTGGTATGGGGCGGCCGGGTGCTCCTCGGCGGGAGGTGGGCCCTGCCGGGTGGTGGGTGGCTTTCCGGGCGCGTGGCGCCGTGGTTTTGCCGCTGGCCCCTGGGGGGGGGGGCATCCTGGGGGGGAGGCGCTCTGTTCCCTCTGGTTCCCCTGGACCTGCGCTCCTTGACTGGTGGGGCGCTGTCCGGGGTCTCTCTCTCCCGCCTGCGGGGGCGGGCGGGTGAGGGTTTCTGGGAAGTGCGGCTCTGGTACTCCACCGCTCTGTGGGGGGCCGTGGGCGGGTGGGATTCCCGGGTCTCTCTCCGCCCGCCTCTGGCCTCTGGGGGAATGCTGTCGCAGCTACCCACCCTTGCTGGTAAGTACATTCCATACATCTATCCTATGTTGCACTTCTAGGTTGCACATAAACACACACTCACACACACCCATACATCGCACTCATCTGCACTATATGTATTTGGTTTACTTTCTGTACTTCTTTGCAGTGGTCATTTGAGCTGGTTGCGTGTTTTATTTTATTAATATTATTATTATTATTATTATTTTATTATTATTAATTTTTTTTATTTTTATTTTATTATTATTATTATTATTTTTTCTTCTTTTCTTTTTCTTCTCCTTTCTTCTCCTACCTCTGTCTTTTCCCTTTTTATTATTTCTCTCCCCCTCTTTTCTTGGTCCACCTAACCCCAATAATTATCACTTTGCATATTGTTATCACTATATATTGTTATCACTACACTATATATTATACAGAATTGTTATAATTGCCATTTAAATCTGTACATAAAAACAAAGTTGTCCTCCAAAGATGGGGGGGTGGAGGTGGGCCAAAAAAAAAAAAAAAAAAAAAAAAAACAATTAACACAAGCGAGCGACGCACAACGTTCCATACATCCGTTCACTCACACACGTGACCACACAACACGAAGAGCCCGACCGGGGTCGACTGCCCTGGTCACCGCCGTGCTGCACACACACACACAACGTTTCAGCACGGCGGGGCTCTTTGTCTGCGTGGTGTTTTGTTTGTTGTTAAACACTTACCACGAGACATGACCACGAACGAAGGAAAAAGTAAAGGAGACTGGCGGCTTCCGAAGGTGGCTGGTTATTCTGTGACGAGCAGGCAAACAAAACCCGTGAACTGATCCGAATTAAGGATATAATAACCAGCAGTCAACTGGTACAAAGACAAGACATATATAGACGAACAAACGACCCTCAGGTGAGACGGATCGCGGGCTCCGCCCACCTGAGGGACGAACACAACGCCACACCCACAGGACAAGCTGCTGCTGTAGACGGGGGCAACCAGTAGGGGGCCGCCGTACCGTGACACACACGCTCTCACTTCCAATTTCTCATGCCGAAAAAAAAAATCTAGTTTATTTACCTCTGATCTACATCTGTGATTTAATGAGTTACTAGTTCGCTGTGGCGCCAAACACTGGTGAGCGATCGATCGCGATATAATACTTAATTTGTGTCCAATTTACACCGCCCCGGTAATGTTCGCCACCCACTCCAGGTTCAAATCTCACTCCAATCGATCTTGAAAAGTTGGCAACCCTGAGACTGGAATATGTAATTATGTTTTTGGCCAGTTTTTGCTGCTACTTGACTATTGTTTATTGAGGCCAGGAGTGTGTGGTGTGTTTGTGGTCGAGTGATAGTCAGTGAATGGCATTTAGACATGAATGTCCCACTATTCAATATGTGATGAGGCAGTGTAGAGTGTCAGTGGTGTCACCAGAGCGGTGGGCAGCCCGGCCCCCAGGGAGCAGTTAGGGTTAAGTACATTGTTCAAGGGCACTTCAGTCATGGCCTAAGGCCTGGGAATCAAACCTACAATCCTCTGGTCACAACAACCAGATCTTATTCTATCCATAAACATTTCTCAATTTGAACTAGGGATGCAAATTATCGATTAATTAATTAATCATTAGTTGATTGATCTTATCGATCGACTTTCGATTAATCGATAAGCGGCGTTTTTCACCTGAATTTCAGTGTTTCAATAGGGCCTTTAAAAATATCAGCTAAATAGTTAAAACACTTTGTTCAAAAAGTATATATTATATTATGATAATTATATTGTATTATATGATATATTGCTCAAGTAATTATGCATTAGGACATTTTTATGGTATAACAAAATACATTCTTTCATTTAAAAAAGGAATAAATTAAGGACTGGCTGCGTTCTTGCATTTGAAACATTAGACATTAAAAAAAAATGTTTAAAAAAAAGAGAAGAAATTAAATAGAGAGCCAACAGAATATTATTGAGCCTATGCTTGGACAATGTTTCTAGCGTTGTAGTGAACACAAGCTGTAATGCGACCGGAGAGTGCCCAAGTCTCCACAACATCATTGATCTTGTCAGCTAAATTGTCAGCGGTGTGTCTATCCGACATGTTCGTCGTAATCAGTGTTGGGGAGTAACGAATTACATGTAACGACGTTATGTAATTTAATTACAAAAAAAGTGTAACTGTAATTCGTTACAGTTACAATGAGAAAATATGTAATTCAGTTACAGTTACTTCTGAAAAAATTTAGAATTACAATTTTAGTTACATTTTTAAAATATAAAAAACCTTTGCGAAATATTTAATGATATTTTTATTGCTTTGTGCCCTATGTTGCCGTTTCCCGCTTGTTTCTGTGCTGGAGCAGCAAGCGCGCGGTTCAGTTTCAGGTCAAGCAGCAATAATGACAGATGCCTTCAAGCACTGGAAAATTAGGGAGCATTTGTTTTGTTTTCGTGTTGTCAATAAATGTGAACCATGTTCTACCATGTTCAACTCTGTGATTATGCCAAGCCTTTGTGTAAATTTCGGAGGTTGAAAGTTTATTTGTGAACTATTTGTAATTATGCCAAGCCTTTGTGTAAATTTCGGAGGTTGGAAGTTTATTTCCGATCAGAAGGGTTGCCACCTAGGTCTGACAAAAAACAAGGGGACACTGTCATACGCGAATGTAAATTGTTGACGGGGGGGGAGGGGTGGCGAATGTAAAATGGACACAGCGAGAAAAAAAGACGGATTTAAAGTGTGCAGAAACAGTCTAAATAGTCGTTTGAACTAACTTTGTGAAAACCGGGACATTAAATTATTATTTTTTTTTGCCGGGACCGAATATTAAAAAGAAGGAAAACCGAGACAAACTGGGACAGCCCGGGAAAACCGGGACAGCGAGGTGAAAATCGGGACAGTCCCGGGAAAACTGGGACAGGTGGCAATACTAGAAGGCAACCAGTATTGAGGTTGTAAGCGAGCTAACAGCAGGGTATGCTGACCGTCACACTGTGGTTTCCATAGTTAGCTACCTGCTGGGCTAGCTACTACCATTCACTTGAATGTGTTTGTCCTTTAGCATGCTAGCTTGATTTACAGGCTAACCAAATTAGTCCTAAACAGGTATTCGTTGGAATCATACATGACTATTATAGACAATGACAGACGGTATCAAATGAGTATTTATGACTGTTTGGTGTTGGAAAAAGGTTTGTCGATGTCTATGACACGACCTAGCCTACCCAATTGGTATCACTGGACCTATCTTAGACCTACCGTTTGACAAGCAATACATTTAAATTAAATTTGTATGAAGTAATGAAATACAGTTTGGTATCTAATCAAGTGCAACACGTGCAGATTGTATAGAATGCAGTATTTAGAGATACAATGCAGTTATTTACAGCTAGTGTAAGTAAAGATGGTTAATAGATATGTGCAGAGTAGATAAATTACCTAGGGAAACGCATGTGTGTGTAATGTAGTTATGGCAGTACAATAAACAGGGCAAAGAAAAATATATGTGATAAATACAGATGAAATCATACAGATAATATACAGATTATCCTATACCACTGTAGATAGGGCTATACAGACGTGGATTGAAGAGGAACACTGTTCAGATTTTGTGTGGATGGTAAGGTATGGATAGAGAAGGAAAGAATGATCTTTGGGAAGAGTTCAATAAGGTGACCGCTGTGGGAAAGAAGTAGTTTCTGAACCTGCTTGTGTTAGTCTGCAAACTGTGAAAATGGTAGAGCCTGGGGGAGGAGCAGAAGAGTATGGCCCGATGACAGGAGTCTGAGAATCTTACATGCCTGGTGCAGGCATCTCTTCTTGTGGACCTCCTGTGATTGCCTGTCAGCAATTCCCTCTCAGCTTAGTAGCCTACTCTTTTAAGGTTCACACTGTCAGTTCTCAAAAATTAAATGTTGAACATGGGTCAATACTCATTTAAACCTTAAAGTAATCAAAAAGTAATCCAAAAGTAATTAGTTACATTACTTTTCAAAAGTAATCAGAAAAGTTACACTACAATTACATTTTAAACAAGGTAACTTGTAACTGTAACGAATTAAGTAACTTACCCAACACTGGTCGTAATCAGCACTGCAGATTTTAGCTGCCAGTTCTCGTCAGTGTAGTGGCACGTCACGGTAATGTAACTTTGTTGTTAGAGCCGTCCAACAATCTGTTGTAAGGGCTACAGCAGTAGCAGTAGCTAGCTTTGTTTTTAGCTCACTCTTCTTTTTTCGTAGCGAGCTTCGAAAACGCTCGCCTACCCAGTGTAGCTGTGATTTTAGGTTGACCAGGTGCACTGGTGATATGTAGCACAGCTGCATGGTGTTCAAATGATAACTGAGTGAGCTAGTGGAACTGTTGTACTTCAATACCGCATTACACAGAGAACATCTGACTTCTTTGCCTAAATTAACAATGTTGAAATGGTCCCACACCGCACGTCTTCATTTTGTTTTCCACTCTGGTCTTTCGCGACACGTGTTCGCGTCTCGTTCTTGCGCTCTGTTCAAGTTACTACAGGAGCGCGCTCTAACGATTAATCGTGACTAATACATTTTGATCGAGTAACTTCTTGATCGACAATTAATCAAAAGTCGATTAATCATTTGCATCCCTAATTTGAACACTTAAATCCTTCATAGAATTGGAATGACGGTTTGCTCTGATTCAAATGCCGGTGTGTTGTTCTGCTGCAAATGTTTAACCCTCACGTGTCCTCAAATTTCTTTTGAGTAACGTCTACTTGATTTGTGCTGTTACAACTGCCCAGAAAATAAGGTTAATAATTAACTAGGGATGTCCCGATCCAGCTTTTTGAACTTGCGATCCAATACAGATATTTATTTGCACTTCTGATACCGATAGCCTACCGGCTGATACCGATACTGGCCTATCAGAGTTATTTAGCCACCGTACTTTGTTGTTAAACTCATGTTGAAGTGTTTTACTCTTGATAAGTAGCCTGCTGATTTAGGTGTGTTTGAATAATACACAATGGTTGGTAAGGAGAAACTTAGCTGTTTATTTAGCAATTAATAAACTCAAAATAGACCATATTAAATAACAAACAGAAATGGCATCAGTAAACCAAGGCTTAAAAAGCCATAAGTGCAAATAATATTGTAAATTGTATTTAAAAAGCAAAACACACAACCCGAGTAGAAAATAGTCTATTAACAGCATCAGTACTGTTTATGCATCAGCATCAGTACTGTAATGTTGTTTATGGTGGTATTTCGCTAAATGCTTGATTAGATTGGTTGTATTAAAAGTTCTTACAGCTTTATCACCACGCTTGACTTTACTGTGGCATATGTTGCACTCTACCTCTTCGTCTTTGTCGTCCTTTAAGGTAAAATAATCCTACACAACTGACATTTTTACCAATAGCTTCAAATTGACATGGCCGTCTTAATTGTTAAGAGATGCCACTGAGCTAATGTAACGAATATACAGGGCGGGTAGAAGCGGGAGTGACGCTAGTGCAGATTTTAAGATTGAATGAAATAACAGAGACAAACCACTAGAGAACACAGAAGGCAACAGGGAGCCACACTAAACACTAGGGAGAAGACACAACCAAATGGGGAAGCTAAATAAAAGGGAAAACGTTAATGCATGAGAGTATTACCACTAGCAAACCATGTACACATTACGGGGAGAACATAACAGCATAACCGAAATACTAAACAGAGAGAGATAACAACTACCAAAGACTACCAAAGAAGGGAAACCTGCACAGTGAAAATACAAGCGCTATACACAGGGGAACAAGTACAACAACCAAAGATTAGGAACAAAACCAAGGGTAAGACAATAGCACTCAATGAACAGATAAGGTAGCAAAACAGAGGAGAGGCGAGGGACTCACATACAAGGACACAGGAGAAACTAAGCGGAACAACGACTGCAGAGCAAGGAGCGAGACATGGGGAGCACGACAGACAATGACCGACACGGGAGAGAAACACCAGGGGGATTATATGCACAGAAACACGACGGTGAAACGAGACTCAGGTGTAAGGGACTAACGATGAGGGCGTGACAGACAGAGGGAGGAACGAATGGGAGCGGGGAACTAGGCGGGACCAGGAAGGAGGGAGGGGCTGGACGTGACAGCTAAATTGGAGCGATGCTATGCTCGTGTGTTTAAGGTGTGCTGGAAAATGCAGACTGGATTTTACTCTCACTAGCAAAAACACAGCAAAAACTGGAATGGATTATGTAAATAGGTGCACTGGAAAGTCCGAATTGGACTTTTAAAAAATAAAAACTGGATCGGCATTTTTCTCGTGCCTGCCGATGCGATACGCATTTTTTGCAAATATCGGCGGCCTATCCGATCCAAATATCGGATCTGGACAAGCCTATAATGAACCATTAAGATCTAGTATTGTGTCTCCCTCCTGATGTGTGTACATGAAATTATACTTATGGTACATTATGATTGCCCATGTGTTCAGATCTAAACATTGGACAGTGTGATCACTGTGTTTAAAGCTCAGTCATGTACCTCAAGTGATGTTTGTAGCAGTGATGTCTCAAAGCAGTTAAAGTTAAGAGCTTTTCTCCACTATTGTCCCTCATCTGTAGTCTGAATAACTGCAGCATCACTGAACAAGGCTGCTCCACTCTGACATCATCTCTACATTCAAATCCTTCCCACCTGAGAGAGCTGCACCTGAGTGGGAATGAACTAGGAGACTCAGGAGTGAAGCAGCTCTCTGTTCTACTGAAATACACGGACTGTAAACTGCAGATACTGAGGTGAGTTCTGATTCTGACTACACATGAAATAATGCATTAATGTGGCTCTGATGATGGATGTGTATAAAAGTCAAAGTCATGCCTTGGATCAAGTGCAAGGATATATTTGTATTTGGATACAAATATATTTGATTTGATTTGATGCCTTCAACCAGTATAGGAATTGAACTGCTTATACATCCATATTTCATTAATGTTTTCTTCAGTAAATCTTGTATCTCACAGTGATGACTCAATAGCTAAAACATTTTCTTCTATTACTTTTTTGAATTTTCTTCAGACTTTCAGACTGCAGTGTAACAGAGGAAGGATATGAAGCTCTGTATTCAGCTCTGAAATCAAACCCCTCATCACACCTGACAGATCTGGATCTGAGAGGAAACGACCCTGGAGACTCAGGAGTGAAGAAACTCACTGAGATACTAGATGATCCAAACTGTAAACTGAAGAAACTGAGGTAATGTGTGCCATATTTTGTCAATTGTAATTTTTTTCACCGCAAATTTGAAATTTGTCCTCCGCTTTTTACCCATCTGTGCAGTTAGAAAACACACACACACACACACACACACACACACACACACACTAGTGATTACTAGGGGGCTGTGGATCACACATGCTCAGAGTGGTGGGCAGCCCTAATCTATTTACAAGGGGAAATTTATTTAAAAGAGATGTTAACATCAGGTATGTATGTTGTTTTGAGAAAATAATTTCACTTCAATTTCAATTGTATCTAACTCTGTGAAGTACAATGCCCTACTTAGATGACTGATATCTACTGTGTTCCTGTCCCTTCAGACTGTTGAGTCCTGCTGCAGAGGAAGCCTGTGCTTCTCTGACTGAAGCTCTAGGTTCAAACCCCTTACTGCTGAGAGAGATGGACCTGAGTGGGAAAATACAGGGAGACTCAGGAGTGAAGCAGATCTCTGATCTACTGGAGGATCCACACTGCAAGATACAAGTTCTAAAGTTAGTTATTCCACTTATTTTATGAATTTGATATTTTAATGTCTATAAATATTATTGATCCCAGCATATGTAAGCAGTACAGCTACACAGCAATTCATCATTAACCAGCTTACATCTTCTTCCAAGATAATTATTGGTGCAGGGGAAGTGTTTCTAATAAATTGGGTGGATAATATTTTGGACATCATTGTTATTTGTGGCATTGCTTTTGAATTTTTATGCAATAAACATTTGCTTCTTATTATACTTTACCATTCGTTGTAAAACACATTTAGGTATAAATTTGCATAATAGCGAAGTACACAGAACCACACTCGCGTCATTGTCATAAATTGTATATAATGTTCACAACAATAACAGCAAAACACAAAAATAAATCCACTTGTTCAATATACTGTAAGTAGTAAATTTCATAATTTAACTTCAGTCTTTTTATATTTTACATTTAGGATGAATAAATGTCATTTAACAGCAGAAAGCTGTTTAACCATAGCCAGTGTTCTCAGTCTGGGCTACTTTACTGTGAAAGAGCTGTACTTGAGCAACAACAGCCTGTCGGATTCAGGAGTGCAGCACCTCACTGCAGTACTGAAGAATCCACACTGTAAACTGGAGAATCTGGTGTAAGCTTATCTCTCTTAGCATTTCTGTATGTTTTGGTTTAATTAATTGGGTGAGTACTGGTTTGTTGTGTGGCCATTCTGCTGAAGTAAAAGGAAGGTAAAGTGTAATTTGTTATGAGGACAATATGGCTTATTGTATTTTTTATGTTTTTTGGAAAAATTAGGCTTACTGAATGTGGTTTACGAGAAGAAAGCTGTTCAGCTGTGGCTGAAGTTCTCATCTCAGGGTCCTCCTGTCTGAGAGAGCTGAATCTGAGTATCAATGATCTCCAGGATTCAGGGGTGAAGCAGCTCTCTGAAGCACTGAAACATCCATCGTGTCGGCTCAAAAAATTGGGGTAAAGTGTTTTGTGGCAGAAACAGTAATTTTCCAATAATTCCAGACTCCTAGGAAAAGCAGAAGTTATGTATAAATTGAATTGACATGTACATTCACTGGCATGAAATGCACAAAGGAATAAAATAATGTTTTTGCTGACTGAGTGTGACGGGCAGGGTGAGCAACTTAAAAAAGCAAGCGATCACGCCAAGTCTCAGGGAAATAGGATGGTTTAATAGAAAGTGTGCAAACCAAAAACCCGTGCATTGTTCCGAATGAAGGAAATAATAACCAGCAGTCAACTGGTACAAAGACAAGACATAAATAGACGAACAAACGACCCTCAGGTGAAACAGATCACGGGTCCCGCCCACCTGAGGGACGAACATCACGTGACCAAAAACAGGACATCTGCCGCTGTAAATGGGGGCGACTGGCAGGGGCCCCCCCCACAACGTGACACTGAGGAATTACTGAGCCTGAAAAATTTTAATATTTTATTTAATATAATCACTATAATGCTTTATCTTAGATGCACTGTATTATATTACATTCCCTCTGCAAGTGAGTGAACCTAAACTACTTCTGCTTCTTCATTCTCTCTCTCTCTCTCCCTCTCTCTCTCCCTCTCTCGCTTTCTCTCGCTCTCTCTCTCTCATATATGCAGGTTGTGTAAGTGCCATATATCAGAAGAGGGTTTTGCTGCTCTGATTTCAGCTCTAGAATCAAACCCAGCACACCTGACAGAGCTGGATCTGAGTGACAATAAACTAGGAGACTCAGGAGTGAAGCAGATCTCTAGTCTACTGAAGAACTCACATTGTATTCTACAAACAGCGAAGTAAGTAAATTATCAAAAAATGGAAACATGTTAAATATGCAATTTTAATTATAATTTTTGCAATTAACGTAATGATTTTTAAACAATCCCTCCTAGATGTTCCTCTTCTGATCATTGATGATTCTTCTGCTTAATTACAGTACAGCTAGTACAGTTTCCCATTTATGTGACGTATGAGAAGGAGTTTGCAAAGATTACTACCAAAAATAGCTAAAGTAAATAAAGCAGCAACAATTAATTAATATAATATATTCTCATAGTGGACCAAGTGGCTACTAACAAAATGGTAAGAAGAAAACAAAAACAGTATATTGAAAGAAAAGAGAAACTGTTGAAGCAATCTGTGTGGTCAATCAGGTAGGATTAACTAAACTTTGACCAACAAAGGAAACTTAAGGGGTGCTTTTCCTGATAACGAAAGATCTTGGAGCCTTATGAAAAACTTTAATAACAAAGTAACTTTAAGAATGAAGAAACTTTTACACACTAATGTTGTGAGTGTATCCCAAAAGCCTTCTGAGTCTCCAAATTTACAAACTAGTTTTAACTACTTTTTTTGTTGACTCCGCCTCTACGTCTGGGCTGCAAAATCTCTGCCAGTAAAAAACTGAGCCACCAATTTACATACATTTTTATAATTAAATTACTTAGGAAAATAACACAAAGTGTAGTAACTAATAAGTATTTGTATTACCTAAAGGAAAAAAAAAATTACACTTACAATTCGTATCCATCACATATCAAGACTATAAATAGAAACAATTAAATGTTTCATTTATCAGTCCAGAAGCAAATGTGTGGAGAAAAAATTTACTTGAATGATTTATCTTGTATATAAATTTCATCTGGGTTTCTAGCGTTTGTAAAGTAGCCAAAGTAATTTTTCTCCAGACATTGTAAAGCCAAGAAAACAAATTCCCCATACATCCATTTATATTGTATTTTATTTTCAGGTTGTGTGATAACAACATCACAGAGGAAGGATATGAAGCTCTGTCTTCAGCTCTGAAATCAAACCCCTCATCACACCTGACAGATCTGGATCTGAGAGGAAACGACCCTGGAGACTCAGGAGTGAAACTGCTCACTGAGATACTAGAGGATCCAAACTGTAAACTGAACAAACTGAGGTGAACAACTTTACACTTATATTCGTGATTGTTTGTTGTTGTTGTTTACACACGTGTGACGGGCAGGGTGAGCGAAACAAGATCGAAGCGATCACGCCAAGTCTCAGGGAAAATGTATGGTTTGATAGAAAAGTGCGCAAACCAAAAACCCGTGACTTGATCCAAATTAAGGATATAATAACCAGCGGTCAACTGGTACAAAGACAAGACATATATAGGCAAACAAACGACCCTCAGGTGAGACGGATCGCGGGCTCCGCCCACCTGAGGGACAAACACAACAACCACAACAACAGGACATCTGCCGCTGTGAACGGGGGCGACTAGTAGGGGGCCCACTGTACCGTGACAGATCCCCCCTCCAAGCCGCACTCCTCTAGGGGTGTGTTTAAAAAATCGATCTTTCGATTCAAATCGATCTTCATTTGAATGATTCGATATCGATTTATGAAACCTGAGATCGATCTTTATGAGCCAATTTTCCCCGCATATGCGTACCGTTTTAACATCTCGCGTGATCAACCTTTTTTTCTCGAGCACCGCCACTTGGCTGGGGTAATCAGCATGGCTGCGGCAAGAGTAAAAAAAATGTACCCTGATCCACATCTATGATTCAATGAGTTACTAGTTCGCTCTGGCACCAACCACCGGCGAGTGATCGATCGCGATATAATACTTAATTTGTGTCCATTTTACACCGCCACCCCTCCAGGTTAAAATCTCACGATCTTGAAAAGTTGGCAACCCTGCAGATGTATGGTTACATTTTGGATTCAGAAACCAAGATGGTAGGGAAGAGTTGGATAAAAGCACAGCCGTGTGTAAACTGTGCAACATGGAGGTGTAGGTACCATGCCTCCACAGACAAAGGAAGGGGGGTGCTCCCCCTAGGCGCATGGCCCACGTCAGGACGGATGTGGAACTACGTCATCAGACGAATCCCCTTTAAAAGGGGGGATCCCCCTTTGTTCGTTCTCTCTACCTGGCTGCATCAAAGTAGCTACCTAGAGACGAAGAGCGCGCACACCTTCGGGAACAAAGCGGTATTGGTTCTGCACTCGAATCCTGTGCAGCACGCGACGCAAGAAGTAACTAGTTCGCTACTTTTATTTCTTTTGCGGAGTTCGCTAAAACCAATCGCTTCAGCTAGCCGACGATTAAGAACTGTTTGAACATTCGCGCGACGGCCGGACCTCCGCGAGTTCATCTTAACGTCGACAGCGACCACTTCCCCGGGACACCACGCAACGGACCATCGAGGGACCGCCGATTGAACGGCCACCACAGCTTCCCCTGGACGGAGCAACGCGATCCAGCGGAACCTTCTTCACGAAAGCGCACGAAGGAGTCCTCCTCAAGAGGCTACCTGGCCTACTGCGCGGGCCGCGGACTGAACAACTCAAAGTAAGACTGTGCATCTGGGCAGACTTAGAACAATATCTTGTTTTACTGCTTTCTGTGTGCTTAGATCGATGCTTTGTGAACGCTTGTTTGCAGTGGTGTTTATAATCACGTTCATGTTAAACCGTACTCTGTTTAAGGCTTAAAGAGATATTCTGTTCAAAGCTTAAATAGGTATTCTGTTTAAACTTGTTCGATTATTTACACTGATTCTTTTATTTCGTATAACTGTTAAACGTGTGTCCCACTATACGCTCGTTGGGGCTGTATAGTGACCGACGATACCGTGTCTTAGTTGGAGGAAATTTGCGTTGTCTGTGGCTGTAGTGAGAACTCGGTTTAAGTTTCGCGCCATCGAGTTTCCCTTTTGTCTCAAAGATCTCCTCCCCCATACGCACGTACACACGCACGCGCATCTGCGCGCACTCGAAGACACGCACGCGCATCCGCGCGCACTCGAATACACATCCACACACACACACCCGCATACCTACACACACACACACACACACACACACACACACACACACACACACACACACACACTTGCCAACCCTCCTGTCCCCTTTGTTTGCTATGCTTTTATTACTATGCTTTGTGATCAATAAATGTTTTTATGTTTAAATACTGTCGTTTGAGTCGTTGCTTCTCTGTTACAACCTGAAGCCAGAACTATTATTTGAACTGTAACCTTCAGATTTATAGTTTGTTAATCAAACAATTTGGGCTACGGGAGTTGACCACAATTAGTGGCGACCTTAGTTAAATGAGTTTATATAAAATTTGGGTAAATTTAACACGGTCTGAACTCCCACCATTTCGTAGGTAATTTTATGAGACTGATTACTAAATAAATTTGGCCAGCACCTACATAATTGGTGCGCCGCGTGAGGGATAGTTGCTTGGCTTCAGTTGTAACTGCGACAACGACTGCGCAGTAACAACCGCATAGTTAAAGGTATATACACCCATCCCGCCACTAGGTGGCGCCAAAATCTAAAAACAAAGGTTTTGTTTCATATACACTCATCCATACCGGATAACACTAGATGTAATTTCAACACATAAATACATCACATTTTCTCTAAGAATAACAACTAACCATACTTCTCTAATTTGATCAGTGCTAATTAATGAGCAACCACCTTTTACTGTCGAATCTTATTAATTAGGACTTTTGTTGATCACATCTGGGGTGTTGTTATTCAGTAACCATTGACTGGTAATGAATTAACTAAGTTATATTGATAAGCATTGATGTTTTGATATACTGATGTTGATTGAATTCAGAGTAGCCTTTTCACCTAACTGAAAGTTCGGTTGCTTGCTCCTGTTGAATAGAATTTAATGCTGGTACACATCACTGGAGGTAGCTAGCGCATGTGCTAACTGTAGTCCACCCTTGCCGCAATTAGAATAGATCCCTTAGCCGCTCCAGTACATTGGGTTTGCAGAAGTTGCTGCTCCTCGCTTGTTGCCCTATTTGATATAGTCAAGGCTTGGTGCTAGCTTCATATTCCCTTTTAATACACTGCTTGTGGTTTCTATTTGAGACATTCAAGGCTTGGTGCTAACGTCCTACACCGTTTGAGTACATTGCTGGTCCCCATCTGATAGATTCAAGGTTTGCTGCTAGCTTCAGATTCCTTTTGAGTACATGCTTGTTGTCGTTTGACCTAGTCAAGGCTTAGTGCTGGTCCTATACACATTGAGTACAGTGCATAGCCTGCTTGCCCCTAGGAGAACTGAGCCCTAGTCATAGGCCTGAGAATGAGCACAGCATCAGCATCCCGACGCAACTCTGGGGAGCAACCCCAGCAACCCCCTCACATCTCCCTTCCCAACCTGATCAGCCAACTCATCCGGCTGCCTGAAGAAGAGGAGAACAGCATCCAGCAATATTCCAGGGAGGACTGTGAGAGGAAGATAGGTGAAATGGTGGCTTTTATCCAGCAAGCTTCTGAGGTCAACATTCAGGAGGCCATTGGTCGAATATTCCTGCTCTTCCACAAGAAAACCAGGATGGAGCTAGATGCCCTGCAGGAGGAGGTGGATGACCTGACCAGTGCGCGACAGAGGCAGGAGGATGCCGGCTCGGGAGGTGAGAGCGACCTGGAGGTGAGGTCCATAGTGAAGGCAGTCAGCAGGATGTCCCTTCGCTCCCAGAACCCCAGAGATGGCCATGTCGTGCCTCCCCTGGAGCCAATACCATCTCACTGGGACTCAAGAGGTACCAGACAACCCAGCCTACGCCTCAGTCCGCCACGGCCAACAGTACCAAGAACTGCTCCACGCCACCACACTTCAAGTTATGACTCGGAGGAGGAACACCCTGAAGAGCTCCGCCCAATACGGGCTCCCCGAACCCCCTCCAGGGTTCTCACGTCCCGCCACGCGCCTGAGAGACCCCGAACTACGCATCAGCACTACTCCTCCTCCATGTCCCCCTTTTTCTTCTCACCCCCACGACGAGAGTCAACTCGCTGCTCTTACCGTTCTGACGCTCAGCACCAGGAACAAGTTCGCTTTGCTGACCAGCAGCGGAAGGGCCTCCTAGAGGTGCGGAGAGCTGCGCACTCCAGACCTCCCTACCAGGACTACAGAGACTACAGACCTAATGACTACTCCCCGGAAAGAGAAGAGCCCCCGCACCATGACAGATATGACAGACGCATCCTCCAGTCTCCTCAGCGTGGCAGGTGCGAGCCACATCACTATAGCTTTGCCCGAGAACTAAGACCTAGTGATGCCCCACGCCTAAAGCAGCTGGACGCCCTCGCCAAAGACATTGAGCGCTTTGATCCAGAGAAGCGCGACCACAACGTTGAAGACTACCTCAGAGAGATAAGGCATTGTCTTCTCGACCTGCCTCACTCCACCCACAGAGAGAAAGTCAAATTAATCTGGAAGACGACTTCCAGATCGGTCCACGCATTCATAGAGGCCCAGCCAGCCGACACCCGTGATGACTTTGATCTGCTCTGTGAAGCTCTAGCAGAGGAATACTCCCCGTTTGCGGATGAGACCTCTGCGACCATTTCAGCCATCCAAATCAAGCATGGCCGCCACGAACATCCCCGTGACTTCTACACCCGCCTGAGACACGCATACTTCCAAGGAAGAAATGGCCCAGGACTGGAAGAAGACAGAGCCTTCAAGTCACTCTTTCTGCACAACCTGCATCCATGCGTGCGCACCCACGTGACTCTCCTCACCCGGCAAGGTGACCCATCCATGCGTGACATCCGGAAGATGGCACAGATGGCCTGGGAGACTGTTGTCCGATCGGTGGATAAGAGAGAAGAGAATCCCCAAGTACTCGCCATGCAGAACTCCGCGAGCGAACCCATAGAATTGGAGGGCGCGGAAGTACCAAATGGTAACCGTGTCCACCATGGGGCTAGCCTGTCTCACCGCTCCCACTTGGAGAAAAAGCCAAGGGATTGGAGAGACGGACACAAACAGTCCAAGGGGGGTGATCTACACCAGTCAAGGGCACCCCAGAAGAGCCGTGGCAACCACTACTCCTCCCATGAGCCTAAGCGATCACCTAGAGAGAACAGATGGGACAACCAGGATCGGACCTCTCGACGCCAAGAACACAGAGACCGAGGCAGAAGTCCAGAGACAGAGTCACAAGACACTGCTGAATTAAGGACAGAGCTTCAGCTTCTCAAAGATGCAATCACAAAGATGTCCCAGGAGAAGGACATGAACACCAACCGGCCAACCAAGGACCGTGAGAAACGCTCTTGTGAGGATGGAGGCCCCTCAGTCGCATGACTAGGCCGAGAACCCTCCTCACCGCTATCCCGGATCCATCTCATTGGCTGGGGAAGGGAACTATCAAGTGAGAACGCACCGCCACCAGCTGCAGAGCAAACTTCATCCATCCTTTCTACTTCTTCCTCTCCACTCCTGCAGTTCCTGGGAGACCTGGTCTGGAAAGGCAGCGCCCAACGCATCTATACCAGTGTCTTCCGAGAAGATCACCCAAGTGTCAACACGCTACTGGATACCGGATCAGAGATCAGCCTCATCCGCACTGACACATTCTCCACCATGAGACAGGCCTCATCCGCCATGGGGAGATGCCTCAACATTGAGTCCCGTCAGCTTAGCATCACCTGCTATAATCAAGACCATGCCCCAACCAACCAGAGAGCTTGGTTGGAGTTCACAGTCCCAGAGATGAAGCACGTGGACCCAGTCAACATCTCTAAATTTGACGCGGAACAGCTGCCCAGCGGTCAAGACCTGCTCGATAGGCTGGCTCCTCTGATCAGGTGGTCATGGACCCAATTCACAGTCTGTAAGCCTGTCAGTGACAGGACCAAGACATACAACTGTGACTGGAGAACTATTCCCCAAGCATGTCGGGTGGTAAACGGGTTGAACTTGACTGTCCCAACTAGGTCTGCTGGCATTCCGTTTCGACTCATGGTCTTGAGAAGACAGAAGTTTGACTGCCCAGGGGGTTTCTTTCATCCCGCACCGTGGTTCCAACCTGTTGCGAATGAGATGAACGCTGACGTCCCCAAAGAACCTTACCCAGGGTTTGAGGAGGAGATCCTGCAGCAACCCTCTGAAGAAGCCGATGTCCTGACGACAGACCTTCAGCAACAAAAGCTGCGAGGACAGGGAAAATCACTGCAGAGTACAATCACTTTACCCAACACTACTGTCCAGACCCTTAGTCAGCTATCCCATGTAATCGAGTCAGAACTTGTAGAGCAAAGTAGGGTTAAACAATCCCTACAGGATGCACTGAGTGAGGTTAGTTCCTCGGTAACTGGCCTGAGCGAGGGAAGGATACCTCCTTACTCTGTCCCCATTGAAATAGTCGAAGGCATCAAAAAGTCAGCGACTGGAGCCACAGATGAAAGGTGCAAGGCCCGTGTAGCAAGTCAGGATGATGTCACCGAAACTAGAGTAGAAACGGCAGGTGACGGGTGTCTTGTTAACACACCCCAGCATGAGGGTGTAATGACGTATGAACGCCATGACACGGCTATGAGGATGAGGCTCCCAAACCAGACTGTACTCATTAGGGTCCCACCAGGGGCCACTATACACTTAGATGACGCTGTCCTGTACCACCTCAGTTCTAAAAGATACGAAACAGAAATTGAGTTAATTGATGTCTTTAGAGGCCATAGTTTGCACCTAGGAGATGCCCTTCAACAGCAGCTTCTGCTGGAAGGGACTAAAACAGTGCAGGTCAGCCTGGACGAATCAGGGATCCAGACAACCTGGCTGAGCCCCATAGCAAGGAGGCCTGTGGGTCAGTGGAACCTGGTTAACACAGCTGTCCTTGGCCTTGTCTTCACCGGTTGGGTCATAACTGCAGGCGTCTGCCTGATGCTCCTGAGGTACACCCAAGCTCTAAACACTCTAATTGACTCACTCACTAACACTCCTCAACACCTTCGCCTTCAACCACTTGAGGCACCTCTTCCTTCCCCTCTAAGGGTAACTACCTTGACAAGGCAGTAGACCCTGACCGTTCCTCTCCACATTTGTATAAACCCATACCACCCATACCTTCATTTCCATGTAGAAAGATGCCACACCGACACTACCTAGTGCAGGTGTAGTTAGTTGCTTATAGTTTGTTGTAGATTTTGATTGCCTTTTACTTTCTTTTTCCCTCTTTATGTGTTTTTCCCCAATATTGCATGTGATCTGCACAGATGTTAGAGTAGATATTCTGCCCAGATGATACAGTCTAAATGTTCTGCCCAGATGTCAGTCATCACTTCCTGCCCAGTGTCATGTTTTATGATCTGTCCAGATGCTGTCAGTTTTGAAGTATGTAGGTCAGCCGACTCAGGAGTGAAAAGGACACTGCATGGACATTGACAAGGCGCTGGGGACCAAGGTGGACGCGCACTAATCGGCGCCTGCTGTGGATGACAGGTGAACAGCGTGCTCTGAGGGCTCTACAACTTCACCATCAGACCAAGGGGGGAATGTAGGTACCATGCCTCCACAGACAAAGGAAGGGGGGTGCTCCCCCTAGGCGCATGGCCCACGTCAGGACGGATGTGGAACTACGTCATCAGACGAATCCCCTTTAAAAGGGGGGATCCCCCTTTGTTCGTTCTCTCTACCTGGCTGCATCAAAGTAGCTACCTAGAGACGAAGAGCGCGCACACCTTCGGGAACAAAGCGGTATTGGTTCTGCACTCGAATCCTGTGCAGCACGCGACGCAAGAAGTAACTAGTTCGCTACTTTTATTTCTTTTGCGGAGTTCGCTAAAACCAATCGCTTCAGCTAGCCGACGATTAAGAACTGTTTGAACATTCGCGCGACGGCCGGACCTCCGCGAGTTCATCTTAACGTCGACAGCGACCACTTCCCCGGGACACCACGCAACGGACCATCGAGGGACCGCCGATTGAACGGCCACCACAGCTTCCCCTGGACGGAGCAACGCGATCCAGCGGAACCTTCTTCACGAAAGCGCACGAAGGAGTCCTCCTCAAGAGGCTACCTGGCCTACTGCGCGGGCCGCGGACTGAACAACTCAAAGTAAGACTGTGCATCTGGGCAGACTTAGAACAATATCTTGTTTTACTGCTTTCTGTGTGCTTAGATCGATGCTTTGTGAACGCTTGTTTGCAGTGGTGTTTATAATCACGTTCATGTTAAACCGTACTCTGTTTAAGGCTTAAAGAGATATTCTGTTCAAAGCTTAAATAGGTATTCTGTTTAAACTTGTTCGATTATTTACACTGATTCTTTTATTTCGTATAACTGTTAAACGTGTGTCCCACTATACGCTCGTTGGGGCTGTATAGTGACCGACGATACCGTGTCTTAGTTGGAGGAAATTTGCGTTGTCTGTGGCTGTAGTGAGAACTCGGTTTAAGTTTCGCGCCATCGAGTTTCCCTTTTGTCTCAAAGATCTCCTCCCCCATACGCACGTACACACGCACGCGCATCTGCGCGCACTCGAAGACACGCACGCGCATCCGCGCGCACTCGAATACACATCCACACACACACACCCGCATACCTACACACACACACACACACACACACACACACACACACACACACACACACTTGCCAACCCTCCTGTCCCCTTTGTTTGCTATGCTTTTATTACTATGCTTTGTGATCAATAAATGTTTTTATGTTTAAATACTGTCGTTTGAGTCGTTGCTTCTCTGTTACAACCTGAAGCCAGAACTATTATTTGAACTGTAACCTTCAGATTTATAGTTTGTTAATCAAACAATTTGGGCTACGGGAGTTGACCACAATTAGTGGCGACCTTAGTTAAATGAGTTTATATAAAATTTGGGTAAATTTAACACGGTCTGAACTCCCACCATTTCGTAGGTAATTTTATGAGACTGATTACTAAATAAATTTGGCCAGCACCTACAGAGGTGAAATATTGTGGGAATACCACAAATCTGAGAAATCATTTAACGCGACACCATCCTGATATTCAAAAAACGCCAGAACCCAAACAAACTCCACTAGAGAAGGCATTTGCGATTAAACTATCTACAAGTTCTCCCCGTGCCAAAAAATAACTGAAGTGCTTGAATTCCACCTTTTAAAGGTGTATGAACCCTGCAAACATGACTTTGTTTATTGCGCTGAAGCACGGCGCGCACAAAGTTACAAAATTCGAGAGGTGCACGAGCTCGTGAAGCGACAGTGCACGAGCGGAGCCACCGCGATTACGTCGTTTTCGCCGCGCGGACCATCACGCCGGTCGCGACGCGTTAAGTATAAAGCTGTGACGTTTTCTCAACAGTTGGCAATATTGTTACTGCAAAAAGGCGCTGTCTCACTCCTCAACATGTTGATCAGCTCCTTTTCTTGCAGAAAAATTTGACAATCTCCAAGATGTCAAAAAGCAGTCATGAATAAATCTTTTTATCATTAAGGTTTTTGGACCTTAATGTTTACAATATTCAGAACTATGTTCATAAATGTTTTTGTTACATGTAAAAAAAAAAAAAAAAAAACAACTTAATTTGCACTTTAAAGGGCTGTTCAAACCGCTTTCAGTGCCTTTTCTGGTAAAGGAGATATGTGGAAGAGTGTGCATTAATTGATATTTAAAAAAAGAATGTAACTGTTGTTCACAGTATAAACACTAATATCTTAATACATTTTAATAAAGTTTGAGTGTTCCTTGTATCTGTGAAGGGTAGGGTGAGCGAAAATAAAGCCATTGTGCAACAAGTTAAAGTACGCTGTGTTAACTTCACTTCTCCATGTCCCTGCCTCCTGCTCGGGTTTGCTCCGTTCGTCCTCGGCTCGGCTCGCTCCCAAGTCACGTGACCAGTTTAAATCGCAGCCTGTGCGATTAGAGAATCGCGTTTTAAAATATCGCGAGATTATCGCAAATGCAATTAATCGTTCAGCCCTACGGGTAGGGTGAGCGAAAATAAATGGAAGCTATCACGCCAAGTCTCAGGGAAAAAGAATGGTTTAATATGTAAAGTGCGCAAACCAAAACCCGTGAACTGATCCGAATTAGGGATATAATAACCAGCGGTCAACTGGTACAAAGACAAGACATATATAGACGAACAAACGACCCTCAGGTGAGACGGATCGCGGGCTCCGCCCACCTGAGGGACGAACACAACACCACACCCACAGGACAAGCTGCTGCTGTAGACGGGGGCGACCAGTAGGGGGCCCGCCGTACCGTGACAGTATCATTACAACATTTCACATTCAAACTACACTTTTTATTGTAACTGAAAGGTCCCTACAAGAATCGATATTGAATCGGATCAAATCGAATTGAAAATCGAATTGAATCGGGACCTTGGGAATTGAAATCGAATCGAAATGGGAAATCAGTGGTGATACCCACCCCTACTCCCCTCCACCGGCTGTGTGGCACACAGCGGCAGCACACAAAACAAAGGGGCAGGAAGGCAGGGACAATGGAAACACCCCCTGTAGTCCTGGAGCTGAAACACAAAAACACACACGTTAGCTCACCTACCGACTGGGTCGTCAACAACACAAAACCACGCCCCAGTCGGTCACAGGGCCCTCACGTCCTAACCGGCATTTGGCCGCTTAGCCCCACAGGTGTGAGGACGAGGAGCTACAGCTCCTTATTCGTCCGAGGTGCACGTGTGTGCAGGTTACCCCCCCGGGGCGTGGCTACGTCACCTCCTGGACATACCTCCTCCCGGAGCTGACCCCTGCCTTCTGCTAGAGGCCACCCCAGCCTCCTGGGGAGTCAGCCGCAGCCGGGGCCTCCCATTACGAGGTGGACTCCTCCATCCAACCCAGGAGTGCCAGAGACCGAGGCCCAGAGCACCCCCGTCGCGGGCTGGGGAACAGCCCCAAGGGCCTCCTGGTCACCCTGAGCAGGAGGGAGGATCTCCATCTTCAGCAGGAGCTCTTCTGGTCACCCCACAACATAAGGGGGCTCCTGTCAGGTGGAGACCCCCACAAGGTCCAGGAACACCACGATCCACCGCCAAGGAGAAGCACCTGCACATAAAAAACACACACACACAACACAAACGCGTACTTACCCTGATCCCCCTACCATGGGGGAGGGGTCTCCCTTGCCGCCCACGTTCCTGGTCAGGGCCTCCGACCGGAGTTACACCCTCCGTGGCACGGCACCACAGCTGCCCCCCGCCCCCCAAACACATTTAAGGGCGGGGAATTACATGTAACAAATCACAAACACGCTAGGACAAAACACACATGCAATGACAAGGCAAACAAAGAATTGTGTGCCAATACTGAATGGACGAGACCCAAGATGGCGGCGCGTGCAGACGCAGCGGCTTGGTACTCTCTGTTCCTCATCTTTGTTCGTTTGTTAAGTTTGTTTGTACAGCTATCAGAGGCACTCATTCACTATGGGAGAACTGAATTCCTGGATATAGGTCAGCAATATCAGCACTGCATGTCCGGAAATTTTGATTTTATACCACTTGAGATCAAAAGATTTCAGCCGACCAGCGGTACCATCATCATCCCGCACCAGTGACGCCAGAGACGGAGAAGAGAACGTAAACAAAAACGAGGCAAGAGAAGCGGCCTACGTGCTAAGCTACAGGCTAAACCACACAGACCGGCTCTACCGAGTTTGTTTCTCTCAAACTCCAGGTCACTCGTAAATACGTTTAAGGACTCTTTCACACAGCATGGACAGCTGTGTTATGATCATCACAGAAACCTGGCTGGACAGCAATATTCCCGACGCTGCCATTGAGCTAGCAGAGCGCTCCGTGTACCGAGCGGATAGAACAGCAGACTCCAGTAAGAACAAAGGCGGTGGTGTGTGCATGTATGTACACAATAAATGGTGCACTGCAGCGGACATTGTCGATACACATTGTTCACCACATTTGGAATATCTAATGGTGAGGTGCAGACTATTTTATATGCCGAGGGAGTTTTCTGCTACTCTGATCACAGCGGTGTACATACCACCACAGGCTAACGCTAAGCTAGCTCTAGAAGTGTTACACAGAGCAATCAACAACCATCTGAATACACAGCCGGATACAGCATTGATTGTGGCAGGGGACTTTAATCACGTGGACATAAAAAAGGTGCTGCCCAAACTCCACAAAAACATTAACTTCCCGACCAGAGGCAGTAACACACTGGACCAGGTCTACACCAACATAGCGGGGGCTTATAAAGCCACAGCCTCACCACACCTTGGAGCGTCTGACCATCTAGTAATTAAACTGATCCCGGCATACAGACCTCTTATCTGTAGGTCCAGACCAGTTGCAAAAACTGTGCAAGTGTGGAGCAACGAAACCACCTCAATCCTTCAAGACTGCTTTGAGAACACTGACTGGGAAGTGTTCAGAGAAGGTGCAGACATAGAGCAGTACACATCTTCTGTCCTGTCCTATATACAGTTCTGCACAGACTCTGTCCTGCCTACCAAGATCATCAAAGTGTTTCCAAATCAGAAGCCATGGTTGGACAACACAGTGCGCAGTCTGCTTAGGGCCAGAGACGCTGCCTATAGAGTGGGTGACATGCTGACATACAGCAGTGCCACGACCACTCACTACCTGACACTTTGAACCAGTTCTTCACACGCTATGATACCCAAGAAGGTGGAGTACTGGCCGAGCCCCCGAGACTTGAAGAGCAGCAGCCACATCTCACTCTCCAGCACTATCAGGTGAGATCCACTCTGAGGAAGATAGACACTTCCAAAGCTGTGGGACCGGACAAGGTTTCAGGCAAAGCACTAAAATTAGCAGGTGTATTTCTGGACATTTTTAACATCTCCTTACAGCAGGCTGTAGTCCCCATCTGCCTTAAATCATCTGTCATTGTACCTGTGCCTAAAAAGTCAGCAATAACTTGTCTCAATGACTACCCACCAGTTGCTCTGACCCCTGTGATCGCAAAATGCTTTGAGAGACTCATCCTGAGACATATTGGGGACAGTATTCCACTCAGCTTGGACAAACACCAGTTTGCCTACAGGGGGAATTGTTCCACAGAGGATGTCATCTCCATCGCACTCCACACGGGCCTGTCTCACCTGGAGCAACCTGACACACGGGCCTGTCTCACCTGGAGCAACCTGACACACGGGCCTGTCTCACCTGGAGCAACCTGACACACGGGCCTGTCTCACTTGGAGCAACCTGACACACGGGCCTGTCTCACCTGGAGCAACCTGACACGTCAGGATGTCATTCATCGACTATAGCTCCGCATTCAATACAATAATCCCTCATAAGCTGGTGGCCAAACTCTACAATCTAGGACTGTCCCCCTCACTGTGCTCATGGATCAAGGACTTTCTCACTAACAGACCACAAGTGATGAGAATAGGAGACCACACATAGTCCCAAATAATTTTAAACACTGGTACACCGCAGGGCTGTGTGCTCAGTCCAGTCCTCTTCACACTTTTCACCCATGACTACAGCCCCATCCATGCCTCCAACACATTTGTCAAGTACGCTGACAACACTGTAGTGATAGGCTGCATCTCCAACAACGATGAAGCTCACTACAGAGAGGAGATTCAGCACCTGGCACGGTGGTGCTCAGACAACAACCTAGCTCTGAACACCACCAAAACTAAAGAGATCATCATGGACTACAGGACAGTTAAAACAACCGCACACGCCCCTCTACTCCTAGATGGAGATGAAGTGGAACAGGTGCACAGCATTAAATACCTCGGACTCCACATCACAGCTGATCTCACCTGGACTCTAAACACCTCACACCTCATATAGAAGGCCCATCAGAGACTCTTCTTTCTGAGGAAACTAAAGTAGTCTGGACTCCCCTCACAACTGCTTGTGAACTTATACACCAGCACAATTGAGAGTGTCCTCTGTCTCTGCATGACTGTATGGTATTCCAGCTGTACAGCACAATCGAGAGTGTCCTTTGTCTCTGCATGACTGTATGGTACTCCAGCTGTACAGCACAATCGAGAGTGTCCTCTGTCTCTGCATGACTGTATGGTACTCCAGCTGTACAGCACAATCGAGAGTGTCCTCTGTCTCTGCATGACTGTATGGTACTCCAGCTGTACAGCACAAGAGAGAAAGGACCTGACCCGGGTGGTCAGAACAGCGCAGAGAATCATAGGGAGTCCACTCACAGATCTGGACTCTGTGTATGCTGGCCACCTTCATAACAAAGCCAGCAACATTATCAAGGATCCCACCCACCCAGGACACCATCTCTTTGTTCCTCTACCTTCAGGATGAAGATATACGACAATAATAACCCGGACTAACAGGCTGAGGAAAAGCTTCTTTCCCAGAGCTGTAACATCCATCACTCCCCCTGCAAACCCGAACCTTTAGGACCTATTGCACTACACTATTAATATAAAATTTGTATTGCTGCTATAAATTTTTTTTTTGTTTAGTTATAATACTTTAATACCATACATCATGTAAATACACTGTTATACCATGCCACATAATCAAAACAGTCATACCATCATGCCATAATTGCCTCACCTACACCATGCTGCTAATATAAACCTGTATCAGTATCTGTGCCGACAGACTAGTGAAATGTTTTTATGTATGTATGTTGTCTCGCACTGTTGTGTTATACGTTATCTTGTTATGTGACTAAGAGGTACCAATCAGAATCTCGTTGTATCATATACAATGACAATAAATTCTACTCTACTCTCTACGCGCGTGCTCGCATACACCCAAGAGTGACGCGCCGCTCAAGTTCGCAGTTGCTCCCCACATAAACACAAGACAAATGGGGAGTGAGGCGACCGTGACGAGCGGTGACCGAGTCACACACAGAACATTTAACAATTAACACAAGCGAGCAACGCACACTGATCCACATGACCATTCACACCAACACCACAAACAACACTTATACAAGAAGAGCCTTCCCAGGGAAGACGCCCTGGTCCTCGGCGTGCCACACACATCCACATAAGCACGGCAGAACTCTTCACACAAACACCATGCAGACAAACACTTACCACGAGACATGACCACGAACAAAGGAGAAAGAAAAGGAGACTGGCGGCTTCCGAAGGGTGGCTGGTCATTTTGTGAGGGGTGAAACAAAAAGGAAGCGATCACACCAAGTCTCAGGTAAAATGTATGGTTTAATAGAAAAGTGCGCAAACCAAAAACCCGTGACTTGATCCAAATTAAGGATATAATGACCAGCTGGTACAAAGACAAGACATATATAGACAAACAAACGACCCTCAGGTGAGACGGATCACGGGCTCCGGCCACCTGAGTGACAAACACCACAACAACAACGACAACTGCCGCTGTGGACGGAGGTGACCGGTAGGGGGCCGCCTCACCGTGACAACACGTTTGTGGTTGTTTATTAAATGGTTTGATACTGAAAGGAGTAAAGACGCTCAGTGATAAACAAATGATGCAGATTAATTAAAAAATACAGAAAATAAAAACATCCCAGAGTTATTCTTATAGTTAAGTAATATTCACTTGTACATTTTTAATTATGCAATTTATTAATTTTAAACTGATTAATTGGTGTTTTAGATCTGTTTTGTGTGAGTGTTAGTACATGAGGATTTGATTAAAGAATCCTCAGTTTGAATTTTGCTTTAGTGACTATACAGCATTAGTGATTGATAGTAACACACATGACCCACTGTTATACAGTGATAACAGTAACACTCCTTACTCCATTATACTGAACATTTATCATAACTGCATGTCCCTCTCTCTCTACAGACTGTTGAAGATTCCTGCTGCAGAGGAAGCCTGTGATTCTCTGAATAAAGCTCTGAGAACAAACGCCTTACTGCTGAGAGAGCTGGATCTGAGTAAATCTAATCTAAAATACCTCAGAATAGAGAAGATCTGTGCTCTACTGCAGGATTCACACTTCAGACCGCAAAAACTCATGTAAGAAATCTAATTAAACAATCATAGACTGGTACAGTGATGTCATCACACATTGGACATCAGCTTATGACATCTTGCATATTTATCATTGAAAAATATTTCTGTTGTTTTGGGATTTGAATGAAATGGGTGAAAACTTGTTCAAGTATGTATTTAAGAGTATTGAAAGTTTGCTTTCCTAAGGAAATGTAGATGGAATTTTGAAATGCCATTTTTAATTAAAAGTCTGATGGCCATATGTGCTGTGTCTCCATCTAGGGTCTGATCTGTGTATTGTGTCTCCATCTAGGGTCTGATATAACCGTCTCATGTGTACTGTGTCTTGTTCTTCTTTCTTCTGCTCTGCAGGCTGCATCAAACAGACAGTAAGTCAGAGTTTAGTGGTTTGTTTTCAGCTCTCATTTTAAACCCCTCACACCTGAGAGAACTGAATCTGAATGGGAGTAACCCAGACACACCAGGAGTGAAAAATCTCTGCAGACTACTGAAGAACCCTGACTGCAAACTGGAGAAACTACAGTGAGAACTATTACCTTCATAACAATAATAAAGTTATATATATGTTTTCACACACACACAGTATTAATAGATTATTTTGTTAATAATCTTGCTACCACACAGACTGGAATAGGTCATTATGTTTTTGGCCAGTTCCTGCTGCTACTTGACTATTGTTTATTGAGGCCAGGAGTGTGTGGCGTGTTTGTGGTGGAGTGATAGTCAGTGAATGGCATTTAGACATGAATGTCCCACTATTCAAGATGTCATGAGGCAGTGTTGAGTGTCAGTGGTGTCACCAGAGCGGTGGGCAGCCCGGCCCCCAGGGAGCAGTTAGGGTTAAGTACATTGTTCAAGGGCACTTCAGTCATGGCCTAAGGCCTGAGAATCAATCCTACAACCCTCTGGTCACAACAACGGTTCCCTAACCATCAGACCATACTATATCCATCAAAATTTCTCAAGTTGAACACTTCAATCCAATTCTATGAAGGATTTAATATTTGCTCTAACTCAAATCCCTCTGTGTTCCTGCATGTTACTTTGTTGTTAAACTAATGTTGAAAAGCGTTTTACTCTTGATAAGTAGCCAGCTGAATTAGGTGTGTTTGAATAATACACAATGGTTAGTAAGGAGAAACTTACCTGTTTATTTAGCAATTAATAAACTCAAAATAGACAAAATAATTAATAACAAACAGCTTTACCACAACGCTTAACTTTACTGTGGCACATTTTGCACTCTACCTCTTCGTCTTTGTCATCCTTTAAGGTAAAATAATCCCACACAACTGATATTTTTACCGATAACTTCAAATTTACATGGCCGTCTGAATCTGAATCTGAATCTTACATGGCCGTCTGAAACTGAATCGGGAGTCTGGATCGGCATTTTCTCGTGCCTGCCGATCCAATTCGCATTTTTTGCAAATATGGGTGGCCGATCTGATCCAAATATCGGATTGGGACAAGCCTATAAGGAACCATTAAGATCTAGTATTTTGTCTCCCTCCTGATGTTTGTGCATGAAATTATACTTATGGTACATTATGTTTGCCCATGTGTTCAGATCTAAACATTGCACAGTGTGATTACTGTGTTTAAAGCTCAGTCATGTACCTCAAGTGATGTTTGTAGCAGTGATGTCTCAAAGCAGTTAAAGTTAAGAGCTTTTCTCCACTATTGTTCCTCATCTGTAGTCTGAATAACTGCAGCATCACTGAACAAGGCTGCTCCACTCTGACATCATCTCTACATTCAAATCCTTCACACCTGAGAGAGCTGCACCTGAGTGGGAATGAACTAGGAGACTCAGGAGTGAAGCAGCTCTCTGCTCTACTGAAACACAAGGACTGTAAACTGCAGATACTGAGGTGAGCTCTGATTCTGACTACACATGAAATAATGCATTTAATGTAGCTTTGATGATGGATGTCTATAAAAGTCAGAATCATACCTTTAAACAGTATAAGAATTCACATGCCACTCCCCTCACATGATTGGGAGATTCCTGTGTCACTTATTACATAAACAATACATCATCATGACATCACTAAGTATCCGCCCCTCACAGAAGTATGCATGTAAGTATGTTTTCAGACAAATGCTTATATTGAAAAAAGGCCTGTAGACTTTTGAGGGTGAGGTGGTCATAATAAGTTTAAGTTGCCATTGTGATTCTCACCCCAATTGAAATGAATCCTCTGCATTTATCTATCTGTGCAGTGAGAACACACACACACACACACACACACACACACACTAGTGATCACTAGGGGGCTGTGGTATATACACACACACACACACACACACACACACTAGTGATCTCTAGGGTGCTGTGGTGCACACGTACCCAGGACAGTGGGCAGCCCTAGCCCGGCCCCCAGGAAGCTGTTGTAAAGGTTTAACCATCATGTGTCCTCAAATTTCTTTTGAGTAATGCTACTTGATTTGTGCTGTTACATCTGCCCAGAAAATAAGGTTAATAATTAACTAGGGATGTCCCGATCCAGCTTTTTGAACTTGCGATCCAATACAGATATTTATTTGCACTTCCAATACCGATACCGGCTGATACCGATACCGGCCTATCCGAGCATAAAGTTAAGTTATTTAGCCAACTTACCATATTGTTAAACTCATGTTGAAAAGTGTTTTACTCTTGAAAAGTAGCCAGCTGATTTAGGTGTGTTTGAATAATACACAATGGTTGGTAAGGAGAAACGTAGCTGTTTATTTAGCAATTAATAAACTCAAAATAGACAATAATAAATACCAAACAGAAATGGCATCAGTAAACCAAAAAAGTGCAAATAATTTTGTAAATTGTATTTAAAAAGCAAAACACACAACCTGAGTAGAAAATAGTATATTAACAGCATCAGTACTGTTTATGCATCAGTACTGTAATGTTGTTTATGGTGGTATTTCACTAAATGCTTGATTAGATTGGTTGTATTAAAAGTTCTTACAGCTTTACCACCATGCTTGACTTTACTGTGGCATATGTTGCACTCTACCTCTTCGTTGTCCTTTAAGGTAAAATAATCCCACACAACTGACATTTTTACCGATAACTTACCGACAAATTTACATTGCTGTCTTAATGGTTAGGAGTGGGCAATAAATTTTTATAATGGGCCACATGAGCAACCTGAATTTTGTCAGAGGGCCAAACAAATGATAACTTGAACTTAGTTGATGGGGGGGGGGGGGGGGAGTGGCGAACGTAAATTGTTGACGCAGGGGGGTGGCGAACGTTGACGGCCACGTAATTTAGCCTTCACTTGTCGCCGATCGCCTATAATGTTTCTACTTCACGCACATACGCACGTACATCCACATGGAATTAGCACAAACCGCTTTCAAAATAAAAGCGTCACAGTTGTATTGCACGCGCGACATAGATATTTGTTTAACTTATGTTGTAATTTATGATTGGCCTCTCGCCGGATGTGGCCCGCGGGCCGTAGTTTGCCAGGTCTGGGTTAGGAGATGCCACTGAGCTAAATTAGGGCGATGCTATGCTCGTGTGCTTAAGGTGTGCTGGAAAATGCGGACCGGATTTTACTCTCACTGGCAAAAACACAGAAAAAACTGGAATGGATTATCTAAATGGGTGCGCTGGAATGTCCGGATCGGACTTTCAAAAAAAAAAAAAAAGGAAAAAAAAACTGGATAGGCATTTTCTCGTGCCTGCCGATGCGATGCGCATTTTTTGCAAATATCGGATCGGGACAAGCCTGTAATAAACCATTAAGATCTAGTATTGTGTCTCCCTCCTGATGTGTGTGCATGAAATTATACTTATGGTACATTATGTTTGCCCATGTGTACAGATCTAAACATTGCACAGTGTGATCACTGTGTTTAAAGCTCAGTCATGTACCTCAAGTGATGTTTGTAGCAGTGATGTGTAGGTACCATGCTAAACCAGCAGGTGGCAGTACCACTGGCAACACATGGAACAAGCTTGCTTTGACGGAAGTAAGGGTGTGTCTACAGTCCAGGTGTTTAAATACCCTGAACAGCCATCCATTTCTCTCTCTCTGGTTTGACCGACACATAGGTTAGACCTATTAAAGAGAGGCTCCGTCATCTCTCTCTCTCTGGTTTGACTGACACCGAGGTTAGACCTATTAAAGAGAGGCTCCATAATTTCTCTCTCTCTGGTTTGACCGACACATAGGTTAGACCTATTAAAGAGAGGCTCCGTCATTTCTCTCTCTCTGATTTGACCGACACATAGGTTAGACCTATTAAAGAGAGGCTCCATAATTTCTCTCTCTCTGGTTTGACCGACACATAGGTTAGACCTATTAAAGAGAGGCTCCGTCATTTCTCTCCCTCTGGGTTTCTTGAGAGCACGCGAACTTTGATATGACTAACAGCAAACAGCTGAAAGTCGTTATTACTTAATTAACGAGCCAGAGTTACAGTGTAATCTACAAACATACTGATCAACGGTACCGCGGCAACAGATTCACCTAACTACTTCAATCAAGCTTGTTAACGCGGCCACACGGACTAAAACAAAGGCGATCAATTCCCTGTTAAACCGTGAACGAGACTCACATTCCTGGACTTCAGAAGGACGATTCCCAGCACACCTGGACGATGTTGCTTTTTATAAACGAGGAACCTGTGGTGGAAATTCTCTCCTAATTCAGGGAGTATGACACTACCCAAAACCCTCAACACGTGAGACTCTTACCGCTGGGCTTAGTTTACCAGAGGGCATAGTTACTTGAACTGTAGAGTTAACTAAGTTTTTTGTTAATACATTCTGAATGTGTTTAACTTTATTTTCATTAATTGACTACTTGTAATCCCCATTCTTAGACACACCACATTAATTTTTAGTTATTAAGCCAGCTCCATTACTCTTTGTTCTGACCACGTTGGAATAAACCAGCTGAGCTCATTAACATACAGTCGTGCTGCTCTACTGTTTAAAGTCGGCGCCATTTTAGTTGCTTAGTTCTCCATAGGAGAACTGAGACTACAACTCCCGCCTCCTCATACGCACACACACTTACTCTCCTCCCCTTTTTACACACACACACACACACACACGCACACTAGATACCCAGTCTTCACTGTAAATATACCGATCCTTGTTGATGCTGTTTGTTTTAGAATAGTTGGTTTTAAATAAATGTATCCTTTATTTTCACCAAATTGTCTGTGTTGATGTCATTCAAAAGTGGTTGTTGCCAAAACCTCCAAAGATACCAAAATCCTTCAGATACCAAACCATTAATTACCTTTAGTTGATAACTAAACTTGTGGTTCTGGTATAATTAGAATATGAGACTGATTCTAAAATTAATGAGACTGATTGATAATTAAGTAAAGCAAATTATATCTACTTTAAATGAGTAGTAGGTGAAACCCCTACACATGTTTCAAAGCAGTTAAAGTTAAGAGCTTTTCTCCACTATTGTCCCTCATTTGCAGTCTGAATAACTGCAGCATCACTGAACAAGGCTGCTCCACTCTGACATCATCTCTACATTCAAATCCTTCCCACCTGAGAGAGCTGCACCTGAGTGGGAATGAACTAGGAGACTCAGGAGTGAAGCAGCTCTCTGCTCTACTGAAACACAAGGACTGTAAACTGCAGATACTGAGGTGAGTTCTGATTCTGACTACACATGAAATAATGCATTAATGTAACTTTGATGATGGATGTGCAGTCATATATATATAGTCAGTGATAATGATAGTCAGTCATGCCTTCAACATTATAGGAATTAAACTACTTATACATCCATATTTCATTAATGTTTTCTTCAGTAAATCTTGTCTAACAGTGATGACTTAACAGCTAAAACATTTTCTTCTATTACTTTTTTGTGTTTTCTTCAGACTTTCAGACTGCAGTATAAAGAAGGAAGGATATGAAGCTCTGGCTTCAGCTCTGAAATCAAACCCCTCATCACACCTGACAGATCTGGATCTGAGAGGGAACGACCCTGGAGACTCAGGAGTGAAGAAACTCACTGAGATACTAGAGAATCCAAAATATAAACTGAACAAACTGAGGTGAACAAGTTTACACTTATACTCGTGATTGTGTTGTTTACACACGTGTGACGGGCAGGGTGAGCGAAACAAAATGGAAGCGATCACGCCAAGTCTCAGGGAAAATGTATGGTTTGATAGAAAAGTGCGCAAACCAAAAACCCGTGACTTGATCCAAATTAAGGATATATTAACCAGCGGTCAACTGGTACAAAGACAAGACATATATAGGCAAACAAACGACCCTCAGGTGAGACGGATCACGGGCTCCGCCCACCCGAGGGAGGAACACAACGCAACAATTGACAGGACAGCTGCCGCTGTAGACGGGGCGACCAGTAGGGGGCCCGCCGTACCGTGACATCAATGGTAGCATTTGCACCATATATTTTGTTTTGGCGCAATTCATTTGGTATTTGTGCATTTGTTAACATGTCTAGGTGTCGTAGATATTTCCTGAAAATAGATGAGGACTGAGACGTGGTTAAAAGAGTTTTATTACAAAAGTAAAAACCATCAGAGTCTCGTCTAGAACAAGAACTCTGAGGAGAGAGAGCAGTCCAATCTCCTTTATTCCGTTATCACATGTTTACAGTCCAATCTCCTTTATTCTGTTATCACATGTTTACAGTCCAATCTCCTTTATTCTGTTATCACATGTTTACAGTCCAATCTCCTTTATTCCTTTATCACATGTTTACAGTCCAATCTCCTTTATTCTGTTATCACATGTTTACAGTCCAATCTCCTTTATTCTGTTATCACATGTTTACAGTCCAATCTCCTTTATTCCTTTATCACATGTTTACAGTCCAATCTCCTTTATTCTGTTATCACATGTTTACAGTCCAATCTCCTTTATTCTGTTATCACATGTTTACAGTCCAGTCTCCTTTATTCTGTTATCACATGTTTACAGTCCAATCTCCTTTACTCCGTTATCACATGTTTACAGTCCAATCTCCTTTATTCTGTTATCACATGTTTACAGTCCAATCTCCTTTATTCCTTTATCACGTTTACAGTCCAATCTCCTTTATTCTGTTATCACATGTTTACAGTCCAATCTCCTTTATTCTGTTATCACATGTTTACAGTCCAGTCTCCTTTATTCTGTTATCACATGTTTACAGTCCAATCTCCTTTATTCTGTTATCACATGTTTACAGTCCAATCTCCTTTATTCTGTTATCACATGTTTACAGTACATCTGGACACACTGAGAACCTGAGGGGGGAGAATGCACAGTAGAAAGTTTTTGTCTCACATGTGTATTCCTCCTAATATGGATCTTTACTGTTTGGTCTCACATGTGTATTCCTCCTAATATGGATCTTTACTGTTTGGTCTCACATGTGTATTCCTCCTAATATGGAGCTTTACTGTTTGGTCTCACATGTGTATTCCTCCTAATATGGATCTTTACTGTTTGGTCTCACATGTGTATTCCTCCTAATATGGATCTTTTATGTTTTTAGCGGAACAAACTGATGTATCAATTGTACACAAGCTTTCTGTCTGACGCTGCACATTCCTCTGACGCCGGTTACAATACACACACACATGATACATACAGAATCACTAAATAACAGTCCTTCTGCTAATCATGTACTAAATCATAATGCTCTTTTTGAATCTTAAATGACATTAGCAAAATGGCATAAATTCCCTCACACTAGGTCTGCACTGTAATGCCACTTTGGCTTTGGTTTCCTTTAAGTAAGTGTAGTTTGATTAATTAATTTACTCATGCAATATTACTGGTTAACAGTTTATTTATCATGTGTACTTATCATAAAAATACATTTGGTTTGTATTTGCAGTTTTACAAAGTAAGAATGAAAAGAAAGAATTAAACGAGGAACAAAGTGTGAATGAACCTGAATGCCTCAGTAAAATCCTTTTACTCACAATTCTTCTTGGAATTCCTGTTAGCTATCTGTCTAGCTTTGCTTAAACGCATTTGTCAGTCACTATGACACAGAAGACTTACAGAGATATTTAGGAAGAATACAGATATACACAAGTATAATGTCAAAATATAAAACAGATATAATATAAATGTAAAACACTCTGGGTGGGGTCTCAGGTAGGGAGAACTCACTGGGTGGGGGCTCAGATATCTTCCTGCCATTTGAGAAAATCATTACTTTGGTTTTAGAAACATTCAAAACAAGTTTCAGGTCTATATGCTGATGTTCCATAAGGTTAAAGACAGACTGTAAGTAGCCAATAGCCTCTGCAAGAGTGAAACCACAACAGAAAATAACTATCGTCAGCAAAATGGAATTTAGCATCAAGGACATTTTTGCCAAGTACATCCACATAAATACTAAATAAAACTAGCACAAGTCACAGCGTCGAGACCTTCAAAATGTAGTTTGAACGGAGTCTGTACGTTAAGCGGTTCGGGCTGTATTAAACACACAAATGTGTGTAAGAAGAATAAGAAGAAGTATGTAGGATTACAATATAGGGTTTTTCAAGCCCTATAATTGGATGGAATGATCTATAGTATCTTTATATACAGAGGTTGGACAATGAAACTGAAACACCTGGTTTTAGACCACAATAATTTATTAATATGGTGTAGGGCCTCCAGAACCACAAGACTCAGGAACTGTTTTTTCCCCAGCGCTGTTAAACTGGTATCACCAGCCACTTTACCTCAAACTGGACATATATAGACTCACCTCCCCCCCCCCAACTATATCTCAGATTTGCCACCAGTCCAGAGACCAGTCCACCAGTCCATTTACACCATGCACTTTATCCCTGTCCCATTCCCCCACTTACCTGTTCCTACCTCCACTGGGCCTCACCTCTGCTATATACACACTACCTCACACCCATTCACACACACTGTACTGTACTTATACTTTATATTTCATACTTTATACTGTTATCTATTTACATTTTTTACCTTGCTTATTTAATGTCTGTTGCCTGGCTTGCACCATGACCGTCTTGCACTATGTTGTCCTGCACTATGTTGTCTTGCACTATGTTGTCCTGCACTATGTTGTCCTGCACTATGTTGTCTTGCACTATGTTGTCTTGCACTATGTTGTCCTGCACTATGTTGTCTTGCACTATGTTGTCTTGCACTATGTTGTCTTGCACTATGTTGTCCTGCACTATGTTGTCTTGCACTATGTTGTCCTGCACTATATTGTCCTGCACTATATTGTCCTGCACTATGTTGTCCTGCACTATGTTGTCCTGCACTATGTTGTATGTAATTGCTGCTGTGATATTTCGTAGTATGTAATTGCACTGAGGCCTAGCCTAAAAGTGTTTCATTGTGGTATACAACCCTGTTTCAGCATAATGACAATAAAGTGGACTTGAATTGAATTTGCGGCCAATACAGTGTCAATTCGTCTTGGGAATGACATATTCAAGTCCTGCACAGTGGTCAGAGGGATTTTAAGCCATTCTTCTAGCAGGATAGTGGCCAGGTCACTACATGATGCTGGTGGAGGAAAACGTTTCCTGATTCGCTCCTCCAAAACACCCCAAAGTGGATCAATAATATTTAGATCTGGTGACTGTGCAGGTCATGGGAGATGTTCAACTTCACTTTCATGTTCATCAAACCAATCTTTCACCAGTCTTGCTGTGTGTATTGGTGCATTGTCGTCCTGATACATGACACCGCCTTCAGGATACAATGTTTGAACCATCGGATGCACATGGTCCTCCAGAATGGTTCGGTAGTCCTTGGCAGTGACGTGCCCATCTAGCACAAGTATTGGGCCAAGGGAATGTGATGATATGGCAGCCCAAACCATCACTGATCCACCCCCATGATTCACTCTGGTCAACAGTCTGGGTGGTTCGCTTCTTTAGGGCTTCTCCACACCGTAACTCTCCCAGATGTGTGGAAAACAGTAAAGGTGGACTCATCAGAGAACAATACATGTTTCACATTGTCCACAGCCCAAGAGTTGTGCTCCTTGCACCATTGAAACAGACGTTTGGCATTGGCACGAGTGACCAAAGATTTGGCAATAGCATCCCAGCCTACACACACACACACACACACACAGAGAGAGAGAGAGAGAGAGAGAGAGAGAGAGAGAGAGAGAGAGAGAGAGAGAGAGAGAGAGAGAGAGAGAGAGAGAGAGAGAGAGAGAGAGAGAGAGAGAGAGAGAGAGAGAGAGAGAGAGAGAGAGAGAGAGAGAGAGAGAGAGAGAGATTTGGCACAAATGTGCAGCATATCAATCTTTGGAAGCAAACTGAATAATGAATATTCAAATGGATTACACTGATCCCCTATCCTTAAACTCAGTAGGGGTATTACATATAACAATATCATGACCAGGGTTTGGCTGTAAGCCAGAAATCATAAGTAAAAGTAACAATGGTTAACATTTGCTAATTTCATCATGATTGTGTGATGATACCATTTTGGAATGTGATATAGTTGCACATGGGCCAAGAGACTTTTCTGATAGGACAAAGCAAGACTCTAAATCAAACATGCTAGCAAGACACAACTTGGCATAGTTAAATGAGTCCACATAAGAGAGAGACGGTGGTTGGCCGATTGGCCTGCTGCACAAAGCAGCTGTTAAAGTGTCTGTAATGATCAGAGGGGAGTACACCTTCCCTGATGTGCACAACCCAGTGGAACAGCTCAAATCCCAGAAGCAGCAGCAACAAGCAAAGCCAGAGAGAAATGCATTAACCCTATATGGACTTCACTCCAAGGAGAGAGACTAGGACATGAAGGTCAGTTTGTCCAGCAAGGAGATAACTACAGCTGCAAGGCTGATAAATGATAGCAGTAGCAGGACCAGTCGACAATGACTGATGCAGACCAGTTGATGCGTGTAGCCTGGTAGGAGCTAGCAGCACTGTTGGAGGCTGGTAGCCTGGTGAAGACTAACTGCAGCAGAACTGAAGACTGGCAGCCTGGTAGACGCACGCGGCTGCAAAGCTGAAGGCTGGAAGCCTAGTGGAAACTAGCTGGCTGATACAGAGCTGGAGGCTGTTAGTCTGGTGAAGGCCAGCGACTAGAGCTGGAGGCTGGTGGTCTAATGTAGGTCGACTGCTGCAGAGCTGGGGCTGGATACCTGGTGTAAGCTGATAAATGCAGACCTGAAGGAGACTAGTAGCTTATGGAGGCTGGCTGATACAGAGCTAGAAGCTGATAGTCTGGTGAAACCAGTTACTGCAGAACTGAAGGCTGGTAGCCTGGTGGAAACCGACTGCTGCAGGGCTACACAAAAATCAGGATGATCAGAAAGCATCCTATATTATATATATATATATATATATATATATATATATATATATATATATATATATATATATATGTGTGTTCTAGGTATATACTGCTGTATCATGCACACAACTATTGTAAATCAGTCTTCCTTTTTCAACTAAGCATGCTAAATAAATAAAAGTCAATTGTTTTCAGATTTTTCTTACAAACGCGTATTAAATAGACATGACAAAAAAATTTTTTTTGTCCATGTCAATTGTTGACATCCTGCTGTTCTAGTGTTAAGGATTGGCTCAACAGCTTCAAAATGTTTAGTGTCCTGGGACAGACTCCAAAAAGCCTCTTCACTCCCCTGTAAAAGCAGACATGCTGAAATAAAGTGCTTTTCTTCACTTTAAATCAGTGTTGAGTTTCTCTGGACACTGCTTTATTGAAACGTGCACTAGTGTTACTTTATTACTGTAGCAGCCAGATGTCTGTCATGTTATATTACACGAGTCATGCAATTACCCTGTCATACTGATTTTGACTGCAGAGTTCGTCTTGGGTCAGAGTCCACTCCGAGAAAAGACAATCTTCAAAATAAGATTAACGACTTCCTCTCCAACATTTTTGATGTAAGTCTTGAAGTTTGGCATAAACATTCCATGATGTCTAACATAAGTGTTTATGAATGTTTGTCTGAGTTGAGACTGTTCAGACTGTTGTACTATTAGTTTCTCCAGTATGATGATGAGACCTCTGCAATGTGTGAGGATCAGGAATGATTGAATGTATCTAGGGGTGGGGCCACAGTGGCTCAGTGACTGAATGTATCTAGGGGTGGGGCTACAGTGGATCAGTGATTGAATGTATCTAGGGGTGGGGCTACAGTGGATCAGTGATTGAATGTATCTAGGGGTGGGGCTACAGTGGATCAGTGATTGAATGTATCTAGGGGTGGGGCCACAGTGGCTCAGTGATTGAATGTATGTAGGGGTGGGGCCACAGTGGATCAGTGATTGAATGTATCTAGGGGTGGGGCCGAAGTGGATCAGTGATTGAATGTATCTAGGGGTGGGGCCACAGTGGATCAGTGATTGAATGTATCTAGGGGTGGGGCCACAGTGGATCAGTGATTGAATGTATCTAGGGGTGGGGCCACAGTGGCTCAGTGACTGAATATATCTAGGGGTGGGGCCACAGTGGTTCAGTAATTGAATGTATCTAGGGGTGGGGCCACAGTGGATCAGGGATTGAATGTATCTAGGGGTGGGGCCACAGTGGATCAGTGATTGAATGTATCTAGGGGTGGGGCCACAGTGGATCAGTGATTGAATGTATCTAGGGGTGGGGCCACAGTGGATCAGTGATTGAATGTATCTAGGGGTGGGGCCACAGTGGATCAGTGATTGGTGGCATAAATGCATAATTCCTGTCTCTCACCATTCCCAAACACCACATTACCCACATTGATTAAAAAAGTTCTGAATGGTTCTGTGACACTGTAGGTGAGGAATGGGATATCAAGTTGGTATAGTGCACACACAAAACATTTATTATAAAACCATACAACCAGAACAATATGAAGAGGGTGCAGGTTCAACTAGTAAATGATTAGCACAAGGGTGTGATTACAAACAAGGAATGACCTTACTAATAAGAGGGGTTAGAAACAAGTTACAAGTGAACATAATCATGTGGGTGTGACAAGACAGAACAGTGTACACACACACAAACAAACACATGGTGATCTGTCATAGTGACAACAGTAACAAAAGCATGTGGTGGGCCATTATTTTATTTTATTCACTGATGGCATAAAGGGTGTAGGAGTCAAGTATTCTAAAACTGATACTGAAAAGGCAATTTTGGATAATTGTAATGTTTCAAGTAGGCTATTTCAGGGAAAAACATTAATCATCATTACCCCATCACAACCCCATCCAGTCTGTTTAGTTGAGGCCCTTCTCCACCAACTCCATCCAGTCTGGTTGTGTGATTCCAGCACTTCTCCACTTTCTTCACTGCCCTGTCCCTGCTGCTGTTTCAGTTTTTCTCCATTCACATTCATTACTCCATCTCTGCATTTGGGTCCATCTATGATGTACTACATGATGTACTACACTCCTAAAGTGTCCACCAGGTGGTGAAGTCTGTCTATATATGATGTACTACATGATGTACTACACTCCTAGAGTGTCCACCAGGTGGTGAAGTCTGTCTATATATGATGTACTACATAATGTACTACACTCCTAAAGTGTCCACCAGGTGGTGAAGTCTGTCTATATATGATGTACTACATGATGTACTACACTCCTAAAGTGTCCACCAGGTGGTGAAGTCTGTCTATATATGATGTACTACATGATGTACTACACTCCTAAAGTGTCCACCAGGTGGTGAAGTCTGTCTATATATGATGTACTACATGATGTACTACACTCCTAAAGTGTCCACCAGGTGGTGCAGTATGTCTATATATGATGTACTACATGATGTACTACACTCCTAGAGTGTCCACCAGGTGGTGAAGTCTGTCTATATATGATGTACTACATGATGTACTACACTCCTAAAGTGTCTATCAGGTGGTGAAGTCTGTCTATATATGATGTACTACATGATGTACTACACTCCTAGAGTGTCCACCAGGTGGTGAAGTCTGTCTATATATGATGTACTACATGATGTACTACACTCCTAGAGTGTCCACCAGGTGGTGAAGTCTGTCTATATATGATGTACTACATGATGTACTACACTCCTAGAGTGTCCACCAGGTGGTGAAGTCTGTCTATATATGATGTACTACATGATGTACTACACTCCTAGAGTGTCCACCAGGTGGTGCAGTCTGTCTATATATGATGTACTACATGATGTACTACACTCCTAAAGTGTCCACCAGGTGGTGAAGTCTGTCTATATATGATGTACTACATGATGTACTACACTCCTAAAGTGTCCACCAGGTGGTGCAGTATGTCTATATATGATGTACTACATGATGTACTACACTCCTAAAGTGTCCACCAGGTGGTGAAGTCTGTCTATATATGATGTACTACATGATGTACTACACTCCCAAAGTGTCCACCAGGTGGTGAAGTCTGTCTATATATGATGTACTACATGATGTACTACACTCCTAGAGTGTCCACCAGGTGGTGAAGTCTGTCTATATATGATGTACTACATGAGGTACTACACTCCTAAAGTGTCCACCAGGTGGTGAAGTTTGTCTATATATGATGTACTACATGATGTACTACACTCCTAAAGTGTCCACCAGGTGGTGAAGTCTGTCTATATATGATGTACTACATGATGTACTACACTCCTAAAGTGTCCACCAGGTGGTGAAGTCTGTCTATATATGATGTACTACATGATGTACTACACTCCTAAAGTGTCCACCAGGTGGTGAAGTCTGTCTATATATGATGTACTTCATGATGTACTACACTCCTAGAGTGTCCACCAGGTGGTGCAGTCTGTCTATATATGATGTACTTCATGATGTACTACACTCCTAGAGTGTCCACCAGGTGGTGCAGTCTGTCTATATATGATGTACTACATGATGTACTATGCTCCTAAAGTGTCCACCAGGTGGTGAAGTCTGTGGGGGTGATTCACCCCTGATATGCTGAGAGACCTGCTGCCCTGTTACATGAAGTTAAAAAGAAATAGGTTTATTTTATCTCACATTTGTCTCTGCTGTGCTGGACTAAATTTCTACATCAAAAACATTTTTAGTCTTCTTGACTTGACTTCCTTCACTGTCAATTTTTAAAACAAGTCTTAAAACCACTTTTATTCATTGGCTTTTAACACAGCATGAGACTTTGTATGTTTTTAGTTTTTACTGTTTTAGTTTTATTCTTTGATTTGTTCTATTGATTCCTTTTTCCGCTTTAGTTAATATTGTTTTATCATTTTTTGTTATTATTTGTTTTATGTCTAATGTTCTATTTTAAAGTGCTCTATAAATAAAGTTGAGTTGAGTACATCTAGTGGTGATCTACGCAAGTACTGTATAATCTGGACAAATCTATACTTGAAAGTATAGTTCTACACTTTACATTTTCTTGCTATTTTTGTGCTACTTTTTAGTAAGATAATTTCCTATTTATCTAAGATAATATACTGATTTTATATATAAACAGAAATGCCTTCAGCATAATTAATTATTTCTATTGTAAAATTTTAAATAATTTGTTTCTCTTTTTATTGTTTATCTTAAAGGATCTTGAGAAAAAAATAATTGTGTTCATAAAGCATGAGCTGGAAATGTTTAAGAAGTTTCTGAAAAAAGCAAACACAAGATTTTATGGGGATATGAAGGAGGAGATGTGGAGTTTGAGAGATGGAGTTCTTAACATGACCCTGTACTTCCTGAAGACAATGGACCACGAAGACCTCGCTGATGCATTGCAAAGTAAGAGATAGACAGAAATACATTACCCACAATACATCTGACCTATTTATATATGTAACATGCACACATTACCCTCCATACATATTACCTACATATATACTGTATGTAACAGGCATATATTATGTACAATACATAATATAAGGTATATAATTTCACAGATGTAGCATTTACTTGTTTTAATTAGGTGAACTGATTGGAATTCAGCAGCGTGTACTAAAATCAAAACTCAGTAAAAAATACAACCATGTGTGTGAAGGAATTGCACAACAAGGGGAATCCAACACTCTAAATAAGATCTACACAGACCTGTACATCACAGAGGGTGTAACTCTTCAACTCACCAAAGAACATGAGGTGAGACAGATTGAAAAGAAAAAAACCTGTGTAAGTGACACCACTCAAATGCAGCAAGAGAAGCCAATTGACTGCAAGAAAATGTTTGACGTGTTATCTGAACAAGACAGACCCATCAGAACTGTGCTGACCCAGGGGGTGGCTGGCATTGGGAAATCCATCTGTGTGCAGAAGTTTGTTCTGGACTGGGCTGAAGGTAGAGAATATCAGGACATCACATTCATATTTCCACTTCCTTTCCGAGAACTGAACTTGAAGAAGGAAAAATACAGTTTAATGGACATCATCTGTCATTACTTTCCTGAGACCAAAGGACTGAGATTCACAGATAAGCACAAAGTCATGTTCATCTTTGATGGCCTGGATGAATGTCGACTTCCTCTGGCGTTCCAAGAAAATGAGACTTGGACTAGTGTGTCAATGCCAACCACACTGGACATTGTACTCACAAACCTGATCAAAGGGAATCTGCTTCCCTCTGCTCTCATCTGGATCACCACCAGACCTGCAGCTGCTGCTAAGATCCCTGCTGAGTTTATCGACCGTGTGACGGAGGTACGCGGCTTCAATGATGAGCAGAAGGTGGAATACTTCAGAAAGAGGATCAGTGATGAGAATCTGGCCAACAAAATCATTGATCACATTAAAGGATCAAGAAGCCTCTTCATCATGTGTCATATCCCCGTGTTCTGCTGGATTTCAGCCACTGTGCTTCAGAGAATTCTGGAAGGAGCAGAGAGTGAAGATACACCAAAGACACTGACAGATATGTACACTTACTTCCTGATCTTTCAGACCATACAGGGGAACATTAAGTACACAAGAAAGAATGCGTCAGACATACCCTGGGACAAAGAGGGAATTGTGTCCCTGGGAAAGCTAGCCTTTCAACACTTGGAAAAAAACAACCTGATCTTCTACTCAGTAGATCTTGATGAATGTGGGATCGATCCCAGTAAAATATCAGTGTACTCAGGACTGTGCACTCAGGAGACTGGAAGATTTCAAGACACTGTTTACAGCTTTGTCCATCTGAGCATTCAGGAGTTCATCGCTGCTGTATTTGCATTTGTGCGTCTCATTAATGACAACATCAATGTTTTTGCTGAACATTCCACATCACAGAGGAGTGAAAATGAGACAGAGATGATTCATCTGCTCCAGGCTGCAGTGGACAAGGCTTTGGAGAGTGAGACTGGACACCTGGACCTTTTCCTCCGCTTCCTTCTGGGTCTCTCACTGGAGTCCAATCAGGAGCTCATACGAGGTCTCCTGAAAAACACAGGAAGTGGCTGTGTTTGCCAAAAGGGCATAATTGAATACATTAAATTGAAGTTTGGACAAAATCCATCTCCAGAAAGATCAATCAACCTGTTCTACTGTCTGAATGAGCTGAATGATGATTCTCTGGTGAAACAGATCCAGAGTCAGCTGAGCTCAGGACGTCTCTCTGAAGCTGAACTCTCACCTGCACAGTGGTCAGCTCTGGTCTTTGTGCTGCTGACATCTGAAGAGGATCTGGATGAGTTTGACTTACGGAAGTTTATCAGATCTGACGAGTGTCTTTGGAGACTGATGCCAGTAGTAGAGCCTGCTAAAAGAGTTCTGTAAGTAAAGCCGTCTTCTCTATCCAGTTCAGTAATAATGATCTCCAGTGGCAGAAGTTATAATAATTATTAAAAAAATGAATACATTTTAAATTTATTCTTAAAAACATACTGTACAAACCAGTTTACAAAAACAGAGCATACAGTGGAATAAATAAAGTTATTTCGCCAATTGTGATTTACACCCCAATCAGATTTTGTCTTCCGCATTTACCCATCTGTGCAGAGAGAACACACACACACACACACACACACACACACACACACACACACACACACACACACACAAGTTACCACTAGGGAGCTGTGGTACCTGCAGTATATTGATGAAGTAAAAGAGGTTTTAACACTAGGAGTGCCGCGCCTCATTTACATACTTATACCTAGAAGCGCGGAGGGCCGGTTATCTGACCGCTTTCACCACCTCCTACTAGCGCCGTGTTGTTTTCACCTACTTAAAGCACGCCTCGGGCGGTCAAAAGACCGCTGAGTCTTTACACAGGGGAGCTGGTACTGACACATAATTAACGCTAGATGGCGTTTTGCACAAAAGTAAGAATGAGCCGCCCAAACAAAATATTCGTAATGGTGACATTTGCACGTAACGTCAATATGTTAACAAATTAATGTTACTAAATAACCTTTTAGAATCAGTGCCTTGTGACCTTGTTCTCAGTAGCTTCTCCATTGCCAGTTTTGTTTAGTTTCATATTGCATTTCCTGGTTTGTGCGAAAACGTAAATGCAAAATATAGTTTCAGTTTTGTTTCTTGGTTAGTGTAATAGTTTGCTTATTTGTCTGTGTGTTATTCTGTTGGCATATATGTCACTAGATTATCATGTTCGTTCGCCACACCACTAACCCACTGGCCCGCACCCCCACTGTGAAGCGTTCACGTCTTTTGTCTTGCTAATGCTACAGACTGCGCTGAAGCTTCAACCCCACATCCACAGAAAGCTTGTTTGATACTCAGAGTAGCAAAGTGAAGCCCGTAGACCGAGCTAAAGCAAGTTTATTTGTATACTCAATGTTACGCCATTTCAAGTTTTAATGTCTAAAAGTTTGTTAGTGAATTGCAGGCTATGGTGGACATAACAAATCTACAAATAAATGTCTATAATGTTTTGTGTTAGCCAAAGAACAAAAAGCACAAATAGGCAAAATTAATTACAAAAATATTATAAAAGGTAGGCTATATACATTTGCGTAACAAAACACAAAATTATTAAAATGATACTTTTGATGGCTTCACAAATATAGTTGCGCAAGGAGCTTCAGGTAAAACTCGCTTTTGTGCCACTGCCCTAGCTGCTTTCGCCATTTTCTACTGTGCACACAGCTCCTTTACCAACTCGAGAATAAACCTTCGCCTGCTCAGGTTAACGTTCATGCACTGTTTGAACAATATATGTGCATTTATTGCAGCCAGGTCTAGAAGGTTGTAGAACACCGCGACAGGCCAACGACAGGTGCCTCCCTTCACCGAATACAGTCGTGCCATTTGATCCATAACATCAACGCCACATTTAGTTGTTGTAATAGGAATCAGTTTCAGGCAGTTTCTTTGCGCCATTATCAGTTGAAACTGTCTGATGCATTGAGCTCAGGATGCATACATTTTTTTTAGGTTTTGCCTGGTAAATCGTTAGAGTTATTTTTTCAGCCCGCAACACCTTGGTGGAAAATCTTTCAGACTGTGCCTGTGTACATGGGGGCATCTCACGTCTGATTTTATTCATCGTACCAACAATAGTGGTTTTGTTCGCCAAAAGGGTGTTTGCAAGTGCCAATGAAGTGAAGAAATTGTCAGTCGTTACATTTCTTCCTTAACCCGTGAAAGGCTCCATCAAACGCAACACAATATTTTCAGACAACCGTTGACCAGCCGGCCTGCTTTCATCTTTTCCTAGATAGGGAATGGCGTTTAACACTAGAAGTCCCAGAGAAGGGTCTTTCAACACTTCTACTATCGGAACCCAGAGAAGGGTCGAGAGAACTGAAGGATTTTAGCTAACACCCTATTATCAGCTGTAAGCAGGCACTTTTGTTCTGTAAATAAGGCCATTACTGGCGCACCACAGGAGGGGGCATGCTTCAGCTCACAACTAATTGTTGTTTTTCATTGAGTTTAGCCATTTAGTTTCTAGTTAGTTCTATTCAGTTTATTGTATTTTATCATATAAAGGTTATATATATTGTATTTAGTTTAGTTTTATCTGAGCAACAAAGCACAAACAATACATTATTTTTTTATATTTTAAATAGAAAATTAGAAATTTTATAGCCAGGTACATGTGAGTAATGACCAGAAGCATTTGTGTCTAAGTCAGGAGGACTGAAATTTCAGCATGAGAAACATACAAAAGAACAACTGTTATGTTTCCATGCTTTTTTATGTTCCATGCTTTTTATTATTGCCATAAAATTATACAAAAAATACAAGGAATAAAACAATTCCACACATATTTACAATAGGCTTCAGTGCAGGGCTGTGTGTGTGTTTGTTTGTGTGTGTGTGTGTGTGTGTGTGTGTGTGTGTGTGTGTGTGTGTGTGTGTGTGTGTGTGTGTGTGAGAGTGGCATGTCCTTCTTGTGTGACTAGCACTTCAGCAGTCTGTCAGAACATGCCTGGCACTGCCAGGGTATCTCCCTGGTACATTTGCCACACGTGTATCTGTAGCAGTCGACACATCTCACATTTGCACAATTGTTCATGAGTGTTCTCATCAGAGCATTCACATACAACTATCTACCCAGTCTGCCAGTCCCTCATTTGGGGAGAAAGCTACAGTATTGTGGCTATTCCCACTTTAGTGACCCCATTTTGTTTCTCTTTCACTCAGACAATAAAATATTCCAATACAGTGAGGACATGCACCTAAGATGAAAATTTCAGACCCCTCCATGATTAAAAATTGTCCAAATTGTCTAAAGTGGGGAATAGCCACAATAGTGTAGCTTTCTCCCCAAATGAGGGAGTGGCAGACTGAATGGATAATTGTATGTGAGTGCTCTGTTGAGAACATTTCAACTTTATTGTATATATTTCTAAACTTACATCATGTCCTCTGTAGCTGCTGCTCTCAGCCAGGCCCTCTGACTGCCTCTCTCACCTTATGCATGTCCCCTGCACAACAATGCAGCTGGGGGATGGGCAGACACACTCAGGACCAGCTTACAGACTTTTGCATGACCTTTTTTGAGGTGGATCAACACAATTAATTTGGTAATTTTTTTCAAAAATTGTTATTTTGAACCCACTTATCTTTTTTAGAAGAAAAACATTACTAACATTACTACATTTCTACCTGAGCCTGCCAAAAGCCAGTGCTGAGGTATTTTGGATCATGAGGCCATGAGGCCATCCTTTGTCATGCAGCCATTTCTAGGTAGACGGGGGGATGGGTGATAGTGTGAGCTATGTTGATCCATTGACTCAGATGGAGAAGAAAAGACCCTTTCAGAGAAATCTGAACTTTAGCTATTTTGACCAATAATCATGTCACCTTTTGCAGTGAGAAAAAAATCCAAAATTAGTACAAAGGAGGCAGACTTGAGATGTTTTAGAATTATAGTTCAAATAATGTCTGTGTCAGTTTTATAATAAAGAGAAAGATGACTGTAGCCACCTACATGTGGATGAAAATTCATGTCACCACACATTTCACTTACTCTGTTGACTGAGAAGCAAGGATAGCAAAGGTATAGCAAAGGTTTCCAGTACACAGCAGGCTTTGGACATGATCCTGGAGGGGCCGTGGGCGGGTGGGGTTCCTTGGTCTTTCTCTGCCTGCCTCTGGCCTCTGGGGCCTTGCTAATAAGTACATTCTGTACATTTATCCTATGTAGCACTTACATAAACACACACACTCACACACACATACATCAGTCATTTGTGCTGTATGTCTTACTTTCTGCTCTTCATTTAGTAGCAGCAGTTGGTGAAACATTTGAGCTGTTTTTTCTGCTCTTCTGTCTTTTCCCTTTTTACTTTCTCTCCCCCTCTTTTTTCTCCTGTCCTGTATGGTTCACCTAACCCCAATTGTTTTTATCACTATTGTACTGTATTATACAGATTTGTTTTCTTTTGATCCTTGCATGAATGATATCTCTTTTGGTAAGATTTCCTAAATTTCCTATTTTTGTTTGCTGGTTATGGCTGTATTTGGAAGAGACACACTGCAAAATCCTGATCTTGATAAGTTAAAATTGCTCAATAATATTATTCTATTTCAAGTAGCTGAGGGTTTTTTGTATACATTTATGTAAAAACATTTTTACCTATTAGCAGTTTTTCAAAAGACAAAACTACTTAAAATAAGGTTAAAAATATCAGAGCCATTTTGACTAATGAATATGCCACCTATATGCCATTATAATTCAAATATTATGTTTGTGTCAATTTCACATTATTTCAACCTTTCACAAATCAAATCTCAAACATATGGTTCTGTAGATGAGGAGACTTCTTGCAAGAGATCTTGCACAGTCTCATATGGCAGCCAAGGAGGTGCAAGCTTTCAGCAGCAACCACCCATACCTGACACACGCCTCATTTACATAACACTGGAGGCAAGTTCAGCTCTTCTCCCCCCTGCTGATTCCTCAGGCAATGGGCACTTTTGCAAATGAATGGATGTTAATTGGAGCCACCAGAGGTGTCAGTTTGGACTAAGGTTCTTTGGACCCTCTTTAGGGACTTCAGGGGGGTGGTTGAAATTTCAGGGACTTCTAGTGTTAACATATATTTTGTTTCAACATCAGCGGCCACCCAGAACTTAATCCCAAATTTATCGGGTGTATTGGCCATGTACTGAGTGAAACGACAGTGAGCTTTAGTTGGGAACAGTTGCTCATCAACAGTTATGTTCTCAAACTGTGTTGCTGTTCAAACGCCCAAGCAGAGTTTTCACTCAAACTGTGTAGCCGCGTCCCGACGAATTTATAGTTCGCCTCATGAATGCTATTGTGAATAAAGTGTTCATAACTGCACCGCCCATGCCATCATCTCAGTTTTACATTGCTCGCAAAGGTATGCATTTACATACGTAACTTGCATTCTACTTAATTATTTTGTAATGCCAGTGTGGCAAAAGCAGCCATACATAATGTATGTATCTAACAGCTAGCCCTGGCGAAGAGAGATTATACCCGAGAGATCATTTCTTTGAGATATTGACTTGGTTACCATTCGCAGAATTCAACTGCAAACTACTAAAGCATTTATTAGGCAAAGCAAGATTCACTCACGGTTTGAAAACCGTTGATGTAAACTTATATATAGTATATATTAAATAATATTAATAAATAAAGTATATATATCTTTAGATATACTAAATATTAAATGACATACGAATCTTTGCGGCACCCGTTGGCCTAAAAGAGAATCACAGTCTTGAAGTGTAGGCGACGAGACAATTTTACAGAGATACGAGCGAAATCGATTTAAACTAGCCTGTGCAGGGTTTCTTTTAACAATGTAAAAATACTAGTTTATTAAAAGGACAATTCTGGGAAAAGTCATGAAAGGAGGGTTCTGAAATTGGATCCAGTGCAAAGATATTATTTTATTTTGTGCTGCTGTGGTCAAGTAACCGGTGCTCCGCGCTTCTAGGTATAATTAGGTCGAACAGAGGCGGCACTTCTAGTAGACGTCACAGCGGTCAAATGACCGGAGCTTTAGCGCTTCTAGTGTTAAAGGAATATTTAAAAGTGAAAAAAAAATTGTTTTGTTAGGTAGATAGTAGGGGTGTACGATATGGACTAGAATTGCGATGTGCGATAACATTGTTGGATATCCCGATATCGATGTGAAACACGATAAATTAAGATTAAAATACAGAAATGTAGTGTCTCTCTGAACAGCAGCACGTTAATTTGTTTTGTTTTTTACTGTGTAATGAATCCAGAATAATTCAGAATATTTTGCAGGTTTATTGAACAATAGATGAAATATACCCGAAATGATTCAAAATAATTTGCTTTTTTATCACATTATTTAATGATTGTTTATTTTCAAAACGCCCAATCTTAACATCTTCACGTTCTCACGCGTCACATTCTTTGCAGTGGCCGAAACGATATGTGGTAGTATAAAGAAACACTACTCAAAAACAGGGGAAGAAACATTTACCTGACCAATTTTAATGTTGCTTTGTGTTTCAGGTTTGAAAAGTGCTGTAATTTAGGCTAAAGTACTTGAAAATGTTTGAAATTGTAACTACTTCATTTCACAACAAATATCTGTCTGACTGAACAGATCTCTTGTATTACGTTAACAAATACAAGCCTCTTGTAATTCCAGGACGAAACATTAGACGTTAAAATTGGGCGTTTTGAAAATAAACCACCATTAAATAATGTGATTAAAAGCAAATTATTTCGAATCATTTCGAGTATATTTATAAATATTTAACTTAATTAAGTTTAACATGCTGGGAAATATTGAAATGGACCTTGAAAGTGACGTTCAAGTGCTTTAATTCCACCTTTTAAAGGTGTATGAACCCTGCAAACATGACTTTGTTCATTGCGCTGAGGCGCGGCGCACGCTGAGTTACAAAATTCGAGAGGTGCACGTCCTGGCGAATCGACACCGCGCGAGGCCCTCGCGCATGGGCGGAGCTACTGCGATTATGTCATTTTCGCCGCGTGGACCCTCGTGCCGCGACGCGTCAAGTATAAACCAGGCTTTAAGATTGGGCTTTTTGAAAATAAACAACCATTAAATAATGTGATTAAAAAAGCGAATTATTTCGAATCATTTCAAGTATATGTATAAATTTTTAACTTAATTGAAATGGACCTTGAAAGTGACGTACAAGTGCTTGAATTCCACATTGTTAAGGTGTATGAACCAGAGTGAACCCTGCAAACATGCCTTTGTTCATTGCGCTGAGCTCGAGGCCCTCGCGCACGGGCCGAGCCACCGCGATTTTCTGGATAAGGGCGTCATTTTCGCCGCGCAGACCATCGCTCTGCTCGCGACACGTGTTATACCAGGCTTAAAATCGCGTGTCTGATGAGCGTGTTTACCTCACTCTGCCTCTTGCGTACTTACGTCACGTGATCATAGTCTGCAGTGCGAAGAGCTCCCTCTATTGCTGGACGTGGATAATGCATGCAGGTGATGCAATTTCAGTTTGCTGTTATTCATGGCGGTATCGTGGCTCTTTCGATGTGTTTATCGTGAAACCTCATATCGCGATAACGATAAAAATACGATTAATCGCGCAGCCCTAGTAGATAGTACAGCTCTGAATATGGTAGAAATACATTCATGGCATTGCTACTTAATTAATGGCCATGTACAACAGCAAAAGTTAACTTTCCTCTTAAAAAGTGTTGAAGCACTCAAGTCATCTTTGAGTGAATTCTAGACGTTGGGGCCATGAGCTAACCCTATCCCATTGAGCTAACCCTAACATTCTGAGCTAATTCTAACCCTCTGAGCTCTTTAGTCGGGTGGTGTGCACCAGCAGCATGTTTTCAGCAGCTGAACTGATGGACCTTGAATTCAAAGTCAACTTTATTGTCATTCAAACTTTTCACAATTGCACAACTGAACGAAATTGCGTTTCTCCAAACTCCACTGTTAAAGCACCAGAACCCAGAGCGGCCGCTGCAACTAGTGCGCCGCCGTTTACGCAAAGTGGGAGAGAAATATGCACTTAGTAATTCGCTCTGCATAAGAGCGTCTGCTACATGCTGTAAATGTAAGTGTGCAAGAAGATATTAAATTTGTTCCAACAGAAGCATATAAATAAAAAATTAAATAAGAAGAAGCATCTAAACAAGAATGAATGCTGGACACAAAATTTAGTCTTGGGGAACATCACAGGATGGTACATGGTTTTAATAGCTATTATGTAAATGTTTCAATTACAGAGTTTTTTGTGAAATCTTGTGGAACAGTATAACAGGTCTAAAACATTATGTAACTCTTCTGACATCACATTTAGGCTCTGTGAGTGTAACCTGACGGAGAGAAGCTGTTCAACTCTTCTCCCAGTTCTTACCTCAGAATCCTCCAAGCTGATTGACCTGGACATGAGCAACAACTCCCTAAAGGACTCAGGAGTGGAGCAGCTATCTGGAGGACTGAAGAGTCCAAACTGTAAACTAGAGAAACTGAAGTGAGTTTCCCTCTCCCATCATGTGGATCTCACCTATAACTATATGTTGGTGTTGGATATCAATATTTGAATGGTCATGGAAATTTGAACCGTAATGGTGAGCAAGAACAGTCAACAGCAGTTGGGTATGGTATCAAAGTAAAATACAAAGTTTATTAAAGAGATAGAAAAATAGAAAGATGGATTGATCCAGAAATCTCCTTTACACACACTTAAGAGCGTCTGCAAGAGACCGCTGCCCCTCACCCCCCCTCCCCCCACAGACCATAATTTTATACTATTCTGCTACATAATTACATCATATTTCCGTGACATGAGTTAAGCATGAGGCTTACATGAGGTGAAGCTCTAACCCCTCCTCGGGTCCTCGGGCCGAGGTGTCCTTGTTTCTCTGGTTCACCAGGCATCAGACATGTCAGATATACTACCATTCTGACATCTGAAGCCCTTATTCACAGGCCCGAGACCTTCAGGACTGTCTGTCTTCAACTTACAAGGAGTGCTCACACATAGACAATTTTACCACTAAAGATATACCTTAATAAAGTGATTTCCTTTCCACTTATTACTAATAGTGGTCAATACATATGAATACTGATGAATATGATTACAGAAAGACCAAATATAAATTTTGCGCTGACACTATTTCTTAGTGCAACTCTTAAAACTGCAACATGAATAACTGAGTTTCATTTACATTATATTTTTGGTATTTAGCAGATACTTTTCTCCAGAGCAACTTACAAAAGTGCTTAGTCATCTAATAATAGAATGTATCCTAAATGCTATAGTAGGATAGAGTTCAACATACTGTAGAACTAGAATACTGCTGAAATGCAGGAATTAATGCTGATACCCAGAAAAAGTTCAAAATAAGTGTAAGCTATATATCAAAATGATAAGTTCAATAACAAACAATAAACAGTATGTGCTAAACAGTATGTGCTAGAGCTTCAGTTACTTAACAGTATTATGATAATTCATAGGGAATTTAAATACAAATGTTTAGTGTGGGTTTAAAAACACATAATATTGAAGTGGGTAAGAAGGGGCAGATACAAAGGCAGCCAACACAGCCATGGCACACGGGGAAATGAGAGGCACAATGCTACTGTACCTAGTGGGCTAACCTCTAACCCCTAACCTCTAACCCTACTCCTAACACCAGTCTAACCTTACTATAACACTAACTAAACCCTAACCTCAAATCTAACCCTAACCCCAACCCTAAGCCTATGGCTGCATGGGGCACATTGTGACATCGATAACCCAGTTTGTGTTTGAAGACTGAAGGGACTCTGTTGTCCAGACAGTCTGATCCATGCATCTGCTTCATAAAAGGACTAAAAGTACAATTCTTTCAGGAATGATAAAATTTTGTTTTCTCTGTAGACTTTCAGGTTGCAGTATAACAGAGGAAGGATATGAAGCTCTGTCTTCAGCTCTGAAATCAAACCCCTCATCACACCTAACAGATCTGAATCTGAGAGGAAACGACCCTGGAGACTCAGGAGTGAAGAAACTCACTGAGATACTAGAGGATCCAAACTGTAAACTGGAGAAACTGAGGTAATCTATTTTCAGGGGGAAAATGTATGATGTTAATATCAGGTATGTATGTTGTTGTGAGAAAATAATTTAACTTCAATTTCAATTTGCAGTTAACTCTGTGATGTACAATGCCCTACTCAGATGACTCATATCTTTGGGATGTCTGTGTTACTGTCCCCTCAGACTGTTGAGTCCTGCTGCAGAGGAAGCCTGTACTTCTCTGACTGAAGCTCTAGGATCAAACCCCTTACTGCTGAGAGAGATGGACCTGAGTGGGAAAATACAGGGAGACTCAGGAGTGAAGCAGCTCTCTGATCTACTGGAGGATCCACACTGCAGACCAAAGAAACTTATGTGTGTACTTTTTTCTTCTAAATATTATTATAGCATGACATTGTCTTTATTCTGTTAGTAACATTTCATATATATCTGTAAATAAATTGGAAATACTATAAAAGTATGTTTAATGGTCATAATATTATATTCCTCATAATTTCTCACAATCTGCACACTTCAATCCAATTCTATGAAGGATTTAAGATTTGCTCTGATTCAAATCCCTGTGTGTGCCTGCATGTTGTTCTGCTGTTATAATTCTTTTTCACCATCATTTGTCCTCTAATTTCTTTTGAATAACGTCTTCTTAATTTCTGCTGTTACATCTCCCCAGTAACAAAAGGTTAAAAATTAAACATTAAGATCTGGTTGTGTGTCTCCCTCCTGATAATATATGTGTGCATGAAATTATACGTATGGTACATTATGATTGCCTATGTGTACAGATCTAAACATTGGACAGTGTGATCACTGGGTTTAAAGCTCAGTCATGTACCTCAAGTGATGTTTGTAGCAGTGATGTCTCAAAGCAGTTAAAGTTAAGAGATTTTCTCCACTGTTGTTCCTTATCTGCAGTCTGAATAACTGCAGCATCACTGAACAAGGCTGCTCCACTCTGACATCATCTCTACATTCAAATCCTTCCCACCTGAGAGAGCTGCACCTGAGTGGGAATGAACTAGGAGACTCAGGAGTGAAGCAGCTCTCTGCTCTACTGAAACACAAGGACTGTAAACTGCAGATACTGAGGTGAGTTCTGATTCTGACTACACATGAAATAATGCATTTAATGTAGCTTTGATGATGGATGTGTATAAAAGTCAAAGTCATGCCTTTAACCAGTATAGGAATTTAACTACTTATACATCCATACTTCATTACATTTACATTTTACATTTACATTTATGGCATTTTGGCAGACGCCCTTATCCAGAGCAACTTACATTTTTATCTCATTTTTTATACAAGTGAGCAATTGAGGGTTAAGGGCCTTGCTCAGGGGCACCTCAGTCATGACCTCAGGTCTGGGAATCGCACCCACGACCCTCCGGTCACAAGACCAGTTCCCAAACCACCAGGCCATGACTGCCCTACATCATTAATGTTTTTTTCAGTAAATCTTGTATCTCACAGTGATGACTCAACAGCTAAAACATTTTATTCTATTACTTTTTTGTGTTTTCTTCAGACTTTCAGACTGCAGAATAAAGAAGGAAGGATATGAAGCACTGTCTTCAGCTCTGAAATCAAACCCCTCATCACACCTGACAGATCTGGATCTGAGAGGAAACGACCCTGGAGACTCAGGAGTGAAGAAACTCACTGAGATACTAGAGGATCCAAACTGTAAACTGGACATACTGAGGTAATATATTTTCAGGGGGAAATGTTGTCATGTTAATATCAGGTATATATGTTGTTGTGAGAAAATAATATAACTTCAATTTCAATTGCAGTTAACTCTGTAAAGTACAATGCCATACTCCGATGACTCATATCTTTAGGATGTCTTGTTTTCTTGTCCCTTCAGACTGTTGAGTCCTGCTGCAGAGAAGTTCTGTGATTCTCTGACTGAAGCTCTAGGTTCAAACCCCTTACTGCTGAGAGAGATGGACCTGAGTGGGAAAATACAGGGAGACTCAGGAGTGAAGCAGCTCTCTGATCTACTGGAGGATCCTCACTGCAGACCAAAGAAACTTATGTGTGTATTTGTACTTTTTGTGCTGTGAAGTTGTATTTTGTTGCATGAGCAAACTGCATTTGTAAATGTTACTATTATTTATCTATTTATTAAATTAATTTTGGAGTGCAAACGTTATTTCATAAGTAATTATTAATTGATCATTATTAATAGTGTATGGACCACAGGGTCTGTTTTATTTGCATTTACCTTTAATCAGACATGAATTGTGAATGAGAGAAATGTCAGTTCTCACCCCTTTCATTACATGCCAATATGTAGGATGTGTCTTAAGTGTCTCGTACAGTGGTGTCTCCTCTAACATGTCTGATGGTGTGTGTTAAGTCACTGGTACAGTGGTGTCTCCTCTAACATGTCTGATGGTGTGTGTTCAGTCACTGGTACAGTGGTGTCTCCTCTAACATGTCTGATGGTGTGTTAAGTCACTGGTACAGTGGTGTCTCCTCTAACATGTCTGATGGTGTGTGTTCAGTCACTGGTACAGTGGTGTTTCCTCTAACATGTCTGATGGTGTGTGTTCAGTTACTGGTACAGTGGTGTCTGATCTAACATGTCTGATGGTGTGTGTTAAGTCACTGGTACAGTGGTGTTTCCTCTAACATGTCTGATGGTGTGTGTTCAGTTACTGGTACAGTGGTGTCTGATCTAACATGTCTGATGGTGTGTGTTAAGTCACTGGTACAGTGGCGTCTCCTCTAACTTGTCTGATGGTGTGTGTTAAGTCACTGGTACAGTGGTGTCTCCTCTAACATGTCTGATGGTGTGTGTTAAGTTACTGGTACAGTGGTGTCTGATCTAACATGTCTGATGGTGTGTGTTCAGTCACTGGTACAGTGGTGTTTCCTCTAACATGTCTGATGGTGTGTGTTCAGTTACTGGTACAGTGGTGTCTGATCTAACATGTCTGATGGTGTGTGTTAAGTCACTGGTACAGTGGTGTCTCCTCTAACATGTCTGATGGTGTGTTAAGTCACTGGTACAGTGGTGTCTCCTCTAACATGTCTGATGGTGTGTGTTAAGTCACTGGTACAGTGGTGTCTGATCTAACATGACTCCTGGTGTGTTTTAGTCTCAGCAGATGTGGATTAAAGATGGAAAGCTGCTCAAGTCTCTCCAGAGTCCTCAGCTGTCAGTCTTGTTTTGTAAGAGAGATGGACCTGAGTAACAACAACCTACAGAATTCAGGATTGCAGCAGTTATGTGAAGGACTGAAGAGTCCACACTGTAATCTGGAGATACTCAGGTACAATCTTAATAATCTGAGCTATTCCTTAATATTTCTAACCACACCAGCACCCCTAGACAACAAAAACAATACTATGAATAATAATACTATTATACTATTACTATTACTATACTATTTTTACTATTATAATAATAATAATATAAAGTCACAGTGCTATATGGAGCCTGGACAATTTTATATTCAGAAAAGTACACAACCTGGATTTCAACAAGCTAATCAAACATTTTTACCTTAAAAACTGTTGATACCATATTGATTATCCTTAAGACACAGTGCTTAACACTCAAGCCACATCAGTCATTACACAGATTTGTAACTCATGCTAACTCTGAAATATTGGTCATTAGGCCTGTCACGATAACAAAATTTTCAGAACGATATATTGTCCCAGAAATTATTGCGATAAACGATAATATTGTCATTTTAAAGTGCCATTATAGATTTTTTTTCTTGCTTCTGGGCTCCCCAAAGGAGCTCTAAGACAATGTGCCACAATAATAATATAGTAGCATAATAATACAATTACACCAGTTTGCAGTAATATAATGTATTGTAAAGCTCATGTACGGGGTCATATTTGAGCTTGACCACATATCTGTAGTGGCAGAGTAAAATGAGATGTCTTTAATCTCCTTCAGACTGCCAACTTTCACTTCATTATATAAGGTTGGAATGGCAGTTTGGGAGATATAGGATTTCTTTGGCAGTTCATACTGCTTGTCAAATCTTTGCAGCATGTTTATAAATGTTTTCTTTTTGACTGTATTTAACGACAACATCTCTTTGGCTATATAGCGAGTTAAGCCTGGTTTATACTTGACGAGGCGCGAGGGTCCGCTAGGCGAAAATGATGTAATCGCGGTGGCTCATATTTGCAGGGTTCATACACCTTAACAAGGTGGAATTAAAGCACTTGTACGTCACTTTCAAGGTCCATTTAAATAATTCCCAGCACGTTAAACCTAATTAAGTTAAATATTTATACATATACTCGAAATAATTCACTTTTTATCACATTATTTAATGGTTGCTTATTTTCAAAACGCCCAATCTTAACGTCTTAACGTTCTCTCATGTTTCGTCCTTGAATTACTAGAGGCTCGTATTTGTTAACGTAATACAAGAGATCTGTTCAGTCACAGATATTTGTTTTGAAACGAACAAATTCCAGCACTTTTCAAACCTGAAACACAAAGCAACATTAAAATTCATCAGGTAAATGTTCATCCCCCTGTTTTTGAGGGGTGTTTCTTTATACTACCACATATCGTTACGAACAACACTGCAAAGAATGTGAGTATAAACGCCTTTATCGTTCGCGGAGGTTCGCGTGAGGTGGGCAGAGTCGCGCGCTACGGTCACTATAATAAACAACCATTAAACAATGTGATAATTATCACGCGTTACTGACGCATGTGCTCTCCGTCTACTGCACTCATTTTCTAACCGGTAGATGTCACACTCTGATCACAGATTCTTCAATTCAATTATCGACATCAGCAAAAATGATCGCGTTTAAAACATTTATCGTACGATAAGTCAATCAATCAATCAATCAATCAATCAAAGTTTATTTGTATAGCGCTTTTCACAACACATGTTGTCACAAAGCGCTTTACAGGATTTAAAAGGTTAACAATACTATGGGTCCAGAACCCTAATGAGCAAGCCAATAATTACAAGTCGATAATGTAATTATCGCGACAGGCCTATTGGTCATAAGTGTTTACATTTTACTCCCTCTCAGTGGAGTAAATTAATTAGTAATTTGGAGCAGTGTAATTACACCAGCAGCTGGACTGATCTGTGATCAGCTGAACCTCTGAGGTTTCCTAGTGTTTCCTTTAGAAATCGTGATGTTTCTATGTGATTTCTTCAGACTTTCAGACTGCAGTGTAACAGAGGAAGGATATAAAGCTCTGGCTTCAGCTCTGAAGTCAAACTCCTCATCACACCTGACAGATCTGGATCTGAGAGGAAACGACCCTGGAGACTCAGGAGTGAAGAAACTCACTGAGATACAAAATGACCAAAAATACAAACTGGAGAAACTGAGGTGATCAAATTATCAAACAACATGTAAAATATGCAGATCAGTGTTTTTGAATGAGAGTTAAATTGATAGTCTTAAGTTAAATGCATATAAATGTACAATTTATTTAGAAAGAGAAAAGTTTATATGAAAATAAAAAATGCTTAGCAAATGCATACTCATCTGTACACTACCATATTCTGTTATCCTGGGAGTTTCAATTAGATAAAAAATAATATCACCATATTTGTTCCTTGTAGTTTCTTGAAGACTCCTGCTGCAGAGGAAGCCTGTGATTGGCTGAGGTCCGCTGTAGGTACACACCCCTTACTGCTGAGAGAGCTGGATCTGAGCAACAACAAACCAGGAGACTTAAGCGTGAAGAAACTATCTGTTCTACTGGAGGACCTGCACTGTAAAATATGGAAAATTAAGTAGGTTTTTTATCCTCAGTTTAGAGGTTGTAAGTGTAATGTGAAAGGTGCTCTGTTGTTTGTTGATCTTAAAGATCTGTAGACATTGTAGACTTTTATTCTAATTTCAGCAAGATTCCATTTTATGGGCTTATTACAATTCTGATTTGACATTACATTTTGTTGATTAGGATGCAGGTTAAATTGTGTAAATTCAGATTAATGTGATACATGTATGCTGAATATGTTTATGGCCTAAAGAGCTAGAGACATCTAGAAATCAAACCAGCACAAAAAGCAATAATGACAGACCCAGTCACATGATGTAAATGTGACCAAGGAACAGTTGTATAGTGCTCCACTGTTAAACACACTCTGGGCTGTAGGACACTGGTGCTGGAGGGGGAGGAGCCAACAGGCTTGTCAGAAAACACAATAGTGATTGTAGACCATGTGAGGAATCGTGGGCTGGGAAGATCATATGTGCTGAGATAATGAATGAGAAACCGTTCGGCAGGATTTGTTATTGGAGAGAAAACAGGTTCATGATACTGAGGTTCAGACCCATGGCACCAGGGGCCTTGGTACTGCTGGATACCCTGCATCTCAGACAGCATGTCTTCACATTGGGCTTATTTTCATCATCTTTATGAAAGATGGGTTGTCAAAGATACATGCCACACATTCGTGTTACTGTGCTATTAAAGAACATGTTCTGGCAATTACAGATGAAAATGAAGGTGTTATCATTCAAATACTAGCAGAACTATATTTGCAGTTTATGTATCTCTATGTGCCCTGTCATTTCCAAATGTGTAAGTATATTCAAGTATCAATTCTCTTGCACATTGTATCCTAGTATAGAGAGTTAGAGGAGACAGATCAGTCTCTTGTACTCACACTACACTTTATTTGTAGGCTCAAAAATTGTGACATAACGGAGGAAGGATGTTCAGCTCTGGCATCCGTCCTTGGATTAAGATTCTCCAGTCTGAGAGAGCTGGACCTGAGCAACAACAACCTCAAGGATTCAGGAGTGAAGCAGCTCTCTGCTGGACTGGAGAATCAACAGTGTACACTGGAGATACTGAGGTAATGTAACCTTTTATTTTTCTCACGAACAGTCTCACAGATAAATCCTTGACAGCAGGATAGTCTACATACAAAACATTATTTTTTTGTATGTTTTATTAATTCTGAAAAATATTAAAATGAAGCTATGATATATAAAATAAGATGGTATATAGATTTATGACCCCCAATAAAACTTTATTGCCCCAACCCTCTCATCCACCATTTGTACATTCCTATGTGCATCCTGAGAGTACAGTCCCTGATTTAAATTAGATTTGATGTTTATCTTGAGCTCCTAAACCAATTGCCCATCCATTGTCTTTGACGTATAAGTTATGTGTAACGTTACGCTTCTCACTGCATCATCTTCGGATGAACAGTCGTGGACAAGAGCAGATCAAATGCTAACTTTTGACCTTTTTAGCTAAATTTTTACTTAGAAAATGGTGTTCTCAACGTGAGTTTGCCTCTGAAACCTTGTAGGTGCCGGCCAAATTTATTTAGTAATCAGTCTCATAAAATTACCTACGAAATGGTGGGAGTTCAGACCGTGTTAAATTTACCCAAATTTTATATAAACTCATTTAACTAAGGTCGCCACTAATTGTGGTCAACTCCCGTAGCCCAAATTGTTTGATTAACAAACTATAAATCTGAAGGTTACAGTTCAAATAATAGTTCTGGCTTCAGGCTGTAACAGAGAAACAACGACTCAAACGACAGCATTTAAACATAAAACATTTATTAATCACAAAGCATAATAGTTAAAAACATCACAAACAAAGGGGGCAACAGGGTAGGCTAGTGTGTGTGTATTCGAGTGCGCGCGGATGCGCGTGCATGGGTACGTGCGTGTGGACATGCGTATGGGGGAGGAGATCCTTTAGACAAAGAGAAACTCGATGGCGCGAAAACCAAACGGAGCTCTCACTACGGTCACGAACACAACGCAAATTTACTCCAACTAACTAAGGCACAGTTTCGTCAGTCACTATACAGCCCCAACGAGCGTATAGTGGGACACACGTTTAACAAGTACACGAGGAACTCGATATTAACTATGAAATAAAGGAATCAGTGTGAATAACCGAACAAGTTTAAACAGAATACCTATTTAAGCTTTGAACAGAATATCTCTTTAAGCCTTAAACAGAGTACGGTTTAACATGAACGTGATTATAAACACCACTGCAAACAAGCGTTCACAAAGCATCGATCTAAGCACACAGAAAACAGTAAAACAAGATATTGTTCTAAGTCTGCCCAGATGCACAGTCTTACTTTGAGTTGTTCAGTCCGCAGCCCGCGCAGTAGGCCAGGTAGCCTCTTGAGGAGGACTCCTTCGTGCGCTTTTTTTTTTTTTTTTTTTTTTTGGCCCACCTCCACCCCCCCATCTTTGGAGGACAACTTTGTTTTTATGTACAGATTTAAATGGCAATTATAACAATTCTGTATAATATATAGTGTAGTGATAACAATATATAGTGATAACAATATGCAAAGTGATAATTATTGGGGTTAGGTGGACCAAGAAAAGAGGGGGAGAGAAATAATAAAAAGGGAAAAGACAGAGGTAGGAGAAGAAAGGAGAAGAAAAAGAAAAGAAGAAAAAATAATAATAATAATAATAAAATAAAAATAAAAAAAATTAATAATAAAATAATAATAATAATAATAATATTAATAAAATAAAACACGCAACCAGCTCAAATGACCACTGCAAAGAAGTACAGAAAGTAAACCAAATACATATAGTGCAGATGAGTGCGATGTATGGGTGTGTGTGAGTGTGTGTTTATGTGCAACCTAGAAGTGCAACATAGGATAGATGTATGGAATGTACTTACCAGCAAGGGTGGGTAGCTGCGACAGCATTCCCCCAGAGGCCAGAGGCGGGCGAAGAGAGACCCGGGAATCCCACCCGCCCACGGCCCCCCACAGAGCGGTGGAGTACCAGAGCAGCACTTCCCAGAAACCCTCACCCGCCCGCCCCCGCAGGCGGGAGAGAGAGACCCCGGACAGCGCCCCACCAGTCAAGGAGCGCAGGTCCAGGGGAACCAGAGGGAACAGAGCGCCTCCCCCCCAGGATGCCCCCCCCCCCAGGGGCCAGCGGCAAAACCACGGCGCCACGCGCCCGGAAAGCCACCCACCACCCGGCAGGGCCCACCTCCCGCCGAGGAGCACCCGGCCGCCCCATACCACCACCGCCCAGGGGAGCGGGCCAACCGCCCCTACGCCGGGGGGCCAAGCCGGACTCCGGAGCTCCAAGGCGCCCCCCCTCTGGAGTGGTGCAGTAGTCTCAGGGGAGTGTCCATGAGTGAACCGGGCACGACCAGCCCCGACCCAGAACCAGCTGTCCTCACCCACCTAACCAAACCCACCCTACATTCGCCCCTATACACCCCCACCATGTACACACCCACCCCCCCACACACACACACATACACTCAAATTCACCCTCACACCTCCAAACCTGGCCATATGTCCCCTCCCTCCAACACGCACTCATTCATCCACCCATTCAGAAACAAGAAGAAAACAAGGACAGAGACACACACTTATCCAGACTAGCACACCCTCTGCGGCAGGGGCAAATGGCTGGACCAGCAAGGACCAGTAGCGGTCCTAGGAAGCCACCAGCCCAGTCCCGTGCCAGCAACCCCCCCCCCCCCCCCCCCCCCCGCCCCGGCAGGGAGCAGGAAGTGGGTGAAGGAAGGCCTTCCCACCCCTCCACCCCCAGTGTTGTGTGTAGGTGTTGGTGTATATGCATGTGTCGTAGTGTGTGATACTATGGTGCAGTTAAAATTGAGGGGACAGGTGCTAGGACAAACGTGAGTGCATGTCCACACCGTCCCCTCAAAGGCCCTCAATGTCTAAAGTGCAGTAAAAACTGAGGGACAGACAGTGGTGAGGAGACGGGTGAACCATGGCAGCAGGCCCACCTCGTCAACCTCTGGGTACCTGCCTGTCCCCAGAATCCTAAATGAGCAAGGATGTGTGTGTGTGTGTGTGTGTGTGTGTGTGTGTGTGTGTGTGTGTGTGGGGGGGGGGTGGGTGGGTGGGAATGCTTAGGTCCAGAGGAAAGGGTCCTCTGGAAGAGGAGAGCCAGCTTGCTAGCTGGCTCATTGAGCACCGAACTTCACTGCCCCCCCAGCTCAAGGCAGGGAGCGGTCGACCCGGGGAGACCAGGGCGGCAACCCCCCCCACCACCACATCCAAGCCCGGATCCACACCACCCCCACCACAGAGAGCAGCCGGTCCGCACATCCACATACACCTAGACACACATTTCTTTCATACACGTATGCACTCACACACATTTAACCCATAAATATATACATATATACACATATACATACATACATCCATCCATATATATAAATATATACATACACATACATACATATATACATATATATCTACACATACATATACACCCACACACGCTAGTCCCATATACTAGCGTGTGCTTTTGAGGAGAAGGTTCCGCTGGATCGCGTTGCTCCGTCCAGGGGAAGATGCGGTGGCCGTTCGATCGGCGGTCCCTCGGTGGTCCGTTGCGTGGTGTCCCGGGGAAGTTATCGCTGTCGACGTTAAGATGAACTCGCGGAGGTCCGGCCGTCAAGCGAATGTTCAAACAGTTCTTAATCGTCGGCTAGCTGAAGCGATTGGGTTTTAGCGAACTCCGCAAAAGAAATAAAAGTAGCGAACTAGTTACTTCTTGCGTCGCTCGCGTGCTGCACGGGCCCGGGTGCAGAACCAGTACCGCTTTGTTCTCGAAGGTGTGCGCGCTCTTCGTCTCTAGGTAGCTACTTTGATGCAGCCAGGTAGAGAGAGCGAACAAAGGGGGATCCCCCCTTTTAAAGGGGATTCGTCTGATGACGTAGTTCCACATCCGTCCTGACGTGGGCCATGCACCTAGGGGGAGCACCCCCCTTCCTTTGTCTGTGGAGGCATGGTACCTACAACCTATAACGTGCCTAACCCAAGTGACAAAATTCACAGTTGGTCAAATGCGGACCGACCTCAACTGGCATTTACCGTCAAAGCAACAGCAATCTCTGGGGTAGAATTGAATGTACGGTGTTATTCGTCAGAGATCTCCGAAAGAAATGCATGTGGGGTAGAAAATACTATGATGGTTGACTTTGGACATTGTAACTGGTACGTGTTGCAGAGTTATTTTTATAAAATAAATGGAATGTTCAGACAAGCGGAGCATCTTGTTAATTCCTCAGAAATTAGAACAAATCTTGTAGACATGTTTCAGGCGGACATACCACACCCCTCTAAAGAATGCGAATGACTTCGTCGACCAATGAGCTTCTACCCCCAGCCCCCGCTCCCGCCTCTCCCCTCGCGTGTGGTTTGACATAAACTCAGATGCCCCAAGGCCTTTAGCAACACAAGCCTCTCTTCGTTTTTTCATTGACCAATGATTCGCATAAAACATAGTCAGGTATGTACTGATGCTATGTATGAGGATGTCACAGACTTTTGGAGAATTCATGAGACTCTAAATAAACCTGACAATCATCTGTGGAATTCGCTGCCGATACAGGCTAACATTATACAGGCAAGAAAAAATGTATGTTTATTAAAATGCTTTATACCAGGACTTAATTTGAGCCGGATCCTGCCGGAACAGGATCCGGGAACTCTTTCATTTTGAAGCGTGCCTTATGGTAACTGTCTGCCTCGATCCAGTAACATTTTATGTTGTCCGCTGTTTGCGTTCCGGCATCGTTTGATTTACAAATTAAGCACTGCTTTATACTAATTATTTACCTCTTTTTTGTGTGTTTCAGTAAACGAGTGATTCTGGTAACACTTGTGATCATTGCCTAATTAGATGCACACCATGACTGAGCAGCTGTTCAAAAATATTTACTACAATCCCGCATCGCCGGGGTCTTATGGAGGTGTTGAAAATCTAAAAAAAGCTGTTATAGAAAAAATTGGTAAAAGTGTAGACGGTACACGAATTAAAAACTGGTTAATGGAACAGGATACTTACACATTACGTAAGCCGGTCAAGACTAAATTTAAAACAAACAAGGTGTTTGTTCTTAACATTGATGCACAATGGCAAGTAGACTTGATGAATATGAGAGGGGTGTCGGAACATAATAACGGTATGAAATTCATGATAACATGCATAGATATTTTATCAAAATATCTACAGGCTCGAGACCTTCAGGACTGTCTGTCTTCAACTCACAAGGAGTGCTCACACACACAATTTTACCACTAGTGATAGAGAAAGAGAGAGAGATGAAGAGAGAGAGACTAACCACAGGCCTGCAAAGCCTACACTGATCAACGTGTCCCAGGCCTAACATATGCTTAATATACCTTAATAAAGTGATTTCCTTTCCACTTATTACTAATAGTGGTCAATATATATATGAATACTGATGAATATAATTACAGAAAGACCAAATATAAATTTTGCGCCGACACTATTTTACTATTTCTATAGTAGGATACAGTTCAACATACTGTAGAACTAGAATACTGCTGAAATGCAGTTCAATAACAATAAACAGTATGTGCTAGAGCTTCAGTTACTTAACAGTATTATGATAATTCATAGGTAATTTAAATACAAATGTTTAGTGTGGGTTTAAAAACACATAATATTGAAGTGGGTAAGAAGGGGCAGATACAAAGGCAGCCAACACAGCCATGGCACACGGGGAAATGAGAGGCACAATGCTACTGTACCTAGTGGGCTAACCTCTAACCCCTAACCTCTAACCCTACTCCTAACACCAGTCTAACCTTACTATAACACTAACTAAACCCTAACCTCAAATCTAACCCTAACCCAACCCTAAGCCTATGGCTGCATGGGGCACATTGTGACATCGATAACCCAGTTTGTGTTTGAAGACTGAAGGGACTCTGTTGTCCAGACAGTCTGATCCATGCATCTACTTCATAAAAGGACTAAAAGTACAATTCTTTCAGGAATGATAAAATTTTGTTTTCTCTGTAGACTTTCAGGTTGCAGTATAACAGAGGAAGGATATGAAGCTCTGTCTTCAGCTCTGAAATCAAACCCCTCATCACACCTAACAGATCTGAATCTGAGAGGAAACGACCCTGGATACTCAGGAGTGAAGAAACTCACTGAGATACTAGAGGATCCAAACTGTAAACTGGAGAAACTGAGGTAATCTATTTTCAGGGGGAAAATGTATGATGTTAATATCAGGTATGTATGTTGTTGTGAGAAAATAAATTAACTTCAATTTCAATTTGCAGTTAACTCTGTGATGTACAATGCCCTACTCAGATGACTCATATCTTTGGGATGTCTGTGTTACTGTCCCCTCAGACTGTTGAGTCCTGCTGCAGAGGAAGCCTGTACTTCTCTGACTGAAGCTCTAGGATCAAACCCCTTACTGCTGAGAGAGATGGACCTGAGTGGGAAAATACAGGGAGACTCAGGAGTGAAGCAGCTCTCTGATCTACTGGAGGATCCACACTGCAGACCAAAGAAACTTATGTGTGTACTTTTTTCTTCTAAATATTATTATAGCATGACATTGTCTTTATTCTGTTAGTAACATTTCATATATATCTGTAAATAAATTGGAAATACTATAAAAGTATGTTTAATGGTCATAATATTATATTCCTCATAATTTCTCACAATCTGCACACTTCAATCCAATTCTATGAAGGATTTAAGATTTGCTCTGATTCAAATCCCTGTGTGTGCCTGCATGTTGTTCTGCTGTTATAATTCTTTTTCACCATCATTTGTCCTCTAATTTCTTTTGAATAACGTCTTCTTAATTTCTGCTGTTACATCTCCCCAGTAACAAAAGGTTAAAAATTAAACATTAAGATCTGGTTGTGTGTCTCCCTCCTGATAATATATGTGTGCATGAAATTATACGTATGGTACATTATGATTGCCTATGTGTACAGATCTAAACATTGGACAGTGTGATCACTGGGTTTAAAGCTCAGTCATGTACCTCAAGTGATGTTTGTAGCAGTGATGTCTCAAAGCAGTTAAAGTTAAGAGATTTTCTCCACTGTTGTTCCTTATCTGCAGTCTGAATAACTGCAGCATCACTGAACAAGGCTGCTCCACTCTGACATCATCTCTACATTCAAATCCTTCCCACCTGAGAGAGCTGCACCTGAGTGGGAATGAACTAGGAGACTCAGGAGTGAAGCAGCTCTCTGCTCTACTGAAACACAAGGACTGTAAACTGCAGATACTGAGGTGAGTTCTGTTTCTGACTACACATGAAATAATGCATTTAATGTAGCTTTGATGATGGATGTGTATAAAAGTCAAAGTCATGCCTTTAACCAGTATAGGAATTTAACTACTTATACATCCATACTTCATTACATTTACATTTTACATTTACATTTATGGCATTTTGGCAGACGCCCTTATCCAGAGCAACTTACATTTTTATCTCATTTTTTATACAAGTGAGCAATTGAGGGTTAAGGGCCTTGCTCAGGGGCACCTCAGTCATGACCTCAGGTCTGGGAATCGCACCCACGACCCTCCGGTCACAAGACCAGTTCCCAAACCACCAGGCCATGACTGCCCTACATCATTAATGTTTTTTTCAGTAAATCTTGTATCTCACAGTGATGACTCAACAGCTAAAACATTTTATTCTATTACTTTTTTGTGTTTTCTTCAGACTTTCAGACTGCAGAATAAAGAAGGAAGGATATGAAGCTCTGTCTTCAGCTCTGAAATCAAACCCCTCATCACACCTGACAGATCTGGATCTGAGAGGAAACGACCCTGGAGACTCAGGAGTGAAGAAACTCACTGAGATACTAGAGGATCCAAACTGTAAACTGGACATACTGAGGTAATATATTTTCAGGGGGAAATGTTGTCATGTTAATATCAGGTATATATGTTGTTGTGAGAAAATAATATAACTTCAATTTCAATTGCAGTTAACTCTGTAAAGTACAATGCCATACTCCGATGACTCATATCTTTGGGATGTCTTGTTTTCTTGTCCCTTCAGACTGTTGAGTCCTGCTGCAGAGAAGTTCTGTGATTCTCTGACTGAAGCTCTAGGTTCAAACCCCTTACTGCTGAGAGAGATGGACCTGAGTGGGAAAATACAGGGAGACTCAGGAGTGAAGCAGCTCTCTGATCTACTGGAGGATCCTCACTGCAGACCAAAGAAACTTATGTGTGTATTTGTACTTTTTGTGCTGTGAAGTTGTATTTTGTTGCATGAGCAAACTGCATTTGTAAATGTTACTATTATTTATCTATTTATTAAATTAATTTTGGAGTGCAAACGTTATTTCATAAGTAATTATTAATTGATCATTATTAATAGTGTATGGACCACAGGGTCTGTTTTATTTGCATTTACCTTTAATCAGACATGAATTGTGAATGAGAGAAATGTCAGTTCTCACCCCTTTCATTACATGCCAATATGTAGGATGTGTCTTAAGTGTCTCGTACAGTGGTGTCTCCTCTAACATGTCTGATGGTGTGTGTTAAGTCACTGGTACAGTGGTGTCTCCTCTAACATGTCTGATGGTGTGTGTTCAGTCACTGGTACAGTGGTGTCTCCTCTAACATGTCTGATGGTGTGTTAAGTCACTGGTACAGTGGTGTCTCCTCTAACATGTCTGATGGTGTGTGTTCAGTCACTGGTACAGTGGTGTTTCCTCTAACATGTCTGATGGTGTGTGTTCAGTTACTGGTACAGTGGTGTCTGATCTAACATGTCTGATGGTGTGTGTTAAGTCACTGGTACAGTGGTGTTTCCTCTAACATGTCTGATGGTGTGTGTTCAGTTACTGGTACAGTGGTGTCTGATCTAACATGTCTGATGGTGTGTGTTAAGTCACTGGTACAGTGGCGTCTCCTCTAACTTGTCTGATGGTGTGTGTTAAGTCACTGGTACAGTGGTGTCTCCTCTAACATGTCTGATGGTGTGTGTTAAGTTACTGGTACAGTGGTGTCTGATCTAACATGTCTGATGGTGTGTGTTCAGTCACTGGTACAGTGGTGTTTCCTCTAACATGTCTGATGGTGTGTGTTCAGTTACTGGTACAGTGGTGTCTGATCTAACATGTCTGATGGTGTGTGTTAAGTCACTGGTACAGTGGTGTCTCCTCTAACATGTCTGATGGTGTGTTAAGTCACTGGTACAGTGGTGTCTCCTCTAACATGTCTGATGGTGTGTGTTAAGTCACTGGTACAGTGGTGTCTGATCTAACATGACTCCTGGTGTGTTTTAGTCTCAGCAGATGTGGATTAAAGATGGAAAGCTGCTCAAGTCTCTCCAGAGTCCTCAGCTGTCAGTCTTGTTTTGTAAGAGAGATGGACCTGAGTAACAACAACCTACAGAATTCAGGATTGCAGCAGTTATGTGAAGGACTGAAGAGTCCACACTGTAATCTGGAGATACTCAGGTACAATCTTAATAATCTGAGCTATTCCTTAATATTTCTAACCACACCAGCACCCCTAGACAACAAAAACAATACTATGAATAATAATACTATTATACTATTACTATTACTATACTATTTTTACTATTATAATAATAATAATATAAAGTCACAGTGCTATATGGAGCCTGGACAATTTTATATTCAGAAAAGTACACAACCTGGATTTCAACAAGCTAATCAAACATTTTTACCTTAAAAACTGTTGATACCATATTGATTATCCTTAAGACACAGTGCTTAACACTCAAGCCACATCAGTCATTACACAGATTTGTAACTCATGCTAACTCTGAAATATTGGTCATTAGGCCTGTCACGATAACAAAATTTTCAGAACGATATATTGTCCCAGAAATTATTGCGATAAACGATAATATTGTCATTTTAAAGTGCCATTATAGATTTTTTTTCTTGCTTCTGGGCTCCCCAAAGGAGCTCTAAGACAATGTGCCACAATAATAATATAGTAGCATAATAATACAATTACACCAGTTTGCAGTAATATAATGTATTGTAAAGCTCATGTACGGGGTCATATTTGAGCTTGACCACATATCTGTAGTGGCAGAGTAAAATGAGATGTCTTTAATCTCCTTCAGACTGCCAACTTTCACTTCATTATATAAGGTTGGAATGGCAGTTTGGGAGATATAGGATTTCTTTGGCAGTTCATACTGCTTGTCAAATCTTTGCAGCATGTTTATAAATGTTTTCTTTTTGACTGTATTTAACGACAACATCTCTTTGGCTATATAGCGAGTTAAGCCTGGTTTATACTTGACGAGGCGCGAGGGTCCGCTAGGCGAAAATGATGTAATCGCGGTGGCTCATATTTGCAGGGTTCATACACCTTAACAAGGTGGAATTAAAGCACTTGTACGTCACTTTCAAGGTCCATTTAAATAATTCCCAGCACGTTAAACCTAATTAAGTTAAATATTTATACATATACTCGAAATAATTCACTTTTTATCACATTATTTAATGGTTGCTTATTTTCAAAACGCCCAATCTTAACGTCTTAACGTTCTCTCATGTTTCGTCCTTGAATTACTAGAGGCTCGTATTTGTTAACGTAATACAAGAGATCTGTTCAGTCACAGATATTTGTTTTGAAACGAACAAATTCCAGCACTTTTCAAACCTGAAACACAAAGCAACATTAAAATTCATCAGGTAAATGTTCATCCCCCTGTTTTTGAGGGGTGTTTCTTTATACTACCACATATCGTTACGAACAACACTGCAAAGAATGTGAGTATAAACGCCTTTATCGTTCGCGGAGGTTCGCGTGAGGTGGGCAGAGTCGCGCGCTACGGTCACTATAATAAACAACCATTAAACAATGTGATAATTATCACGCGTTACTGACGCATGTGCTCTCCGTCTACTGCACTCATTTTCTAACCGGTAGATGTCACACTCTGATCACAGATTCTTCAATTCAATTATCGACATCAGCAAAAATGATCGCGTTTAAAACATTTATCGTACGATAAGTCAATCAATCAATCAATCAATCAATCAAAGTTTATTTGTATAGCGCTTTTCACAACACATGTTGTCACAAAGCGCTTTACAGGATTTAAAAGGTTAACAATACTATGGGTCCAGAACCCTAATGAGCAAGCCAATAATTACAAGTCGATAATGTAATTATCGCGACAGGCCTATTGGTCATAAGTGTTTACATTTTACTCCCTCTCAGTGGAGTAAATTAATTAGTAATTTGGAGCAGTGTAATTACACCAGCAGCTGGACTGATCTGTGATCAGCTGAACCTCTGAGGTTTCCTAGTGTTTCCTTTAGAAATCGTGATGTTTCTATGTGATTTCTTCAGACTTTCAGACTGCAGTGTAACAGAGGAAGGATATAAAGCTCTGGCTTCAGCTCTGAAGTCAAACTCCTCATCACACCTGACAGATCTGGATCTGAGAGGAAACGACCCTGGAGACTCAGGAGTGAAGAAACTCACTGAGATACAAAATGACCAAAAATACAAACTGGAGAAACTGAGGTGATCAAATTATCAAACAACATGTAAAATATGCAGATCAGTGTTTTTGAATGAGAGTTAAATTGATAGTCTTAAGTTAAATGCATATAAATGTACAATTTATTTAGAAAGAGAAAAGTTTATATGAAAATAAAAAATGCTTAGCAAATGCATACTCATCTGTACACTACCATATTCTGTTATCCTGGGAGTTTCAATTAGATAAAAAATAATATCACCATATTTGTTCCTTGTAGTTTCTTGAAGACTCCTGCTGCAGAGGAAGCCTGTGATTGGCTGAGGTCCGCTGTAGGTACACACCCCTTACTGCTGAGAGAGCTGGATCTGAGCAACAACAAACCAGGAGACTTAAGCGTGAAGAAACTATCTGTTCTACTGGAGGACCTGCACTGTAAAATATGGAAAATTAAGTAGGTTTTTTATCCTCAGTTTAGAGGTTGTAAGTGTAATGTGAAAGGTGCTCTGTTGTTTGTTGATCTTAAAGATCTGTAGACATTGTAGACTTTTATTCTAATTTCAGCAAGATTCCATTTTATGGGCTTATTACAATTCTGATTTGACATTACATTTTGTTGATTAGGATGCAGGTTAAATTGTGTAAATTCAGATTAATGTGATACATGTATGCTGAATATGTTTATGGCCTAAAGAGCTAGAGACATCTAGAAATCAAACCAGCACAAAAAGCAATAATGACAGACCCAGTCACATGATGTAAATGTGACCAAGGAACAGTTGTATAGTGCTCCACTGTTAAACACACTCTGGGCTGTAGGACACTGGTGCTGGAGGGGGAGGAGCCAACAGGCTTGTCAGAAAACACAATAGTGATTGTAGACCATGTGAGGAATCGTGGGCTGGGAAGATCATATGTGCTGAGATAATGAATGAGAAACCGTTCGGCAGGATTTGTTATTGGAGAGAAAACAGGTTCATGATACTGAGGTTCAGACCCATGGCACCAGGGGCCTTGGTACTGCTGGATACCCTGCATCTCAGACAGCATGTCTTCACATTGGGCTTATTTTCATCATCTTTATGAAAGATGGGTTGTCAAAGATACATGCCACACATTCGTGTTACTGTGCTATTAAAGAACATGTTCTGGCAATTACAGATGAAAATGAAGGTGTTATCATTCAAATACTAGCAGAACTATATTTGCAGTTTATGTATCTCTATGTGCCCTGTCATTTCCAAATGTGTAAGTATATTCAAGTATCAATTCTCTTGCACATTGTATCCTAGTATAGAGAGTTAGAGGAGACAGATCAGTCTCTTGTACTCACACTACACTTTATTTGTAGGCTCAAAAATTGTGACATAACGGAGGAAGGATGTTCAGCTCTGGCATCCGTCCTTGGATTAAGATTCTCCAGTCTGAGAGAGCTGGACCTGAGCAACAACAACCTCAAGGATTCAGGAGTGAAGCAGCTCTCTGCTGGACTGGAGAATCAACAGTGTACACTGGAGATACTGAGGTAATGTAACCTTTTATTTTTCTCACGAACAGTCTCACAGATAAATCCTTGACAGCAGGATAGTCTACATACAAAACATTATTTTTTTGTATGTTTTATTAATTCTGAAAAATATTAAAATGAAGCTATGATATATAAAATAAGATGGTATATAGATTTATGACCCCCAATAAAACTTTATTGCCCCAACCCTCTCATCCACCATTTGTACATTCCTATGTGCATTCTGAGAGTACAGTCCCTGATTTAAATTAGATTTGATGTTTATCTTGAGCTCCTAAACCAATTGCCCATCCATTGTCTTTGACGTATAAGTTATGTGTAACGTTACGCTTCTCACTGCATCATCTTCGGATGAACAGTCGTGGACAAGAGCAGATCAAATGCTAACTTTTGACCTTTTTAGCTAAATTTTTACTTAGAAAATGGTGTTCTCAACGTGAGTTTGCCTCTGAAACCTTGTAGGTGCCGGCCAAATTTATTTAGTAATCAGTCTCATAAAATTACCTACGAAATGGTGGGAGTTCAGACCGTGTTAAATTTACCCAAATTTTATATAAACTCATTTAACTAAGGTCGCCACTAATTGTGGTCAACTCCCGTAGCCCAAATTGTTTGATTAACAAACTATAAATCTGAAGGTTACAGTTCAAATAATAGTTCTGGCTTCAGGCTGTAACAGAGAAACAACGACTCAAACGACAGCATTTAAACATAAAACATTTATTAATCACAAAGCATAATAGTTAAAAACATCACAAACAAAGGGGGCAACAGGGTAGGCTAGTGTGTGTGTATTCGAGTGCGCGCGGATGCGCGTGCATGGGTACGTGCGTGTGGACATGCGTATGGGGGAGGAGATCCTTTAGACAAAGAGAAACTCGATGGCGCGAAAACCAAACGGAGCTCTCACTACGGTCACGAACACAACGCAAATTTACTCCAACTAACTAAGGCACAGTTTCGTCAGTCACTATACAGCCCCAACGAGCGTATAGTGGGACACACGTTTAACAAGTACACGAGGAACTCGATATTAACTATGAAATAAAGGAATCAGTGTGAATAACCGAACAAGTTTAAACAGAATACCTATTTAAGCTTTGAACAGAATATCTCTTTAAGCCTTAAACAGAGTACGGTTTAACATGAACGTGATTATAAACACCACTGCAAACAAGCGTTCACAAAGCATCGATCTAAGCACACAGAAAACAGTAAAACAAGATATTGTTCTAAGTCTGCCCAGATGCACAGTCTTACTTTGAGTTGTTCAGTCCGCAGCCCGCGCAGTAGGCCAGGTAGCCTCTTGAGGAGGACTCCTTCGTGCGCTTTTTTTTTTTTTTTTTTTTTTTGGCCCACCTCCACCCCCCCATCTTTGGAGGACAACTTTGTTTTTATGTACAGATTTAAATGGCAATTATAACAATTCTGTATAATATATAGTGTAGTGATAACAATATATAGTGATAACAATATGCAAAGTGATAATTATTGGGGTTAGGTGGACCAAGAAAAGAGGGGGAGAGAAATAATAAAAAGGGAAAAGACAGAGGTAGGAGAAGAAAGGAGAAGAAAAAGAAAAGAAGAAAAAATAATAATAATAATAATAAAATAAAAATAAAAAAAATTAATAATAAAATAATAATAATAATAATAATATTAATAAAATAAAACACGCAACCAGCTCAAATGACCACTGCAAAGAAGTACAGAAAGTAAACCAAATACATATAGTGCAGATGAGTGCGATGTATGGGTGTGTGTGAGTGTGTGTTTATGTGCAACCTAGAAGTGCAACATAGGATAGATGTATGGAATGTACTTACCAGCAAGGGTGGGTAGCTGCGACAGCATTCCCCCAGAGGCCAGAGGCGGGCGGAGAGAGACCCGGGAATCCCACCCGCCCACGGCCCCCCACAGAGCGGTGGAGTACCAGAGCCGCACTTCCCAGAAACCCTCACCCGCCCGCCCCCGCAGGCGGGAGAGAGAGACCCCGGACAGCGCCCCACCAGTCAAGGAGCGCAGGTCCAGGGGAACCAGAGGGAACAGAGCGCCTCCCCCCCAGGATGCCCCCCCCCCCAGGGGCCAGCGGCAAAACCACGGCGCCACGCGCCCGGAAAGCCACCCACCACCCGGCAGGGCCCACCTCCCGCCGAGGAGCACCCGGCCGCCCCATACCACCACCGCCCAGGGGAGCGGGCCAACCGCCCCTACGCCGGGGGGCCAAGCCGGACTCCGGAGCTCCAAGGCGCCCCCCCTCTGGAGTGGTGCAGTAGTCTCAGGGGAGTGTCCATGAGTGAACCGGGCACGACCAGCCCCGACCCAGAACCAGCTGTCCTCACCCACCTAACCAAACCCACCCTACATTCGCCCCTATACACCCCCACCATGTACACACCCACCCCCCCACACACACACACATACACTCAAATTCACCCTCACACCTCCAAACCTGGCCATATGTCCCCTCCCTCCAACACGCACTCATTCATCCACCCATTCAGAAACAAGAAGAAAACAAGGACAGAGACACACACTTATCCAGACTAGCACACCCTCTGCGGCAGGGGCAAATGGCTGGACCAGCAAGGACCAGTAGCGGTCCTAGGAAGCCACCAGCCCAGTCCCGTGCCAGCAACCCCCCCCCCCCCCCCCCCCCCCCGCCCCGGCAGGGAGCAGGAAGTGGGTGAAGGAAGGCCTTCCCACCCCTCCACCCCCAGTGTTGTGTGTAGGTGTTGGTGTATATGCATGTGTCGTAGTGTGTGATACTATGGTGCAGTTAAAATTGAGGGGACAGGTGCTAGGACAAACGTGAGTGCATGTCCACACCGTCCCCTCAAAGGCCCTCAATGTCTAAAGTGCAGTAAAAACTGAGGGACAGACAGTGGTGAGGAGACGGGTGAACCATGGCAGCAGGCCCACCTCGTCAACCTCTGGGTACCTGCCTGTCCCCAGAATCCTAAATGAGCAAGGATGTGTGTGTGTGTGTGTGTGTGTGTGTGTGTGTGTGTGTGTGTGTGGGGGGGGGGGGTGGGTGGGTGGGAATGCTTAGGTCCAGAGGAAAGGGTCCTCTGGAAGAGGAGAGCCAGCTTGCTAGCTGGCTCATTGAGCACCGAACTTCACTGCCCCCCCAGCTCAAGGCAGGGAGCGGTCGACCCGGGGAGACCAGGGCGGCAACCCCCCCCACCACCACATCCAAGCCCGGATCCACACCACCCCCACCACAGAGAGCAGCCGGTCCGCACATCCACATACACCTAGACACACATTTCTTTCATACACGTATGCACTCACACACATTTAACCCATAAATATATACATATATACACATATACATACATACATCCATCCATATATATAAATATATACATACACATACATACATATATACATATATATCTACACATACATATACACCCACACACGCTAGTCCCATATACTAGCGTGTGCTTTTGAGGAGAAGGTTCCGCTGGATCGCGTTGCTCCGTCCAGGGGAAGATGCGGTGGCCGTTCGATCGGCGGTCCCTCGGTGGTCCGTTGCGTGGTGTCCCGGGGAAGTTATCGCTGTCGACGTTAAGATGAACTCGCGGAGGTCCGGCCGTCAAGCGAATGTTCAAACAGTTCTTAATCGTCGGCTAGCTGAAGCGATTGGGTTTTAGCGAACTCCGCAAAAGAAATAAAAGTAGCGAACTAGTTACTTCTTGCGTCGCTCGCGTGCTGCACGGGCCCGGGTGCAGAACCAGTACCGCTTTGTTCTCGAAGGTGTGCGCGCTCTTCGTCTCTAGGTAGCTACTTTGATGCAGCCAGGTAGAGAGAGCGAACAAAGGGGGATCCCCCCTTTTAAAGGGGATTCGTCTGATGACGTAGTTCCACATCCGTCCTGACGTGGGCCATGCACCTAGGGGGAGCACCCCCCTTCCTTTGTCTGTGGAGGCATGGTACCTACAACCTATAACGTGCCTAACCCAAGTGACAAAATTCACAGTTGGTCAAATGCGGACCGACCTCAACTGGCATTTACCGTCAAAGCAACAGCAATCTCTGGGGTAGAATTGAATGTACGGTGTTATTCGTCAGAGATCTCCGAAAGAAATGCATGTGGGGTAGAAAATACTATGATGGTTGACTTTGGACATTGTAACTGGTACGTGTTGCAGAGTTATTTTTATAAAATAAATGGAATGTTCAGACAAGCGGAGCATCTTGTTAATTCCTCAGAAATTAGAACAAATCTTGTAGACATGTTTCAGGCGGACATACCACACCCCTCTAAAGAATGCGAATGACTTCGTCGACCAATGAGCTTCTACCCCCAGCCCCCGCTCCCGCCTCTCCCCTCGCGTGTGGTTTGACATAAACTCAGATGCCCCAAGGCCTTTAGCAACACAAGCCTCTCTTCGTTTTTTCATTGACCAATGATTCGCATAAAACATAGTCAGGTATGTACTGATGCTATGTATGAGGATGTCACAGACTTTTGGAGAATTCATGAGACTCTAAATAAACCTGACAATCATCTGTGGAATTCGCTGCCGATACAGGCTAACATTATACAGGCAAGAAAAAATGTATGTTTATTAAAATGCTTTATACCAGGACTTAATTTGAGCCGGATCCTGCCGGAACAGGATCCGGGAACTCTTTCATTTTGAAGCGTGCCTTATGGTAACTGTCTGCCTCGATCCAGTAACATTTTATGTTGTCCGCTGTTTGCGTTCCGGCATCGTTTGATTTACAAATTAAGCACTGCTTTATACTAATTATTTACCTCTTTTTTGTGTGTTTCAGTAAACGAGTGATTCTGGTAACACTTGTGATCATTGCCTAATTAGATGCACACCATGACTGAGCAGCTGTTCAAAAATATTTACTACAATCCCGCATCGCCGGGGTCTTATGGAGGTGTTGAAAATCTAAAAAAAGCTGTTATAGAAAAAATTGGTAAAAGTGTAGACGGTACACGAATTAAAAACTGGTTAATGGAACAGGATACTTACACATTACGTAAGCCGGTCAAGACTAAATTTAAAACAAACAAGGTGTTTGTTCTTAACATTGATGCACAATGGCAAGTAGACTTGATGAATATGAGAGGGGTGTCGGAACATAATAACGGTATGAAATTCATGATAACATGCATAGATATTTTATCAAAATATCTACAGGCTCGAGACCTTCAGGACTGTCTGTCTTCAACTCACAAGGAGTGCTCACACACACAATTTTACCACTAGTGATAGAGAAAGAGAGAGAGATGAAGAGAGAGAGACTAACCACAGGCCTGCAAAGCCTACACTGATCAACGTGTCCCAGGCCTAACATATGCTTAATATACCTTAATAAAGTGATTTCCTTTCCACTTATTACTAATAGTGGTCAATATATATATGAATACTGATGAATATAATTACAGAAAGACCAAATATAAATTTTGCGCCGACACTATTTTACTATTTCTATAGTAGGATACAGTTCAACATACTGTAGAACTAGAATACTGCTGAAATGCAGTTCAATAACAATAAACAGTATGTGCTAGAGCTTCAGTTACTTAACAGTATTATGATAATTCATAGGTAATTTAAATACAAATGTTTAGTGTGGGTTTAAAAACACATAATATTGAAGTGGGTAAGAAGGGGCAGATACAAAGGCAGCCAACACAGCCATGGCACACGGGGAAATGAGAGGCACAATGCTACTGTACCTAGTGGGCTAACCTCTAACCCCTAACCTCTAACCCTACTCCTAACACCAGTCTAACCTTACTATAACACTAACTAAACCCTAACCTCAAATCTAACCCTAACCCAACCCTAAGCCTATGGCTGCATGGGGCACATTGTGACATCGATAACCCAGTTTGTGTTTGAAGACTGAAGGGACTCTGTTGTCCAGACAGTCTGATCCATGCATCTACTTCATAAAAGGACTAAAAGTACAATTCTTTCAGGAATGATAAAATTTTGTTTTCTCTGTAGACTTTCAGGTTGCAGTATAACAGAGGAAGGATATGAAGCTCTGTCTTCAGCTCTGAAATCAAACCCCTCATCACACCTAACAGATCTGAATCTGAGAGGAAACGACCCTGGATACTCAGGAGTGAAGAAACTCACTGAGATACTAGAGGATCCAAACTGTAAACTGGAGAAACTGAGGTAATCTATTTTCAGGGGGAAAATGTATGATGTTAATATCAGGTATGTATGTTGTTGTGAGAAAATAAATTAACTTCAATTTCAATTTGCAGTTAACTCTGTGATGTACAATGCCCTACTCAGATGACTCATATCTTTGGGATGTCTGTGTTACTGTCCCCTCAGACTGTTGAGTCCTGCTGCAGAGGAAGCCTGTACTTCTCTGACTGAAGCTCTAGGATCAAACCCCTTACTGCTGAGAGAGATGGACCTGAGTGGGAAAATACAGGGAGACTCAGGAGTGAAGCAGCTCTCTGATCTACTGGAGGATCCACACTGCAGACCAAAGAAACTTATGTGTGTACTTTTTTCTTCTAAATATTATTATAGCATGACATTGTCTTTATTCTGTTAGTAACATTTCATATATATCTGTAAATAAATTGGAAATACTATAAAAGTATGTTTAATGGTCATAATATTATATTCCTCATAATTTCTCACAATCTGCACACTTCAATCCAATTCTATGAAGGATTTAAGATTTGCTCTGATTCAAATCCCTGTGTGTGCCTGCATGTTGTTCTGCTGTTATAATTCTTTTTCACCATCATTTGTCCTCTAATTTCTTTTGAATAACGTCTTCTTAATTTCTGCTGTTACATCTCCCCAGTAACAAAAGGTTAAAAATTAAACATTAAGATCTGGTTGTGTGTCTCCCTCCTGATAATATATGTGTGCATGAAATTATACGTATGGTACATTATGATTGCCTATGTGTACAGATCTAAACATTGGACAGTGTGATCACTGGGTTTAAAGCTCAGTCATGTACCTCAAGTGATGTTTGTAGCAGTGATGTCTCAAAGCAGTTAAAGTTAAGAGATTTTCTCCACTGTTGTTCCTTATCTGCAGTCTGAATAACTGCAGCATCACTGAACAAGGCTGCTCCACTCTGACATCATCTCTACATTCAAATCCTTCCCACCTGAGAGAGCTGCACCTGAGTGGGAATGAACTAGGAGACTCAGGAGTGAAGCAGCTCTCTGCTCTACTGAAACACAAGGACTGTAAACTGCAGATACTGAGGTGAGTTCTGTTTCTGACTACACATGAAATAATGCATTTAATGTAGCTTTGATGATGGATGTGTATAAAAGTCAAAGTCATGCCTTTAACCAGTATAGGAATTTAACTACTTATACATCCATACTTCATTACATTTACATTTTACATTTACATTTATGGCATTTTGGCAGACGCCCTTATCCAGAGCAACTTACATTTTTATCTCATTTTTTATACAAGTGAGCAATTGAGGGTTAAGGGCCTTGCTCAGGGGCACCTCAGTCATGACCTCAGGTCTGGGAATCGCACCCACGACCCTCCGGTCACAAGACCAGTTCCCAAACCACCAGGCCATGACTGCCCTACATCATTAATGTTTTTTTCAGTAAATCTTGTATCTCACAGTGATGACTCAACAGCTAAAACATTTTATTCTATTACTTTTTTGTGTTTTCTTCAGACTTTCAGACTGCAGAATAAAGAAGGAAGGATATGAAGCTCTGTCTTCAGCTCTGAAATCAAACCCCTCATCACACCTGACAGATCTGGATCTGAGAGGAAACGACCCTGGAGACTCAGGAGTGAAGAAACTCACTGAGATACTAGAGGATCCAAACTGTAAACTGGACATACTGAGGTAATATATTTTCAGGGGGAAATGTTGTCATGTTAATATCAGGTATATATGTTGTTGTGAGAAAATAATATAACTTCAATTTCAATTGCAGTTAACTCTGTAAAGTACAATGCCATACTCCGATGACTCATATCTTTGGGATGTCTTGTTTTCTTGTCCCTTCAGACTGTTGAGTCCTGCTGCAGAGAAGTTCTGTGATTCTCTGACTGAAGCTCTAGGTTCAAACCCCTTACTGCTGAGAGAGATGGACCTGAGTGGGAAAATACAGGGAGACTCAGGAGTGAAGCAGCTCTCTGATCTACTGGAGGATCCTCACTGCAGACCAAAGAAACTTATGTGTGTATTTGTACTTTTTGTGCTGTGAAGTTGTATTTTGTTGCATGAGCAAACTGCATTTGTAAATGTTACTATTATTTATCTATTTATTAAATTAATTTTGGAGTGCAAACGTTATTTCATAAGTAATTATTAATTGATCATTATTAATAGTGTATGGACCACAGGGTCTGTTTTATTTGCATTTACCTTTAATCAGACATGAATTGTGAATGAGAGAAATGTCAGTTCTCACCCCTTTCATTACATGCCAATATGTAGGATGTGTCTTAAGTGTCTCGTACAGTGGTGTCTCCTCTAACATGTCTGATGGTGTGTGTTAAGTCACTGGTACAGTGGTGTCTCCTCTAACATGTCTGATGGTGTGTGTTCAGTCACTGGTACAGTGGTGTCTCCTCTAACATGTCTGATGGTGTGTTAAGTCACTGGTACAGTGGTGTCTCCTCTAACATGTCTGATGGTGTGTGTTCAGTCACTGGTACAGTGGTGTTTCCTCTAACATGTCTGATGGTGTGTGTTCAGTTACTGGTACAGTGGTGTCTGATCTAACATGTCTGATGGTGTGTGTTAAGTCACTGGTACAGTGGTGTTTCCTCTAACATGTCTGATGGTGTGTGTTAAGTCACTGGTACAGTGGCGTCTCCTCTAACTTGTCTGATGGTGTGTGTTAAGTCACTGGTACAGTGGTGTCTCCTCTAACATGTCTGATGGTGTGTGTTAAGTTACTGGTACAGTGGTGTCTGATCTAACATGTCTGATGGTGTGTGTTCAGTCACTGGTACAGTGGTGTTTCCTCTAACATGTCTGATGGTGTGTGTTCAGTTACTGGTACAGTGGTGTCTGATCTAACATGTCTGATGGTGTGTGTTAAGTCACTGGTACAGTGGTGTCTCCTCTAACATGTCTGATGGTGTGTTAAGTCACTGGTACAGTGGTGTCTCCTCTAACATGTCTGATGGTGTGTGTTAAGTCACTGGTACAGTGGTGTCTGATCTAACATGACTCCTGGTGTGTTTTAGTCTCAGCAGATGTGGATTAAAGATGGAAAGCTGCTCAAGTCTCTCCAGAGTCCTCAGCTGTCAGTCTTGTTTTGTAAGAGAGATGGACCTGAGTAACAACAACCTACAGAATTCAGGATTGCAGCAGTTATGTGAAGGACTGAAGAGTCCACACTGTAATCTGGAGATACTCAGGTACAATCTTAATAATCTGAGCTATTCCTTAATATTTCTAACCACACCAGCACCCCTAGACAACAAAAACAATACTATGAATAATAATACTATTATACTATTACTATTACTATACTATTTTTACTATTATAATAATAATAATATAAAGTCACAGTGCTATATGGAGCCTGGACAATTTTATATTCAGAAAAGTACACAACCTGGATTTCAACAAGCTAATCAAACATTTTTACCTTAAAAACTGTTGATACCATATTGATTATCCTTAAGACACAGTGCTTAACACTCAAGCCACATCAGTCATTACACAGATTTGTAACTCATGCTAACTCTGAAATATTGGTCATTAGGCCTGTCACGATAACAAAATTTTCAGAACGATATATTGTCCCAGAAATTATTGCGATAAACGATAATATTGTCATTTTAAAGTGCCATTATAGATTTTTTTTCTTGCTTCTGGGCTCCCCAAAGGAGCTCTAAGACAATGTGCCACAATAATAATATAGTAGCATAATAATACAATTACACCAGTTTGCAGTAATATAATGTATTGTAAAGCTCATGTACGGGGTCATATTTGAGCTTGACCACATATCTGTAGTGGCAGAGTAAAATGAGATGTCTTTAATCTCCTTCAGACTGCCAACTTTCACTTCATTATATAAGGTTGGAATGGCAGTTTGGGAGATATAGGATTTCTTTGGCAGTTCATACTGCTTGTCAAATCTTTGCAGCATGTTTATAAATGTTTTCTTTTTGACTGTATTTAACGACAACATCTCTTTGGCTATATAGCGAGTTAAGCCTGGTTTATACTTGACGAGGCGCGAGGGTCCGCTAGGCGAAAATGATGTAATCGCGGTGGCTCATATTTGCAGGGTTCATACACCTTAACAAGGTGGAATTAAAGCACTTGTACGTCACTTTCAAGGTCCATTTAAATAATTCCCAGCACGTTAAACCTAATTAAGTTAAATATTTATACATATACTCGAAATAATTCACTTTTTATCACATTATTTAATGGTTGCTTATTTTCAAAACGCCCAATCTTAACGTCTTAACGTTCTCTCATGTTTCGTCCTTGAATTACTAGAGGCTCGTATTTGTTAACGTAATACAAGAGATCTGTTCAGTCACAGATATTTGTTTTGAAACGAACAAATTCCAGCACTTTTCAAACCTGAAACACAAAGCAACATTAAAATTCATCAGGTAAATGTTCATCCCCCTGTTTTTGAGGGGTGTTTCTTTATACTACCACATATCGTTACGAACAACACTGCAAAGAATGTGAGTATAAACGCCTTTATCGTTCGCGGAGGTTCGCGTGAGGTGGGCAGAGTCGCGCGCTACGGTCACTATAATAAACAACCATTAAACAATGTGATAATTATCACGCGTTACTGACGCATGTGCTCTCCGTCTACTGCACTCATTTTCTAACCGGTAGATGTCACACTCTGATCACAGATTCTTCAATTCAATTATCGACATCAGCAAAAATGATCGCGTTTAAAACATTTATCGTACGATAAGTCAATCAATCAATCAATCAATCAATCAAAGTTTATTTGTATAGCGCTTTTCACAACACATGTTGTCACAAAGCGCTTTACAGGATTTAAAAGGTTAACAATACTATGGGTCCAGAACCCTAATGAGCAAGCCAATAATTACAAGTCGATAATGTAATTATCGCGACAGGCCTATTGGTCATAAGTGTTTACATTTTACTCCCTCTCAGTGGAGTAAATTAATTAGTAATTTGGAGCAGTGTAATTACACCAGCAGCTGGACTGATCTGTGATCAGCTGAACCTCTGAGGTTTCCTAGTGTTTCCTTTAGAAATCGTGATGTTTCTATGTGATTTCTTCAGACTTTCAGACTGCAGTGTAACAGAGGAAGGATATAAAGCTCTGGCTTCAGCTCTGAAGTCAAACTCCTCATCACACCTGACAGATCTGGATCTGAGAGGAAACGACCCTGGAGACTCAGGAGTGAAGAAACTCACTGAGATACAAAATGACCAAAAATACAAACTGGAGAAACTGAGGTGATCAAATTATCAAACAACATGTAAAATATGCAGATCAGTGTTTTTGAATGAGAGTTAAATTGATAGTCTTAAGTTAAATGCATATAAATGTACAATTTATTTAGAAAGAGAAAAGTTTATATGAAAATAAAAAATGCTTAGCAAATGCATACTCATCTGTACACTACCATATTCTGTTATCCTGGGAGTTTCAATTAGATAAAAAATAATATCACCATATTTGTTCCTTGTAGTTTCTTGAAGACTCCTGCTGCAGAGGAAGCCTGTGATTGGCTGAGGTCCGCTGTAGGTACACACCCCTTACTGCTGAGAGAGCTGGATCTGAGCAACAACAAACCAGGAGACTTAAGCGTGAAGAAACTATCTGTTCTACTGGAGGACCTGCACTGTAAAATATGGAAAATTAAGTAGGTTTTTTATCCTCAGTTTAGAGGTTGTAAGTGTAATGTGAAAGGTGCTCTGTTGTTTGTTGATCTTAAAGATCTGTAGACATTGTAGACTTTTATTCTAATTTCAGCAAGATTCCATTTTATGGGCTTATTACAATTCTGATTTGACATTACATTTTGTTGATTAGGATGCAGGTTAAATTGTGTAAATTCAGATTAATGTGATACATGTATGCTGAATATGTTTATGGCCTAAAGAGCTAGAGACATCTAGAAATCAAACCAGCACAAAAAGCAATAATGACAGACCCAGTCACATGATGTAAATGTGACCAAGGAACAGTTGTATAGTGCTCCACTGTTAAACACACTCTGGGCTGTAGGACACTGGTGCTGGAGGGGGAGGAGCCAACAGGCTTGTCAGAAAACACAATAGTGATTGTAGACCATGTGAGGAATCGTGGGCTGGGAAGATCATATGTGCTGAGATAATGAATGAGAAACCGTTCGGCAGGATTTGTTATTGGAGAGAAAACAGGTTCATGATACTGAGGTTCAGACCCATGGCACCAGGGGCCTTGGTACTGCTGGATACCCTGCATCTCAGACAGCATGTCTTCACATTGGGCTTATTTTCATCATCTTTATGAAAGATGGGTTGTCAAAGATACATGCCACACATTCGTGTTACTGTGCTATTAAAGAACATGTTCTGGCAATTACAGATGAAAATGAAGGTGTTATCATTCAAATACTAGCAGAACTATATTTGCAGTTTATGTATCTCTATGTGCCCTGTCATTTCCAAATGTGTAAGTATATTCAAGTATCAATTCTCTTGCACATTGTATCCTAGTATAGAGAGTTAGAGGAGACAGATCAGTCTCTTGTACTCACACTACACTTTATTTGTAGGCTCAAAAATTGTGACATAACGGAGGAAGGATGTTCAGCTCTGGCATCCGTCCTTGGATTAAGATTCTCCAGTCTGAGAGAGCTGGACCTGAGCAACAACAACCTCAAGGATTCAGGAGTGAAGCAGCTCTCTGCTGGACTGGAGAATCAACAGTGTACACTGGAGATACTGAGGTAATGTAACCTTTTATTTTTCTCACGAACAGTCTCACAGATAAATCCTTGACAGCAGGATAGTCTACATACAAAACATTATTTTTTTGTATGTTTTATTAATTCTGAAAAATATTAAAATGAAGCTATGATATATAAAATAAGATGGTATATAGATTTATGACCCCCAATAAAACTTTATTGCCCCAACCCTCTCATCCACCATTTTATTGCCTATGTACATTCCTATGTGCATCCTGAGAGTACAGTCCCTGATTTAAATTAGATTTGATGTTTATCTTGAGCTCCTAAACCAATTGCCCATCCATTGTCTTTGACGTATAAGTTATGTGTAACGTTACGCTTCTCACTGCATCATCTTCGGATGAACAGTCGTGGACAAGAGCAGATCAAATGCTAACTTTTGACCTTTTTAGCTAAATTTTTACTTAGAAAATGGTGTTCTCAACGTGAGTTTGCCTCTGAAACCTTGTAGGTGCCGGCCAAATTTATTTAGTAATCAGTCTCATAAAATTACCTACGAAATGGTGGGAGTTCAGACCGTGTTAAATTTACCCAAATTTTATATAAACTCATTTAACTAAGGTCGCCACTAATTGTGGTCAACTCCCGTAGCCCAAATTGTTTGATTAACAAACTATAAATCTGAAGGTTACAGTTCAAATAATAGTTCTGGCTTCAGGCTGTAACAGAGAAACAACGACTCAAACGACAGCATTTAAACATAAAACATTTATTAATCACAAAGCATAATAGTTAAAAACATCACAAACAAAGGGGGCAACAGGGTAGGCTAGTGTGTGTGTATTCGAGTGCGCGCGGATGCGCGTGCATGGGTACGTGCGTGTGGACATGCGTATGGGGGAGGAGATCCTTTAGACAAAGAGAAACTCGATGGCGCGAAAACCAAACGGAGCTCTCACTACGGTCACGAACACAACGCAAATTTACTCCAACTAACTAAGGCACAGTTTCGTCAGTCACTATACAGCCCCAACGAGCGTATAGTGGGACACACGTTTAACAAGTACACGAGGAACTCGATATTAACTATGAAATAAAGGAATCAGTGTGAATAACCGAACAAGTTTAAACAGAATACCTATTTAAGCTTTGAACAGAATATCTCTTTAAGCCTTAAACAGAGTACGGTTTAACATGAACGTGATTATAAACACCACTGCAAACAAGCGTTCACAAAGCATCGATCTAAGCACACAGAAAACAGTAAAACAAGATATTGTTCTAAGTCTGCCCAGATGCACAGTCTTACTTTGAGTTGTTCAGTCCGCAGCCCGCGCAGTAGGCCAGGTAGCCTCTTGAGGAGGACTCCTTCGTGCGCTTTTGAGGAGAAGGTTCCGCTGGATCGCGTTGCTCCGTCCAGGGGAAGATGCGGTGGCCGTTCGATCGGCGGTCCCTCGGTGGTCCGTTGCGTGGTGTCCCGGGGAAGTTATCGCTGTCGACGTTAAGATGAACTCGCGGAGGTCCGGCCGTCAAGGGAATGTTCAAACAGTTCTTAATCGTCGGCTAGCTGAAGCGATTGGGTTTTAGCGAACTCCGCAAAAGAAATAAAAGTAGCGAACTAGTTACTTCTTGCGTCGCTCGCGTGCTGCACGGGCCCGGGTGCAGAACCAGTACCGCTTTGTTCTCGAAGGTGTGCGCGCTCTTCGTCTCTAGGTAGCTACTTTGATGCAGCCAGGTAGAGAGAGCGAACAAAGGGGGATCCCCCCTTTTAAAGGGGATTCGTCTGATGACGTAGTTCCACATCCGTCCTGACGTGGGCCATGCACCTAGGGGGAGCACCCCCCTTCCTTTGTCTGTGGAGGCATGGTACCTACAACCAGGGGCGGACTGGGGAGAAAAAGTGGCCCGGGAGTTCCTGACAGACTGGCCCACTATATATATATATATATATATATATATATATATGTGTGTGTGTGTGTGTGTGTGTGAATACTACTGTTATAATATAATAATATAATATATAATATAATATAATATAATAATATACTGTTTATGAATCTATACATGGCACGTAGTGTATATGACGGCGTTTATTGTCATATGGACAATATTAGTTCCAGCAATAATATGATTACAAAGCCACATAGTGGCTTTTAAATAGTCCACCATAAGACCACCAAACAAGTTGTTTTACGCAAAGTGCATCCTAAAGAACAACCTACAACTCTAACGTGGGTATTTCTTCCTGTTACCTATTTGTGGTGGTTAGTTTTAATCTAAGAATTTCAATAGCTTAAAAAAACACAGTGCGCAGTGCTCTGGAACCTTTAAGACCGCCACTTGCGTCCGTGTTAACCGTGTTAAGGTAATTTGTACATGGTGCTTCAAACGTTGCAGAGGCGACAGCAGTACATTTAAAATACTATGTTATCTACAATTTAAACTGCTGTATGTTTTCGTAGTCCGGCCCGGATTTTCTGGGACAAGTTGTTTTTTTTTCTGATCTCCGCTGCATACCACCCGCCCAGTCTGCAGCCCGGTCCAACTCGTTCATGTGTTTACAGGTTCAGTCCGCGGCCACGCTGAGCAGGTTAGTCTGACTGGAGCGGGGGAGGTAATAACACCGTTAAACAGCAGCGTGACTACGGGCCGGGGCCGCAGTGCGCGGCAGTGGCTCCTCCACGGGCCGAGTTAAACCACCGGCGGCCCGACGGCCCACTAACCCATCGGCCCACTAACCCATCGGCCCACCGGGGAAATCCCCGGTAGCAATGTATGCCAGTCCGCCCCTGCCTACAACCTATAACGTGCCTAACCCAAGTGACAAAATTCACAGTTGGTCAAATGCGGACCGACCTCAACTGGCATTTACCGTCAAAGCAACAGCAATCTCTGGGGTAGAATTGAATGTACGGTGTTATTCGTCAGAGATCTCCGAAAGAAATGCATGTGGGGTAGAAAATACTATGATGGTTGACTTTGGACATTGTAACTGGTACGTGTTGCAGAGTTATTTTTATAAAATAAATGGAATGTTCAGACAAGCGGAGCATCTTGTTAATTCCTCAGAAATTAGAACAAATCTTGTAGACATGTTTCAGGCGGACATACCACACCCCTCTAAAGAATGCGAATGACTTCGTCGACCAATGAGCTTCTACCCCCAGCCCCCGCTCCCGCCTCTCCCCTCGCGTGTGGTTTGACATAAACTCAGATGCCCCAAGGCCTTTAGCAACACAAGCCTCTCTTCGTTTTTTCATTGACCAATGATTCGCATAAAACATAGTCAGGTATGTACTGATGCTATGTATGAGGATGTCACAGACTTTTGGAGAATTCATGAGACTCTAAATAAACCCGACAATCATGTGTGAAATTAGCTGCCGATACAGGCTAACATTATACAGGCAAGAAAAATGTATGTTTATTAAAATGCTTTATACCAGGGCTTAATTTGAGCCGGATCCTGCCGGAACAGGATCCGGGAACTCTTTCATTTTGAAGCGTGCCTTATGGTAACTGTCTGCCTCGATCCAGTAACATTTTATGTTGTCCGCTGTTCCGGCATCGTTTGATTTACAAATTAAGCACTGCTTTATACTAATTATTTACCTCTTTTTTGTGTGTTTCAGTAAACTAGTGATTCTGGTAACACTTGTGATCATTGCCTAATTAGATGCACACCATGACTGAGCAGCTGTTCAAAAATATTTACTACAATCCCGCATCGCCGGGGTCTTATGGAGGTGTTGAAAATCAAAAAAAAACTGTTATAGAAAAAATTGGTAAAAGTGTAGACGGTACACGAATTAAAAACTGGTTAATGGAACAGGATACTTACACATTACGTAAGCCAGTCAAGACTAAATTTAAAACAAACAAGGTGTTTGTTCTTAACATTGATGCGCAATGGCAAGTAGACTTGATGAATATGAGCGGGGTGTCGGAACATAATAACGGTATGAAATTCATGATAACATGCATAGATATTTTATCAAAATATCTACAGGCTCGAGACCTTCAGGACTGTCTGTCTTCAAATCACAAGGAGTGCTCACACACACAATTTTACCACTAGAGATAGAGAAAGAGAGAGAGAGACTAACCACAGGCCTGCAAAGCCTACACTGATCAACGTGTCCCAGGCCTAACATATGCTTAATATACCTTAATAAAGTGATTTCCTTTCCACTTATTACTAATAGTGGTCAATACATATATGAATACTGATGAATATGATTACAGAAAGACCAAATATAAATTTTGTGCCGACACTATTTTACTATTTCTATAGTAGGATACAGTTCAACATACTGTAGAACTAGAATACTGCTGAAATGCAGTTCAATAACAATAAACAGTATGTGCTAGAGCTTCAGTTACTTAACAGTATTATGATAATTCATAGGTAATTTAAATACAAATGTTTAGTGTGGGTTTAAAAACACATAATATTGAAGTGGGTAAGAAGGGGCAGATACAAAGGCAGCCAACACAGCCATGGCACACGGGGAAATGAGAGGCACAATGCTACTGTACCTAGTGGGCTAACCTCTAACCCCTAACCTCTAACCCTACTCCTAACACCAGTCTAACCTTACTATAACACTAACTAAACCCTAACCTCAAATCTAACCCTAACCCCAACCCTAAGCCCATGGCTGCATGGGGCACATTGTGACATCGATAACCCAGTTTGTGTTTGAAGACTGAAGGGACTCTGTTGTCCAGACAGTCTGATCCATGCATCTGATTCATAAAAGGACTAAAAGGACAATTATTTCAGGGTTTATACAATTTTGTTTTCTCTGTAGACTTTCAGACTGCAGTATAAAGGAGGAAGGATATACAGCTCTGGCTTCAGCTCTGAAATCAAACCCCTCATCACACCTGACAGATCTGGATCTGAGAGAGAACGACCCTGGAGACTCAGGAGTGAAGCTCCTCACTGAGATACTAGAGGAACCAAAAAATAAACTAGAGAAACTAAGGTGACCAAATTACCAAACAACATGTAAAAATGTGTAGATGTGTTTTTGATATAAAAGAGTTTTAAGTTAAATTGATATAAATGGACAATTTGTGTAGAAATAAAAGTTTATATGAAAATAATACTTTGCAAAGGAATACTCATCTGTTCACTACCATATTCTGTTATCCTGAGAGTTTCAATTGGATAAAAAATATCACCATATTTGTTCCTTGCAGTTTCTTGAAGACTCCTGCTGCAGAGGAAGCCTGTGATTGGCTGAGATCCACTATAGGTACACACCCCTTACTGCTGAGAGAGCTGGATCTGAGCAACAACAAACCAGGAGACTCAGGCGTGAAGAAACTCTCTGTTCTACTGGAGGACTTGCACTGTAAAATATGGAAGATTAAGTAAGTTTTATATCTTCAGTTTAGTCTTTTTCAGTGTACTGTGAAAGGTGCTCTGTTGTTTGTTGATCTTAAAGATCTGATGACATTTTTATTTTAATCTAATTTCAGCAAGATTCCATTTTATGCGATTTATTACAATTCTGATTTGGCATTTTGTTGATTAGGACGCAGGTTCATTGGTGTGAATTCAGATTAATGTGATAGATGTACACTAAATATGTTTATGGCCTAAAGAGCTAGAGACATCTACAAATCAAACCAGCACACAAAGCAATAATGACGGACGCAGTCACATGATGTAAATGTGACCAAGGAACAGTTGTAGAATGATCCACTGTCACAAACACACACTGGGCTGTAGGACACTGGTGCTGGAGGGGGAGGAGCCAACAGGCTAGTCAGTGAAAACACAATAGTGATTGTTGACCATGTGAGGAATCGTGGGCTGGGAAGATCATATGTGCTGAGATAATGAATGAGAAACCGTGCGGCAGGATTTGTTATTAGGGAGAAAACAGGTTCATCATACTGGGGTTCAGACCCATGGCACCAGGTGTAACGCAGGGCGTACAGATTGGTACACACTGTGTAAGGAAACGAAGGGGAACGTGAACCCAAATGCCGTATGAAACCAATCTGCATGCACATAAAACACACACACAAGCAGAAGCAAAACGAAACTAAAAAGGACGCGGAAAACTCAACGCGTAAACGAAACTCAACCGTCTAGGCATGGGAGAAAAAAATAACCAAGGCAACAGAAAGAACGAGGAACAAATACAACACGTGAAAACGAAACAAAAGACGTCAGGGAAAGACTGACAGCAGGCAAACGCTGCGATAAAACAAAACACTTCCCAAAAATAAAAGATAAACTGATAGGAAGTAAAAAGCTGGAGGAAAACTTGAGGGAGGCCAGTAAGCGGCGCAGGAGATAAACACTCAAATAAGTAATAGTAAAAAGGCAGAGAGAGAGAGAGAGAGAATGAGGAACCAGAGAAAAGCAACGGGACGAGACCAAAACAAATCAGCAGTGATCCGCTTCACCAAGCTTCCCTAAGAAGCCTTAGAAACGGCTGAAACGGATCACCGCTGATTGTGCCCAGCTAGTCTAGGACTGACTCGGGTGCCTCTTCAGGAGGTAGAAGGTGTGGCATCCGAGCCAGCCCTGACACAAGGGGACTTGGTACTGCTGGATACCCTGCATCTTAGACAGCATGTCTTTACATTGGATTTCTTTTTATCATCTGTATAAAAGATGGGTTATCAATGATACATGCCACACATTCATGTTACTGTGCTATTAAGAAACATGTTTTGGAAATTAGAGATGAAAATGAAGGTGTTATCATTCAAATACTAGCAGAAATATATTTGACATTTTTGTAGCTCTCTGTGCCTTGTCATTTCCAAATGTGTAAGTACATTCAATTATCAATTCTCCTGGACTTCGTATCCTAGTATAGTGGGTTAGAGGGGGCAGATAATTATCTTGTATTCATACTACACTTTATTTGTAGGCTCAGTAATTGTGGCATAACAGAGGAAGGATGTTCAGCTCTGGCATCCGTCCTCGGATTAAAGTTCTCCAGTCTGAGAGAGCTGGACCTGAGCAACAACAACCTCAAGGATTCAGGAGTGAAGCAGCTCTCTGCTGGACTGGAGAATCAACAGTGTACACTGGAGATACTGAGGTAATGTAACCTTTTATTTTTCTCATGAACAGTCTCACAGATAACTCCCTAACAGACAGCGGGACAGTCTACATACAAAACAATATCATTTGTATGTTTTATTAATTCTGAAACATATTAAAATAAAGCTATGTATAGCTTTGGATGGACAAAGGAGCATGTACTTGTGACCCTTAATAAGACAGATGTAGCAGAGAGTGAGATGTGAGAGTTTGTTGAGTTTCTTTAGTTTCTATCTTGCAAACTTCAATCAGAATGAAGCACAGTCTCCAGCTGGCAAAATGGAGTAGCACCAAAACAATAAAAACAAGTCTAAACAAAAAATGACTGACAGTAACAGCTTAACACACAGACTGCAGAGTCGCTCAGACAAGGTCAGACTGGGAGAGAGCAATGCACAGACCTGCACTGGGTTTGAAACAGGGAGAACACATCTAGACACAGGTGACAGTGATTAAGTAAACAAATGTTCAGCTTTGAGTTGATTGGAAAGGAATTGTGTGTGTGTGTGTGTGTGTGTGTGTTCGTGTGCGTGTGTGTGTGTCATGGGGCAGTCATGGTCTGGTGATTTGGGAGCCGGTCTTGTGACCGGAGTGTCGTGGGTTCGATTCCCAGGCCTGAGGCCATGACTGAGCAAGGCACCTAACCCCAACTGCTCCCTGGGCACCGGGCTAGGGCTGCCCACTGCTCTGGTCATGTGTGCACCACAGCCCACTAGTCATCACTAGTGTGTGTATGTGTCTTCAAATTGCACAGATGGGTCAATGCGGAGGACAAATTTTGATTAAGGTGAAAATCACAATTGACAAATATGGCACGTTTCTCGTGTGTGTGTGTGTGTGTGTGTGGTGCCTAGTGCACCGTGACACTTAACAGGAGCAAACATTACATTTCTTTAAAAAGAGCATAACATGCTTTTTAATATAAATTTTACATATGTATTCATTCACCCCACTGGAAACTGGAAACTCCAGAAATGAACGCTGGTGCGCTGTAGTTGCAGCTACTCTCCAGTTATTTGTTTTTCCTTTTATTTTATAATTTGTTTTCTTTATGAGCTTGCGATTTTAGAGATCTAACTAATGACATAGTTAGGTCTCCGACCCAGTCCTCTACCAAAACCACTACACTGTATGTTTAGTGTTAGTGTGGTCTGACTGGTGTACCTGAATCGCTCTGCTACCAAACACTACCTGCTGCCTCTCTACGCTACCCTCCATCATGTGGAATAACGACCTGGTTGTATGGGTTGTCCTTGTTTGGGCTGTATTGTCGATGGTATTTCAACCATCGGCAGCCTTACACCAGTATTTGGCTGCTTAAATTCTCAAGCTGCGGTTCAAACTGTCCTATAATCCACCAGTACTCCATATTTACCAGGACATCATTCGGCCCTTTCAACGCCGATACATCCACCGTGGGTCCCGACGTAACTTCCACATCGATGACGTGTCAGCCATAAATACTATTTGGTCTAAAACTCATCGCCCTCGGAGAAAGTTGACCATGCTGTCCTAGCCAGGATAGCTAGGTTGGCTAACATCATTCCACATACATACCACTGTAAAGTTAATGTCGGGCTCTTTAACACTCGGTCTCTCACGGGTAAAATCCTCCTTTTCCGGGACATCCTCCTTGATCGTAAGTTTGACTTTCTTTGCCTCACGGAAACTTGGCAACAACCTGGTGACTTCTCCCAGCTGAACGAGCTAACGCCGGCTGGGTTTGTGTACATCTGTCAGCCGCGTGTCACTGGTCGAGGAGGTGGCCTCCACTCTTGTTTTACCTGTCTATCATTCATTTGAAGTAGTAGCCATACAGTTGCATGGCCTAAAGCCCACTGTCTTAGCTGCTATTTATTGTGCTCCCAAACCCAACACGGATTTTATAAATGAGTTTTCAGCATTTCTCACCTTCCTCTGTTCATGCTTCCCTAATATTATTCTGCTTGGTGATTTCAATATACATATGGACAATGTAAACTGCACCACTTCTAAGGATTTTTCATCTTGCCTGGACAGTTTTGGATTACATCAATATATCAACTTCCCAACACACTCTAACCTTCTGGGTCTGTTGACCTTTGCAACTTTTTAATGTAATTTTTCAATACTAAAATTTATTTGATTCATCAGCAATTGCCTCCTGTCACTTCCTCCACCCTATTTCCCCCTGTTTACATTTACGGCATTTGGCAGACGCCCTTATCCAGAGCAACTTACATTTTTATCTCATTTTTATACAAGTGAGCAATTAAGGGTTAAGGGCCTTGCTCAGGGGCACCTCAGTCATGGCCTCAGGTCTGGGAATCTAACCCACGACCCTCCGGTCACAAAACCAGTTCCCTAACCACCAGTCCATGTCTGTTTCGTGCCCTCTCGCTCGTCCATTTACTAATTTTCTGCTTCTGACTATTTCCGATATAAATGAATGAATTGTTCAATTTATATAGCGCCTTTCAGAATACCCAAGGCGCTTTACAATTTTAACACAAGTACAAGTCACACACACACCGGCGAGAAGCGGCAGCCAATTGTGCACAGCGTACTCTCTACCGGGATCCACAGCCCCCTGGGGCACTGAATGGGGTACAGGAAGGGGAGAGAGGACAGACCCTAGTTACAGAGCACCATCCACCACTGGGCATACAAGCACACACACATTCATGCAGACACACAGATACACAGACACACACTCAGGGAGAATTTGTCAGGGACTGCCAATTTACCTATATATAGGTATATATACCGATATATCCAATCTCATCCACAAATGTAAATCTTCAACTTGTCAACTTGATCCTCTTCCAACAACCCTGGTTAAAGCATGTCTACCCTCTATTACCCTCTACTTACCCTTACCCTCTGAAAACTGCCATTATTCATTCTTCTCTCACCTCTGGATTCTATTTGCTTTGGCTTGTGTTGCCTAACACCCCGTATGTAGGGTGCCGGATGGGCATTCTTTGTTCAATAAAACCAGCTCATAACATAGTGTCAGAAGTTGGTGGATTTTCGCTCTAATTCAGACTGCAGTGTTACGAATACCAAACCTGGTTCGTGTGGCTGTCGGACCAGTGAGGAAACTGCTGAAGTTAGCTTTTTGGGTGAGACGGACTCATTAAGCTCAGTCCATTTTACTGCTTCAACTCAGCTACAGCGCTAGCATGGCAGCTAACATTCCACCCCCATCGCCGATGTGCCGCACTGGCAACTGGAGCACTAACTGGGACATATTTAGGTCAGAATTCGAAGAATGCTCTGGCTATAGGTATAGCGGACAAGCCTGAGAGCGTTCGAGCTGCTATTCTGAGAAGTGTGATGGGTAGTGAATGCAGACATGTATATCGTCACAATTTAGCTCTCACGGAGGAGCAGCCAGGGGATCCACAAGCCATTCTGGCTGCCTTAGAAGCCTACTTCAAACCCGCGAAAAATGTCATCTATGAGAGGTATATGTTTGGTAGCTGCAAGCAAGAGGAAGGAGAATCTATTGACAGTTTTGTGACCAGACTGAGAGAAAAGGCAGGAACGTGCGACTATGGAGAACTGAGAGATGAACTGATTTGAGACAAGATCGTACTGGGTGTTGCAAATGAGGGTACACGTCGTAGGTTGTTAAGAGAAAAAAATTTAACACTGCTTAGTGCAATAGAGATGTGTCGTGCATCTCAACAGACAGATATCCATATGAGAGCGATGGACATAATGTTAGCAAGCCCTATTGGAGACGCAGCTCACACCGTTGCTAGGCAACATTTCAAACCAAATCAGCGGCTGCAGAGCAATTAATCCAGCATCTCGGATACAGAGAACACGTGCAGATACTGTGGCGATACACATTCGAGGGGCAGGGAACACTGTCCAGCATATGGCAAAGCTTGTAAATCCTGTGGAACAAATAACCACTTTGCAAAGGTTTGTTTAAAAATCAAGAAAGAACGCAAAAAAAGGAAGAAATACTGCATGGAAAACGCAGCTGAGGACAGAATGGCAGATGACGACATTTACATGCATGAGTCGATTGGGGCATTAGAAGCAGAGGGGAAGAAATGGTTTGTCACATTGCCTCTACACAACAAACCACAGTGCTGTCAGCTGGACTCTGGGGCCACTTGCAATGTGATGAGCTATAAAGACAAGACCAGACTGGCACCTGACACACAACTTCACCCTAGCAACACCAAATTAAAACTGTACTCAGGAAAGAGATTGAGCTCCTTGGGTGTTTTTAACACTGAATGTGTGGTGCATAGCAAGAAACACTATTTGTCATTTGAGATAGTGAAGACCTCACAGATCCCGCTCTTGTCAGGCAGCACTTGTGTACGTTTAGGGCTCATGCAGTTCACAATTCCTGAAGACATTTAAAAAATTGAACACGCACAGTCTATATCACTGACCAGGAAAGTACTGCTTAGCAAATTCAGTGATGTATTTAACTCACCTGTGGAATCTGTCCCTGGGGATGTCCATTTCGAGCTGGATCCTACTGTGACTCCAGTTCAGAGTGCCCCTCGCAATGTCCCCATAGCAATGAAGGCAGACGTTAAAGCTCAACTGGATGATTATCAAGCTGATGGTCACATTGCAGATGTTACAGAGCCGACAGACTGGATCATAATAGTCAAAAAACCAGGGAAACTAAATATGTTTGGATCCCAAGTTTCTGAACAAATCACTGAAGCGATCACACTATACCATACCAACACTGGAGGATGTGCTGTACAAGCTACCAAAGGCAAGAGTATTCACCCTCGTAGATGCCAGGCATGCATTCCTACAATGCAGGTTGGATGATGAGAGCAGTCTTATGACCACCTTTTGGACCCCGTGGGGTAGGAAACGCTGGTTGAAGCTACCATTTGGTGTCTCGGTCACACCAGCAGTGTACCAACACAAGCAACACGAACTGTTGACTGGACTTAAAGGTGTCGAACCCATTGCTGATGTCATCCTTATCGTAGGCTGTGGTGATACAGATAAAGAAGATTGACCATGATGCTAAACCTTTGGCCTTGATGGAGTGCTGCCGGGAAGTCAAGCTGCGTCTGAGATTGAAGTAATTATAGTTCAGGGTAGCGGAAGTACGATTTCATGGCCACATTCTCTCGTCCAGTGGTCTTAAGTCCGACTCGGAGAAGGTAAGAGCAAACATCCACATGCCTAACCCCACAGACGCGAAAGGTGTGCAGCGTCTTATTGGCTTTACAAATTATTTAGCCAAATTCATGCCGCATTTATCAACTGTATGTGAGCCATGGCGGTGCTTACTGGATAAGGACACACCCTGGCACTGGTTACCCAAACACGTGGCAGCTGTCAATTAGCTGAAATCTTTGGCAACATCCACACCTGTCTTGCGCTACTATGACGTTACTAAACCTGTCACTGTACAAAGTGATGCCAGTCAGAGTGGACTTGGATGCAGGATGGCCAGCCGCTTGCATTTGCCTCAAGGGTACTCACAGCTACAGAAAAAAAACTGCACAAATCCGAAAAGAGTGTCTCAGCATAGTATTTGCTTGTCAGAGGTTTCACCACTATTTATACGGCCATGAGACCATTATGGCGGAAACGTACCACAAGCCGTTGATCACCATCTTCAGTAAACCTCTTCTCAGTGCACCGAAAAGACTTCAGAGTATGCTTCTGACTTTACAGAACTACAACCTGCAGGTTGTTTACAAGCCGGGCCCAGACATGTTCATCAGTGAGACACTTAGTAGAGCCACGGCAGAATGCAGAAGCAAGAAACTGGTATACCAGTGACATACCATCTGCTCCTTGCAGCAAGTGCATAAAGATATACAGCACATCAACCAGGCAGACTACTTGAACGTGAGTGACCAGTGGCTAGAACAGATTAAACTGCACACTGAAAGAGATTAAAAAAAAATTATTTAAACTTTATTTTACCAGGGAAAAATCCCATTGAGATTAAGAACCTCTTTTCCAAGGGAGCCCTGGCCAAGATGCAACAACAGCAATACAGTTACAACCAATTGTCACGTTGAGGACCCCGGCCCCTCCCTTTTGGGCGTGTGTAAACGTTGTCCACATGCTCTGTCTGCGTTTTCGGAACTCCATGGTGATAGCTTGTTGTGTGAATAATGTGTCTCACCTGTGAATCGTCTCGTAATCACATGGGGCTAATGTGGTCTGTCTATTTAATGTGCGCTCGCGCAGTGTCCTGTGCTCGTCGTTGTCTATAGTTGACACGTCTGTGTGTGTTACATGTTTTACGTGCGCTATATTGCGCAATCAGTGTCCAAATTAAAAGTGACGTTTGTTGCAAGCGAGGATTCGTGTCTCATCCTTCCCTGCTCCGCCGCGCGTCACACCAATAAAATTACAAAATTAATTAAAACAGGTGCATGTGAGGGAGGCTGTCTCAACTACTTTCAGTTGATTAATGTCTTCAGGCTCTAAAATCAGCAGTTTTGTTGGGCTGGCCTGAGGTAAAGGAAAAAACACCCCACATAATCAGGGAATATTGGTCATTCCGAGATTAAGTCAGTGCACAGAATGGTATTCTGTTCAGAGGGCAGAAGGTCATCATCCCAAAGTCACTGCGCCCAGAGATGTTAATTCAATTCACATTGGAGGAGATGCCTGCTATCGGCAGACTCGTGAGACACTGTACTGGCCCAACATGCAGGCTGATATAAAAGACTTTGTGAGTGCATGCTCAACCTGCAATGAGTATGCACACAAGCAGCAAAAGGAATCTATGCTCTCACATGAAGTGCCGAACAGGCCATGGCAGATCCTTAGCATGGATTTGTTAAGCCACAGACAGAAGGACTATCTCCTTGTGGTGGATCACTACTCAGACTTCTCTTGACTTACTGCCTGATCTCTCGGCAGAATCGGTGATCAAGCGCTGCAAGGCACAGTTTGCCAGATATGGTCAGCCAGACAAGGTAATCACAGATAATGGCCCACAATTCACTGCCCAGTTCAAACGCTTTGTCTCTGACTGGGAATTTGAGCATGTGACCTCCTCCCCAAGATATCCAAAAGGCAATGGCAAAGCAGAATCAGCTTTTAAAATAGTAAAAAACCTCTTGTGGAATGAGATGCATGACACAGATGATCCTTGGAAGGCCATACTGCACTGGAGGAACACCACTACAGAAAGCATGAACAGCAGTCCAGCGCAGCATCTCATGTCCCGAGGGTTAAAGTGCACCGAAATAAAAATTTTTAGCCGAAACCGAAAACCGAAAATGAGGAAACCAAGGCCGAAAGCCGAAAACCGAAACACCGAAATACATTATGCCAATTATTAGTAACATTGGATTTATGGCTAACCTCACTAAAATCAAGGCATTGCTATTCAAAGAATAAATCAACTACAAAATTTGATTTGAAAATATTTATTTAGCACTGACATTACAGTAATGCATATTATAAAATAAAATTAGTGGTGGGCCGTTAATGGCGATAACATTGACAATGGCCGACCACTAATTAAATTTACCTCGCTTGCAGACCGTTTTTATCTGAGAGGATAAATATATGTATTTTATACAAGTTAAATTTTATTATAACTGACTGGCCTGAAAGATAAATATAAATTCTCTCATAAAAACGTGACGTGAGTTGCAACAACATTAAACAGCTCAGACAAACACACTTCTGAGAAATGTCGTCTGCTCGGCAAAACATAACGGGGCTCAATGTGTTCTATTAGCTTACGAAATCCCACATCCTCTACGACAGAGAACGACTGATCGTCTAAGGCAACGAATTTTATAATTTTTGGTGTAATGCCCTTTGCCTTGGCGCCATCACTGGAAACTTTCTTGCATTTTCAAAAACATCCACCATAGTTGGAGTGGGAGTGCTCGGAGGGGTTTTGCTTTTCTGTGCCGCGTTCTTCTCATACTCAGAATATCGGTCATGATGTTTGGCTTTCAGGTGATAAATTAAACCTGATGTGGAGAAACTCTTTGCGTGGGTCTTTCTCGGATATACAGAAATACATCCGCAGACATGCTAGCCTTTATCCAAATAAGCACGTACAGGTGGCGATTTTTGCTTGCGTCATCACAACACATTGTTTTGGCCGTGTTGTTTCGGTGATGAAAGTATTTTGGCCGAAAACCAAAAATGCACATTTAAGCCATTTCGGCTGAAAATTTTCGGTGGCCGAATTTTTGGTGCATCCCTAGTTCAAGTCTTCGATTCCAGTGACAAATAGGCTTCTGGAACCATGCATTGTGGCAGGAGTCACTGAAAATCTACAGCACCGTAAACAGCTTGCTAAATTCTACTACGACAGGTCTGCTCGTGACTTGCCAGAGCTGAAAATTGGAGAGACTTTCAGGATGAAACCACTGCCTGGGGATGGCTGTGGTCATTGGAAGGTGGGCACCTGTCTTCGCAAAGTGGCACCACATTCTTATCTGGTGGACGTTGGTGGCTACATCTTCCGCCACAATAGAGTGGATCTCAGAGTAGCTGAACCGAATGCTCACAGATCACGGATGGTGGGTGAGCCTGAAGCACTTCCTGACCCAGAGAGTTACATGGGGAACGTTTGTTCTCCCAGCACCACACAGACTGCTGTGGCTGAGCAAACTGTGCCTGTGTCGGTTGATGGATGCAAATACACCAGGGTTGGACGCTTATCTAAGCCACCTGAGAGACTCAATCTATCATAGAAACTTTAAGACTTTAAAAAATAACTAAATAAATAAACTCAAAAAACGTTTTAGAGAGGGTAAAAAGAGAGAAAACTTGTTCATTTGTTCATTCATGTTGTAACCAAGATTTCTTATGCTATACAGTTCTTAAATTGACATTGTTGCTCTACTTCATTTGTAAAGGAGGATGTCATGGGGTGTAGCTCATCTATCTGTATTCTATTTGCTTTGGCTTGTGTTGCCTAACACCCCGTATGTAGGGCGCCCTTATGGACATTCTTTGTTCAATAAAACTTCGAGCCCCAGCTCATAACGCTGTCTTTCCAAACCCATATAAATAACACCACTCGGTTTGCATACTTTTATCTCCGTCACATTAATCGTCTCCGTCCCTCTCTCACTCCTGACAACACCACCATCTTAGTTAATTCCCTGGTCACTTCCCGCCTGGACTATTGTAATTCTCTTTTGTTCGGTCTCCCCCTCAAATCCCTCCATAAGCTACAACTGGTTCAGAATGCTGCTGCCCATGTCATATCTAGAACCACATCCTTTCGTCACATTAGTGTCATCTCTAGAACCCCATCATTTCATCACATTAGTGTCATATCTAGAACCCCATCCTTTCATCACATTAGTGTCACATCTAGAACCCCATCCTTTCATCACATTAGTGTCACATCTAGAACCCCATCCTTTCATCGCATTAGTGCCATATCTAGAACCCAATCCTTTCATCGCATTAGTGTCATATCTAGAACCCCATCCGTTCATCACATTATTGTCATATCTAGAACACCATCCTTTCATCACATCAGTGTCATATCTAGAACCCCATCCGTTCATCACATCAGTGTCATATCTAGAACCCTATCCGTTCATCACATCAGTGTCATATCTAGAACCCCATCCTTTCATCACATTAGTGTCATATCTAGAACCCCATCCTTTCATCACATTAGTCATGTTCTTCAGCAGCTTCACTGGCTCCCTGTTAAATCTTGCATTGATTATAAACTTCTACTTTTCACATTTAAGGCTATCCATCACCTCACCCCCTCCATATCTCACTGAGCTCCTACACATTACCAGACCCAGCCGCACTCTCAGATCCTCCTCGTCCATCAGTCTCACTGTTCTTTGCTTTGATTTTATTCTTTTGACCTTGAGTCCTGAAAGGCCCCTATAAATAAAATTTATTTTTATTATTATTATTATTATTATTATTATTATGTAATGCTGTATTTACATAGCTGTATCTTACAGTCTATGATATTAAACATTCCATCATCTTAGATTCACCAAGCACCTTATGGGATTGAAGGGAGCATTGTAGTGAGATAATCAGACCTGGGTGAATATGCATGAAAGATCTGGTCAAAAAGTCTTGTCTTGTGTAACGTGGCTCGCGCCACGGAGCGAGGAGACGGACACAAATGCAGAGATGAGCGAGATTTAATACATGGAATACCAAAACCAGAGTCGATAGAACAGGCAGGGGTCATAACGTGCAAGCAGTCTGAACAAGAACAAGAAACAGGCATGACGAGACGAGAACAGGGAAGACTCACGGACCAGGCAGGAACAAACAGATGACGAGAAATACAGGGCTTGAAAAACAACGAACGTGAAAGCACAAACCGACTGATAGAACAAAACCACGGATGCCTCGACTGGGGGAATGACGGGACTTAAATACATAGAACTGAAACAAGGAACAGGTGATAACAATGACACGGGGCGTGGTAGCAACCGAGGAAACACGGAGACAACGAGCAGGGCGGGATAAACAGGCACGGGACACAGACACAAGGGAACCCGGAGTGACAGCTAGGAGAGGGGGCGTAGCCATACGTGACAGTACCCCCCCTCAAAGCGTGCCACACCGGGGCACGCAAGGGCAGACAGGACAGGGAAACAGACTAGGACCGGACAGGGAACCACGGTCCATGGCAAGGGACAGGGACAGCAGACACGGGACGGACCAGAGGGACAGGACACGGGACCTGGGGCATGGCAGGGACAAAGACAGGAGACGCGGAGACTGGCCTAGAGTCGGACAGGGACACGGCATGACATGGGATACAGGGAGACTGGACAGGGCCAGGGCGAGGTACAGGAGCAGGGCCAGACAGGACAGGACCGGGAACAGACACGGGAGTGGGGCCAGGGGACAGGGCAGAGGCACACACGGAGGCAAACACAGCGTGGACAACTGAGACTGGGACAGGAACAAGGTGGGTGATGACTTGGGGAACAGACACAGGGACAGGGACAGAGACGACACCACCAGAAACAGACACGGGAACAGGAACACAGACCTTGACAGACACAACCACAGGGACAGGAACCAAAACAAAACCAGGGACAGGACTGGGGAACATGGGGAACCCGGGCACAGGCGCGGCCGGGCGGCGGGCAGCGGGAACAGGCAGGGTCCGCTGGCGGGCAGCGGGAACAGGCAGGGTCCGCTGGCGGGCAGCGGGAACAGGCAGGGTCCGCTGGCGGGCAGCGGGAACAGGCAGGGTCCGCTGGCGGGCAGCGGGAACAGGAGCCGGCGTGGACGACCTCTCCTGGGTCGCAGGGACAGGAACCGGCGTGGACGACCTCTCCTGGGTCGCAGGGACAGGAACCGGCGTGGACTGCCGACGGGCAGCGGGGACAGGAACCGGCGTGGACGACCTCTCCAGGGTCGCGGGGACAGGAACCGGAGGTGAGGAGATGCACTCGGGGGGCGGAGCCACCAAGCCGACGTCCTCGGGGGGCGTGTACGCCAAGCCGACGTCCTCGGGGGGCGGAGCCACCAAGCCGACGTCCTCGGGGGGCGTGTACGCCAAGCCGACGTCCTCGGGGGGCGGAGCCACCAAGCCGACGTCCTCGGGGGGCGGAGTCGCCGCACTGACGTCCTCGGGGGGCGGAGTCGCCGCACTGACGTCCTCGGGGGGCGGAGTCGCCGCACTGACGTCCTCGGGGGGCGTGTCCGCCATACTGACGTCATCGGGGGGCGTGTCCGCCATACTGACGTCATCGGGGGGCGTGTCCGCCGCGCTGACGTCCTCCGGGTTCCGAGCCGGCCACTCCTGGGGTGAGTGGCTAGTACTCCCCCCCAAAAAATTCTTGGGGGGCCTTCGGGGAGCGGCTTCCGGGATCAGCGGAGGGAGGTCTTCTTCCACGGGGTCCGGGTTGAGCCTGGAAGAACACACAGACACAGAAGCCTCTCGGTTGCTCTCTCTGCGACGGCTCCGCCTCCTCCGAGGCGTCGGGAGCTCGCAGTGGTCACCGAGAGCAAACCGAGGGTTAAGCCAACGCTCATCTTTGCGCTCATTCCGTCTGCCCGCTGCTTGCACCACAGGTTGCTCACGCCTGTGGTGTTCGCCAAGCGGGGCAGACTCCCAGCGCTCAATAGGAGTCTCGTCGCGAAAGCCAGCCAAAACCGAAACTGACTGCGCTTTCTTCTGAGAGCGACGAGACTTCCGTGTTCCCACAGCGCCAGGGGTATTCCTGTCTCCGGCTCGTTCGCGCTGTAACACATGAGAGTTAAACTGCACGGAAGCAGCCAACAACTCGTTACAGCGACTAAACTCACCGGAGTCTCGCTCTCTCGCTGTGTCCTGGTAGGATCCGTGGTTATGTAACGTGGCTCGCGCCACGGAGCGAGGAGACGGACACAAATGCAGAGATGAGCGAGATTTAATACATGGAATACCAAAACCAGAGTCGATAGAACAGGCAGGGGTCATAACGTGCAAGCAGTCCGAACAAGAACAAGAAACAGGCATGACGAGACGAGAACAGGGAAGACTCACGGACCAGGCAGGAACAAACAGATGACGAGAAATACAGGGCTTGAAAAACAACGAACGTGAAAGCACAAACCGACTGATAGAACAAAACCACGGATGCCTCGACTGGGGGAATGACGGGACTTAAATACATAGAACTGAAACAAGGAACAGGTGATAACAATGACACGGGGCGTGGTAGCAACCGAGGAAACACGGAGACAACGAGCAGGGCGGGATAAACAGGCACGGGACACAGACACAAGGGAACCCGGAGTGACAGCTAGGAGAGGGGGCGTAGCCATACGTGACATCTTGTTTTAACATTGATCAGAAGCAGTTACACTTTTTCATGGTATATTATTTTTGAGCATGTTTTAGCTGACAGGACTTTGGGGCTGTAAATTTTAAACATAGAATCTGTTTTCAAATACATACATTTGCTATGATTGAGACATTTGTCTTTTAGACTTTCAGACTGCAATATAAAGAAGGAAGGATATGAAGCTCTGTCTTCAGCTCTGAAGTCAAACCCCTCATCACACCTGACAGATCTGGATCTGAGAGGAAACGACCCTGGAGACTCAGGAGTGAGAAAACTCACTGAGATACTAGAGGATCCAAAATATAAACTGCAGAAACTGAGGTGACCAAATTATGTAAAATGTGTAGATCAGTGTTTTTGAATGAAAGAGTTAAACTGATAGTCTTAAGTTAAATTCATATAAATGTAAAATTTATTTAGAAAGAGAAAAGTTTATATGAAAATAAAAAATGTTTTGCAAATGCATACTCATCTGTACTGTGACACGGGAGGCGGCTCGAGGGACGAGACACAGATCCACAGATTCGTTTCCACAACGTCACGTTTATTTACATAAACAAGCGCTTTATAGCACACGAAGAACAAGTAACACACACAGAGACGTGTAACTCTAGACAACGACGAGCACAGGACACTGCGCGAACGCACATTAAATAGACAAACCACATCAACCCCACGTGATGACGAGACGAGCCACAGGTGAGACGAATCAGCACAAGACACACCCGCAACCACGGAGATCCACGCCCAAAAGGACGGGTTCGGGGACTGTAACGTGACATGTACACTACCATATTCTGTTATCCTGGGAGTTTCAATTAGATAGGGTTAGGGTTACGGTTAGGGTATCACCATATAATAATAATAATAATATATTATATAAAATATAATATATATATAATAATATATAAAATATAATAATATAAAAATAATATCACCATATTTGTTCCTTGTAGTTTCTTGAAGACTCCTGCTGCAGAGGAAGCCTGTGATTGGCTGAGGTCCGCTGTAGGTACACACCCCTTACTACTGAGAGAGCTGGATCTGAGCAACAGCAAACCAGGAGACTCAGGCGTGAAGAAACTATCTGTTCTACTGGAGGACCTGCACTGTAAAATATGGAAAATTAAGTAGGTTTTTTATCCTCAGTTTAGATGTTGTAAGTGTAATGTGGAAAGTGTTTGTTGATCTTAAAGATCTGAAGACATTTTTCTTTTATTCTAATTTCAGCAAGATTCCATTATATGGGATTATTACAATTCTAATTTGGCACATTTAGTTGATTATGATGCAGGTTCAACGGTGTAAATTCAGATGAATGTGATAGATGTACGCTGAATATGTTTATGGCCTAAAGAGCTAGAGACATCTACAAATCAAACCAGCACACAATGCAATAATGACGGACGCAGTCACATGATGTAAATGTGACTAAGGAACAGTTTTAGAGTGCTCCACTGTCTCACACACACACACACACACACACACACACACACACACACACACTGGGCTGTAGGACACTGGTGCTGGAGGGGGAGGAGCCAACAGGCCAGTCAGTGAAAACACAATAGTGATTGTAGACCATGTGAGGAATCGTGGGCTGGGAAGATCATATGTGCTGAAATAATGAATGAGAAACCGTGTGGCAGGATTTGTTATTGGGGAGAAAACAGGTTCATGATACTGGGGTTCAGACCCATGGCACCAGGGGCCTTGGTACTGCTGGATACCCTGCATCTCAGACAGCATGTCTTCACATTGGGCTTCTTTTCATCATCTTTACGAAAGATGAGTTATCAGAGATACATGCCACACATTCGTGTTACTGTGCTATTAAAGAACATGTTCTGGCAATTACAGATGAAAATGAAGGTGTTAGCACTCAAATACTAGCAGAACTATATTTGCCATTTATGTATCTCTATGTGCCCTGTCATTTCCAAATGTGTAAGTACATTCAAGTATTAATTCTCTTGCACATTGTACCTTAGTATAGAGAGTTAGAGGGGACAGATCAGTCTCTTGTATTCATACTACACTTGATTTGTAGGCTCAAAAATTGTGACATAACAGAGGAAGGCTGTTCAGATCTGACATCCGTCCTTGGATTAAGATCCTCTAGTCTGAGAGAGCTGGACCTGAGCAACAACAACCTCAAGGATTCAGGAGTGAAGCAGCTCTCTGCTGGACTGAAGAATCAACAGTGTACACTGGAGATACTGAGGTAATGTAACCTTTTGTTTTTCTCAAGAACAGTAGGGCTGTGAATCTTTGGGAATCCCACAATTCGATTCAGAATCGATTCTTGGGGTCATGATTCGATTCAAAAATGATTATTTTCTGATTCAAAAACGATTCTCGATTCAAAACAATTCTCAGGATCTCAGTAGCTACTCCGGTCTGGTGGCATGAAAGCAGAGTACATGTATAAAGATATTATAATTGTAAATGTTTTATCAACATTGCAATAATGTAAACCCACAAATAAATCAGACATATTGTAATGGGCAAGACCCGCGTTTGGAGGTTCGTAGATGGCCCTTCGGGCATCTACGAACCGACATACTCCTCTATGGTGTCCACATATGCTTTAACCTCCTTTTCCAGGTCATTTGGCTTGGTGCTCTGCAATGTTTGCCTGGACAGCGCATCTGTGACAATGAGGGTTTTTTTGGGAACATACACAGCCACTGGGTTGAACTTAATCAGTCGGATGAGGAGATGCTGGCAGTGGAGTGCTGTTGTATCCAGATCTTTTGAGTTGATCAATGAGACCAACGGTTTGTGATCTGTGAACAATTTATGACTCCAAGCCACACAGATATTGATGAAAGCGTTCTGATGCCTACACACCAGCCAGGCATTCTTTCTCAATCTGGGTGTCAATGTGCGGCAACAGAATGCTACAGGCTTTAATAATCCATCATGCTCCAGCATTAGAAGGCCTCCAAGAACATAACTGCTCGCGTCAGCACTAACAACTGTTGGACTGTCAGTCTTTAACAGTTCATTCACTGGTTGGAGAGATGTAGACCGGTTCAGCAGGAAACAACCAATATAATTAACCATCCCCAGGAACCTTTGCAACTCTTCAATGTTCTTTGATGGCAGCGACTCTTTCTGGATTTGGCCTAATGCCGCCTTTATTTATCACATGGCCTAAAAAATCCAACGTTAACTGAGAGAATGTCAACTTCTCTTTGTTGACCTTACCGGACTTTTTGATGGACTCCATTACTAGACAGAGTCTATCATCATGCTGCGCTTTTGTTCAACCGAAAACAAGGATGTCATCCATATAACCTATTACACACGGTTGCCCTTCTAAAAGCTCTGACAATCTCTTAAAGCGGTACCTCCCATGTGGGGTGATGAAATTCGTCAGCAGGGCGCTGTCCTCCTCCAAGGGATTCTGCAAGAATCTTCTAGCAGTGTCCAGACTGGATAACACTGTCCTCCCTGCAAGCTTGTGGAGAAGATAATCAATAGTAGATAAAATGAACTTTTCTCGTTCCACGCTAGATTTAGATACGCTTTGATCGTAAATACAGTATAGAAAAAAACGTCCCTGCTACCTCTGTTCAAGTGAGATATGTTGATTTGAGTACTGAGCTGTGGTGCTGCTGTAAATGTCTTATCAGTCACTCTCTTGCCATTTATCATTTCCGCCGGGTTCCCAAAATGCTGCCAAACCAACGATTTGAAAGTGGCGGGGGCATCTTCAATAGTAATACCTGCATTTCCCGACGTCATTCTGACGTCATCAAATCTCGCGAGACAGATTTTTAACACGACGAGAAATCTCGCGGAGTCGTATCTCGCAAGATCTTGAGACACGAGATCTCGTCACACCCCTATAAATGACTTAAAGATGTGCTCTGCCTCCGCTCTCATTGAATAAATCAATGCGCTGACCTGAATTGTCTTGTCTTCCTCAGTAAGCTTGGTCGCTACTCGGTACCAGGAAAATCTCTGCTTCCAGTCTGGTCAAGTCTCAGGCCGCGAGAAGCCCAGAGATTCGGGAGGGGAAAACAGCCAAACAGGACACAGATTCGCTCTCAAGCGGTGTTAATCAGCTCGGTTTCTGACACCATGTAGCGTTTTTCTGAATGCTTCCCTTAAGACACACACACACACACACCAGCTCGGTTTCAACCTCGTGTCACTTTATTAGATTCTTCTGGTCTAACGCAGTTGTGCGCATGCACGGATCAGACAACAAAAGAGAACTTTCTTGAACTCACTTTACGTGACACATACTTTACGTGACACATACTGTATGTACTACAGTATACACAGTACATAATACTGCTTATATTAAGGCATGAACCAGGAACACAGAAATATTTACCATAAACACGAGCTCTGGTGATGAGTTACGTGAACATTGACCTGCAACGAAAGACTGAAAACACATGGACTAAATATCAAACTAATGAACCAAACAAACTATAGACAGCTGAAACTGATACAGGAGAATGGAGATATTGACAAGAAGGCGTGACGGACAATGAAGTACATGCAAAGCAAAAACAAAGACATGTCTGACATGCAGAGGAGGGGCTAAAAACTGACAGGTGGGGCAGAGCCAGATGTGACGTGGCCATTTAAAAATAAAACTTGCAGTAATACTTTTTATTATTGTTTCAGTTTTGTAGAATGTGGAGGAACAGTATCTGGATATATATGGTTTATATCATTTTCAGGGATCAATTATTAAAATGTAGTATTGTGTTATGGAAAAAGAACCCTCAGTGAAAATGGGTCACACCACTAAATATTAAGCAAAATAATTCACACATGATGGTCTCTGGTGCAAGAATTTTACCCTTAGTTGTTTGTGTATTTAACCAAAGCTTGTACAACTCTAGTCAAAAAGAATAGATTTTCTGATTATCATGATATGCTGTTGGCATGCATCTAATGACAATATTTGATAATGTTCAGAATTATGTTCAGGACACATAAAGGTTTATATAATTAATGAATTTAAAAGGTTGCATGTAAGAATGACAGACTTTCTTTCTTTTAGTCTTTCAGACTGCAGTATAAAGAAGGAAGGATATGAAGCTCTGTCTTCAGCTCTGAAGTCAAACCCCTCATCACACCTGACAGATCTGGATCTGAGAGGAAACGACCCTGGAGACTCAGGAGTGAAGAAACTCACTGAGATACTAGTGGATCCAAACTGTAAACTGGAGAAACTGAGGTAATTTGTGCCATATTTTGTCAATTGCGATTTTTCACCGCAAATTTGAAATTTGTCCTCCGCTTTTTACCCATCTGTGCAGTTAGAAAACACACACACACACACACACACACACACTAGTGATTACTAGGGGGCTGTGGATCACACATGCTCAGAGTGGTGGGCAGCCCTAATCTATTTACAGGGGGAAATTTATTTAAAAGAGATGTTAACATCAGGTATGTATGTTGTTTTAAGAAAATAATTTCACTTCAATTTCAATTGTATCTAACTCTGTGATGTACAGTGCCCTACTCCGATGACTGATATCTTTGGGATGTCTGTGTTCCTGTCCCTTCAGACTGTTGAATAGTCCTGCTGCAGAGGAAGCCTGTACTTCTTTGACTGAAGCTCTAGGTTCAAACCCCTTACTGCTGAGAGAGATAGACCTGAGTGGGAAAATACAGGGAGACTCAGGAGTGAAGCAGATCTCTGATCTACTGGAGGATCCACACTGCAAGATACAAGTTCTAAAGTTAGTTATTCCACTTATTTTATGAATTTGATATTTTAATGTCTATAAATATTATTGAACCCAGCATATGTAAGCAGTACAGCTACACAGCAATTCATCATTAACCACCTTACACCTTCCAAGATTATTATTGGTGCAGGGGAAGTGTTTCTAATAAATTGGGTGGATAATATTTTGGACATCATTGTTATTTGTGGCATTGCTTTTGAATTTTTATGCAATAAACATTTGCTTCTTATTATACTTTACAATTCGTTGTAAAACACATTTAGGTATAAATTTGCATAATAACGAAGTACCCAGAACCACACTCGCGTCATTGTCATAAATTATATATAATGTTCACAACAATAACACCAAAACACAAAAATAAATCCACTTGTCCAATATACTATAAGTAGTACATTTCATAATTTAACTTCAGAATTTTTTTATTTTGCATTTAGGATGAATAAATGTAATTTAACAGCAGAAAGCTGTTTAACCATAGCCAGTGTTCTCAGTCTGGGCTACTCTACTGTGAAAGAGCTGCACTTGAGCAACAACAGCCTACAGGATTCAGGAGTGCAGCACCTCACTGCAGTACTGAAGAATCCACACTGTAAACTGGAGAATCTGGTGTAAGCTTATCTCTCTTAGCATTTCTGTATGTTTTGGTTTAATTAATTGGGTGAGTACTGGTTTGTTGTGTGGCCATTCTGCTGAAGTAAAAGGAAGGTAAAGTGTAATTTGTTATGAGGACAATATGGCTTATTGTATTTTTTATGTTTTTTGGAAAAATTAGGCTTACTGAATGTGGTTTGCGAGAAGAAAGCTGTTCAGCTGTGGCTGAAGTTCTCATCTCGGCGTCCTCCTGTCTGAGAGAGCTGAACCTGAGTATCAATGATCTGCAGGATTCAGGGGTGAAGCAGCTCTCTGAAGCACTGAAACATCCATCGTGTCGGCTCAAAAAAATTGGGTAAAGTGTATTGTGGCAGGAACAGTAATTTTCCAATAATTCCAGACTCCTAGGAAAAGCAGAAGTTATGTATAAATTGAATTGACATGTACATTCACTGGCATAAAATGCACAAAGAAATAAAATAATCTCTTTGCTGACTGAGGAATTACTGAGCCTGAAAAATATGTTAATATTTTATTTAATATAATCACTATAATGCTTTCTTAGATGCACTGTATTATATTACATTCCCTCTGCAAGTGAGATAACCTAAACTAGTTCTGCTTCTTCATATTTCTCTCTCTCTCTCTCTCTCTGTCATATGCAGGTTGTGTAAGTGTCATATATCAGAGGAGGGTTTTGCTGCTCTGATTTCAGCTCTAGAAACAAACCCAGCACACCTGACAGAGCTGGATCTGAGTGACAATAAACTAGGAGACTCAGGAGTGAAGCAGATCTCTAGTCTACTGAAGAACTCACATTGCATTCTACAAACAGTGAAGTAAGTAAATTATCAAAAAATGGAAACATGTTAAATATGCTATTTTAATTATAATTTTTGCCATTAACGTAATGATTTTTAAACAATCCCTCCTAGATGTTCCTCTTCTGATCATTGATGATTCTTCTGCTTAATTACAGTACAGCTAGTACAGTTTCCCATTTATGTGAAGTATGAGAAGGAGTTTGCAAAGATTACTACCAAAAATAGCTAAAGTAAATAAAGCAGCAACAATTAATTAATATAATATATTCTCATAGTGGACCAAGTGGCTACTAACAAAATGGTAAGAAGAAAACAAAAACAGTATATTGAAAGAAAAGAGAAACTGTTGAAGCAATCTGTGTGGTCAATCAGGTAGGATTAACTAAACTTTGACCAACAAAGGAAACTTAAGGGGTGCTTTTCCTGATAACGAAAGATCTTGGAGCCTTATGAAAAACTTTAATAACAAAGTAACTTTAAGAATGAAGAAACTTTTACACACTAATGTTGTGAGTGTATCCCAAAAGCCTTCTGAGTCTCCAAATTTACAAACTAGTTTTAACTTATTTTTTTGTTGACTCCGCCTCTACGTCTGGGCTGCAAAATCTCTGCCAGTAAAAAACTGAGCCACCAATTTACATACATTTTTATAATTAAATTACTTAGGAAAATAACACAAAGTGTAGTAACTAATAAGTATTTGTATTACCTAAAGGAAAAAAAATATTACACTTACAATTCGTATCCATCACATATCAAGACTATAAATAGAAACAATTAAATGTTTCATTTATCAGTCCAAAAGCAAATGTGTGGAGAAAAAATTTACTTGAATGATTTATCTTGTATATAAATTTCATCTGGGTTTCTAGCGTTTGTAAAGTAGCCAAAGTAATTTTTCTCCAGACATTGTAAAGCCAAGAAAACAAATTCCCCATACATCCATTTATATTGTATTTTATTTTCAGGTTGTTTGATAACAACATCACAGAGGAAGGATATGAAGCTCTGTCTTCAGCTCTAAAATCAAACCCCTCATCACACCTGACAGATCTGGATCTGAGAGGAAACGACCCTGGAGACTCAGGAGTGAAGAAACTCACTGAGATACTAGAGGATCCAAACTGTAAACTGCAGAAATTGAGGTAAACAATCTTTACCTTTCAGGTAAAGGGAGGTAAAATCAGGTGTAAAGTCAGGTGAATAATTGACACAAAGGCCCTACATGAACATGACTTTCAAGCTTCTTAATTATCTAGCTCCTTACAAGCTTCTTATGACATCAAAATATCTGTTCAGCTGATTTTGAAATACAAACGTCTTCTCTTGCCTGACAGGGTTTTGATGATTAACTGGTTATCTAGAAACATGTGTATAGATTCTCTCACCCAACAAAGACTGGCCAGTGATTATAGCACAATACTGTTTCACAATACTGTGCACAATACAATGATTCATACTACATATATATACACTGCTCAAAAAAATAAAGGGAACACTTAAACAACACAATGTAACTCCAAGTCATCCACACTTTGTGTTCAGATAGGAAGCAACACTGATTGTGAATCAATTTCAACTGCTCTTGTGCAAATGGAACAGACAACAGGTAGAAATGAGAGATTTTCAACTGATTTCAAAGATTTTTATTAATTGAGATCTAGGATGTGTTATTTTAGTGTTCCCTTTATTTTTTTGAGCAGTATATATATATATATATATATATATATATATATATATAGCCTATATATATATATATATATATATATATATATATATATATATATATATATATATATATATATATATCAGTGAGTAAGTATTTAACAGCATGTGATTTCAAATGTTAATTGATGATGCAGTGTGTTGTGTGATCTCTTCGTGAAATGCTTTAATAAAATGAGAAACCAAAGATCACAGAACAGATCACAACAGGTGTTTGATCAGCAACATGTAGACTATTTCTTTCTTATTCAAAAGTTAACTTCTTTTTACTCTTGCTTTTGTAATTTTTGTAAAGGTATTTGCATTTTCAAGATACTGAATTTATACTTTAGTGTAAATTTCTCCTATAATGACAGTTAGAGTAAATGAAGATATAGAGACAAGCCCCAACATGCTGAAAAATATGAAGGGAGGGGGAGATGGTTGACCCCCACCAACTGGAATTAATATTGGAACTTTTCTATGAAACTGAGCCACTAGCTAAGTGGTTAAACAGACTCTAATGTTGTGTTTAAATTTCATTTTATTCCTAATTTCATATTGTTAGTTCATTTCTACTTTTACCTTAAATGGTTTTATGATAGGCTACTGTTTTATTTGTTTTGTTAAGCACTTTGGTCAATGCAAGGCATTGTTGGAAGGTGCTATATAAATAAATTTTGATTTTATTTTTGATTTTAATAACAAAATTGTAGATTTTTGTCCATATTACCACAGAGGTAACAGTGATTTATAAATTCGATTTTTATTAAACTTAATTTCTTCTCTCTACAGACTGTTGAAGAGTCCTGCTGCAGAGGAAGCGTGTGCTTCTCTGACTAAAGCTCTGAGAACAAACCCCTTACTGCTGAGAGAGCTGGATCTGAACAAGTGTAGGTCAACAAACATCTCAGTGAAGCAGCTCTGTGCTCTACTGGAGGATCCACACTACAGGCTGCAGAAACTCATGTAAGACATCAGATTAATTACAAACATCATAAACTAAAGATTTACAACACAAACTCACGTAAGACATCAGATTAATTACATATATCATAAACTAAAGTTTTACAACACACTGTGTACTGTTTATCATTACCTCACTCCTACATGTACTGTTTATCATAACCTCACTCCTACATGTACTGTTTATCATTACCTCAACCCTACATGTACTGTATATCATTACCTCACTCTTGCTTTATGCTCTACAGGCTGAATAAAACAGTAATTGTGACTGAGAAGGACTGTGCTGATTTGGTTTCCTCTCTCATTAAAAATCCCTCACACCTGAGAGAACTTAATCTGAACACCAATAATCTAAGAGTGGAAAATCTCTGCACACTACTGAAGAATCCTAACTGCAAACTGGAGAAAGTACAGTGAGTACTGTTACCTTCATAAATGTATGAGCATACATGTGCAAAAACAGATATTGTGTATTTTATTTACACACATGCACACCACGCCCACACATGCGTGCGAACACACTGACACAATATGTCCTATCTATATATACAGTATCTATATATACACAGTACATCTGTGTGTGTGTGTGTATGTGTGTGTGTGTGTGTGTGTGTATATATATATATATATATATATATATATATATATATATATATATTTATACATATATACATATACATACATATACACACACACACACACATACATATATATATACACACACCCTTGTCAACGCCAAGGCTGGTGTGTGTGTGTGTGTGTTTTCCTGACATTTCACCCAAAGCCTTTATTTACTTTTAGTTAATATTGTAGCTTTTTCCCCTTTATCTACTCTAAATAGCCTATTTGTTAGTATTACCTACTGCCCTGAGCCAAGACTTCTACATCTATGTATCCATTGCAATCCCCATAATCCTGATATTAACCTTTCAGTAAATTGTCGCATTTATTAATTAAATTGGTCATGGTAGTAAATATAATCTACAAATGAATACTGATCTCTGGTCAGGGAATCAATGCTGCTCCAAATGTAACACACTGGCTCTTCCTGTTGAGGATTGTGACGCATTCTTAATTAAGTTAATTTTCATTCTTTATTAAGTCAGTTGGCATTCTTAATTAAGTTAATTTCCATTCTTTATTAAGTCAGTTGGCATTCTTAATTAAGTTAATTTTCATTCTTTATTAAGTCAGTTGGCATTCTTAATTAAGTTAATTGGCATTCTTAATTAAGTTAATTGACATTCTTAATTAATTTAATTGGCATTCTTAATTAAGTTAATTGGCATTCTTTGTTTAAATTGGCTGTTACACAGCTACACTCATGCTATTATTACTGTGTGTTTTAAAGATGTTCCAGCATTGGGACTTCAATTGATTCTCATTATTCACAAAATATTCTTTCTAGAAATGAATACATTAATTATAATTAACACCATTTTCATAGGGAAATGGTCTGTTAATTTCTGTCAGTTGTCATCTCACTAAGTGATTTTTGTCTTATTTTCAGACTCTGTGACTGTAACATCACAGAGGAAGGATATGAAGCTCTGTCTTCAGCTCTGAAATCAAACCCCTCATCACACCTGACAGATCTGGATCTGAGAGGAAACGACCCTGGAGACTCAGGAGTGAAACTGCTCACTGAGATACTAGAGGATCCAAACTGTAAACTGGAGAAACTGAGGTGAGCACGTATGCTCTATATAAATAAAGTGGTTGTTGGGCTTTTTATACATAGCATGGTCTTAAACCTAGAAAAGGCCAGAATACCTCAGAGGGTTAAAGACAGCAGGTACTACACAGTTTGATTAACTGGCCAAGACAAATATTTAGAACAAATAAAAAAGCAAACACTACCAAAGATATGCAAAAAACTATTTAACTAGGAAAACAAATGATAAAACTATATGCTTCACAAAGGCTGATATGTTGAGATCTTTTGAAATTACCAAATTTAGAGTGTTAAAATGACTGCATGTACTCCCAGCCGTATGCTGAGAGCCCTACAGAGTCTATTATGGCACAGGGTTCCTTGTGTTGTCTGTGGTAAAATCCCATACAATTACCAAACAGTCAAAAACTGGAAATGAGATATAGCATATCCATCAGTGAAATCAGCACTATACTTTGTTCTTAAGTGAGCGCTGGCTCACGAGTTTCCTCCTGTGGTGACAGGAGGGGTGACTCTGGAGCCCTGACATGGTTTACTCTTTGTCTTATCTGACCCTGAACTGATTATATGACCAATGTTTTTGGATTGCCCTTTATTAAATCTCTCTCCTCTCAGCATTGTGCATTTTGTTGTTGGGTATTAGTGGGTCAGTGCAAAACAAGATATGATTTCAAAGGTTAATGGAGTGATTACTGATGATAATCTGTGCCATGACACTGATGACTGTGCAGTGTGTTGTGTGAGCTCTTAGTGAAATGCTTCAATAGAGGCAGAAACCAGTGATCACATTCTATAAGTCTCTGTTCACACATCACAGATTCTTAACACAGGCCCCTGGTCAGTAACCTGTATTTGGATAACTAGTGTTTAAAGGTTAAATAATTTTAAAAAGTAAGACAATTACTTGCTTAATTCAAAAATTTAAATGAAGTTATTCTGAAGTATTTCAAATTAATTCAAGTGTAAATTGAAATTTATTGAATTTAGATTGCATAGATTTAGTCTGTACCACAGAGATAAATGTGACTTGTGACATTGATTTTTATTTAAATTAATTTCTTCTTCTCTCTTCAGACTGTTGAGTCCTGCTGCAGAGAAGTTCTGTGCTTCTCTGACTGAAGCTCTAGGTTCAAACCCCTTACTGCTGAGAGAGATGGACCTGAGTGGGAAAATACAGGGAGACTCAGGAGTGAAGCAGCTCTCTGATCTACTGGAGGATCCACACTGCAGACCAAAGAAACTAAAGTATGAATTTTTAAATGAAATGAAATGAAATTTAGTAAACCTGCTTCTGCTACCAGGCGACACGGTGGTGTGGTGGTTAGCGCTGTCGCCTCACAGTGTGGAGTTTGCATGTTCTTCTTGTGTCTGCGTGGGTTTCCTCCGGGTACTCAGGTTTCCTCCCACGGTCCAAAGACATGCGTGTTAGGTTGGTTGGTCTCTCTAAATTGCCCGTAGGTGTGCGTGCGTGTGTGTGTGTTGGCCATGCGGTGGACTGGCGACCTGCCCATGGTGTACCCTGCCTTTGCCTGGAATTGCTGGGATTGGCTCCAGCCCCCCTGTGACCCTGACTAGCGGGATTAAGCGGTTCGGATAATGGATGGATGGATGGATGCTTCTGCTACCTGCTTTCTTCCCCTGACCTGCTTCATCGCAACTTGACGCACACCATGAAGAATACACCACAGAACACTTAAATCACAAACACTAACACCATGAAGAATACACCACAGAACACTTAAATCACAAACACTAACACCATGAAGAATACACCACATAACACTTACATCACAAATCCTAACACCATGAAGAATACACCACAGAACACTTAAATCACAAACACTAACACCATGAAGAATACACCACAGAACACCTAAATCACAAACCCTAACACCATGAAGAATACACTACAGAACACTTAAATCACAAACCCTAACACCATGAAGAATACACTACAGAACACTTAAATCACAAACACTAACACCATGAAGAATACACCACAGAACACTTAAATCACAAACCCTAACACACCATGAAGAATACACTACAGAACACTTAAATCACAAACCCTAATCCTGCAAATTTCCTCTGTGTTGAAGTTCCATTGCAAGTACCATTTGTCTTAATGTGTGGACAGTTCAGCACAGTCACTATAATACAGTATATTGAAGGCACTAGGTTTAAAGCTTCTTTATTTACATATTTTTTATACATCATATCTACACAGTGCTGGTGAACTCAGTCCAGTGCAGCTGTGACTGACCAGTACAAGTGCTCTCTCAGCTGTGACTCTGACCAGCTGTGACCAGTACAACTGCTCTCTCAGCTGTGACTCTGACCAACTGTGACCAGTACAACTGCTCTCTCAGCTGTGACTCTGACCAACTGTGACCAGTACAACTGCTCTCTCAGCTGTGACTCTGACCAGCTGTGACCAGTACAACTGCTCTCTCAGCTGTGACTCTGACCAACTGTGACCAGTACACCTGCTCTCTCAGCTTTGCTGCTGTCCGTCATGCTGTGTTTGTATTTGGTCTTTTAACTTTTAGCAGAAACTCTGTTGTTTAACAGAACACTTCATATGAGCTTTATCATTCTTGATTTTGCAGTCTGAGTAACTGCAGAATTACACAGAGAGGTTGTACTGATCTGAGATCAGCTCTGTGTTCAAACCTCTCACAACTAAGAGAGCTGAACCTGAGTGGGAATCAGATAGGAGATGATGTAGTGAAGCAGATCTCTAATCTACTGAAGAATCCCCTCTGCAAACTTGAAAATCTGAGGTAAGTCTATTGAAATATCAGTAGTTGTCAGCTCTGATAATTTTGCTACTTTTCTTTTTTGTAAGAAGGTCTTAACTGAGGAATTTCCAATGTAAACTTGACCTGTCAGATATAACAGCTGATAAACAGTAGTCAAGTCTCTGCTACTGTGTCAATAGACAGATGATCTAACCCTATTATCATCTGATCCCTACATACTAATAATTAACAACTGGCCAAAATCAGGTTTTTCGTCCGTTGCCAATGTAGTGGAAAGACTGGTTACGTTTGAGGTGTTTATACAGAGTCAAGAACAGCCTGACTTTTGTCTGTTAGCATCTCTATTTCTAGATTAACTACTGAATACTTCACCTGAGTGTTATGTCTGTGCTTGCAGTCTGAGTAGCTGCAGTATTACAGAGAGAGGTTGTGCTGATCTGGGATCAGCTCTGTGTTCAAACCCCTCACACCTGATAGAGATGAACCTGAGTGGGAATCAGATAGGAGATGCAGGAATAAATCATATTGCTAAACTACTGAAGAATTCCCTCTGCACTCTGGAAAAACTGAAGTAAGTAAATTAAATGTTCTCAGTAGTTGTGAGTTCTAATGGTTTTACTATCTTCATTTGTTGCAGGAAGGTATTTACTGATGAATTAATAATGTAAACTCCACCTGTTATTTCTGCACATATTAAATGGCTGATAATACAGTAGTCCAGTTATGGTGCTATGCCAAGACAGAAGCTGTTACTCAGAAGCTGTATTTAATGGGCTCAACTATTTAACTATTTGGAAAACAAATGATAAAACTATATGCTTCACAAAGGCTGATATGTTGAGATCTTTTGAAATTACCAAATTTAGAGTGTTAAAATTACAGTGTACTCCCAGCCGCATGCTGAGAGCCCAACAGAGTCTATTTATGGCACAGGGTTTCTTGTGTTGTCTGTGGTAAAATCCCATACAATTACCAAACAGTCAAAAACTGGAAATGAGATATAGCATATCCATCAGTGAAATCAGCACTATACTTTGTTCATAAGCGAGCGCTGGCTCACGAGTCTCCTCCTGTGGTGACAGGAGGGGTGACTCTGGAGCCCTGACATGGTTGACTCTTTGTCTTATCTGACCCTGAACTGATTATATGACCAATGTTTTTGGATTGCCCTTTATTAAATCTCTCTCCTCTCAGCATTGTGCATCTTGTTGTTGGATATTTGTGGGTCAGTGCAAAACAAGATATGATTTCAAAGGTTAATGGAGTGATTACTGATGATAATCTGTGCCATGACACTGATGACTGTGCAGTGTGTTGTGTGAGCTCTTAGTGAAATGCTTCAATAGAGGCAGAAACCAGTGATCACATTCTATAAGTCTCTGTTGACACATCACAGATTCTTAACACAGGCCCCTGGTCAGTAACGTGTATTTGGATAACTAGTGTTTAAAGGTTAAATAATTTTAAAAAGTAAGACAATTACTTGCTTAATTCTAGAATTTAAATGAAGTCATTCTGAAGTATTTCAAATTAATTCAAGTGTAAATTGAAATTTATTGAATTTAGATTGCATAAATTTAGTCTGTACCACAGAGATAAAGTCAAGTCTCTGCTACTGTGTCAACAGACAGATGATCTAACCCTATTATCATCTGATCCCTACATACTAATAATTACCAACTGGCCAAAATCAGGTTTTTCGTCCGTTGCCAATGTAGTGGAAAGACTGGTTACATTTGAGGTGTTTATACAGAGTCAAGAACAGCCTGACTTTTGTCTGTTAGCATCTCTATTTCTAGATTAACTACTGAATACTTCACCTGAGTGTTGTCATGTCTGTGCTTGCAGTCTGAGTAGCTGCAGTATTACAGAGAGAGGTTGTGCTGATCTGGGATCAGCTCTGTGTTCAAACCCCTCACACCTGATAGAGATGAACCTGAATGGGAATCAGATAGGAGATGCAGGAATAAATCATATTGCTGAACTACTGAAGAAATCCCTCTGCACTCTGGAAAAACTGAAGTAAGTAAATTAAATGTTCTCAGTAGTTGTGAGTTCTAATGGTTTTACTATCTTCATTTGTTGCAGGAAGGTATTTACTGATGAATTAATAATGTAAACTCCACCTGTTATTTCTGCACATATTAAATGGCTGATAATACAGTAGTCCAGTTTATGGTGCTATGCCAAGACAGAAGCTGTTACTCAGAAGCTGTATTTAATGATGTAGGCATCATTTGTGTTGCTCTGGCCTGGTCTACTTCTTACAATACTAAACCGAAATGTATAATGTATTTCTTCATTTCTTATTACTCTTTCATCAGTAACGTTGAATGACTAATAATTGCTATTCTAATTATATTCTCTCCTTCCTCCAGGCTTACAGACTGCTGTGTGAGAGAGAAAGGGTATATATCTCTGTATTCAGCTCTGACATCAAACCCCTCATCACACCTGACAGAACTGGATCTCAGAGGGAATCACCCTGCAGAATGGGGAGTGAAGATGCTCTCTGATGTACCAAAACTGAAACTAAGGTGAGAAATCCAGAACTGGCCTCAGTAAATATCTCTGAACTTCCTTTAATTCACCAATCCTTACTGAAGATTGACATTTATTACTATGTTTACCACATTGTAGAACTACTATTGTGAATGTATTAATGGTCTTAATAAAGTATTTGGTAACAGAGTTTTAATATAAGCAGTCAACAGTAAGGTCATAGCTAACCAATCAGTGTGAGGAATGTTTATTGCTGGGCATTTTAGCTGAACAGAGGAATAATGTTATTTAAACTAAATTGTTCTCCTCTCTCTCTACAGACTGTTGAAGAGTCCTGCTGCAGAGGAAGCGTGTGTTTCTCTGACTGAATCTCTGGGTACAAACCCCTTACTGCTGAGAGAGATGAAACTGGACAGGATCACAGCAGGACTGTCTGGAGATTCCAGAGTGAAGCAGCTCTGTGTTTTACTACAGGACTCAAACTGCACACTGGAAAAACTTCAGTCAGTAATTTTACTAATAATAGAGTTCATATCATCTCAGAATTGATGAATTTGTGTGTGTGTGTGTGTGTGTGTGTGTGTGTGTGTGTGTGTGTGTGTGTGTGTGATCACCATAATGTTAGTGGCTTCAAATAATTAATTGCATCCACTTCCTAGTTTAAATGTGGCAGATTGAGCCCGATAAGATGATAGGGAGTTTAGTATTTAATAATTTCAAATGGAAATTCTGCCTTTGGTAAATGTATATACATACATAAATTAGTTTGTTGTGTGTTTGCCACGCCCCTTCTTTGTGTCTGGTTAGTTTGTTACAAAAATCAGTCTTTTTTTAGCTTTGTTATATCATGATTTTGTCATGCCAGATGGGTACAGTGAGTATCAAAAGATCGTCACGAGAGGAGATGAAAATTGTAGGCAGTTAGATTGAGTCATATTTATCTTTGGATTATAAACTGAAGTGCACATGGTTAGCCAAGACATGATTAAATAGGTCTGATGCTTTACTGTCAGACCTAAAGATGAATATCCACACACACAGATGACCAAAAATTATAATTGTTTATCATAGTGTTTCTCAAAGGAGAAGTACTGCTGTCATGTACAGGTCCTCCCTCCGCCCCGTCTTGTGTCGTTCACCCTAGCCCCGCCTTGTTTCTTAATTCCCTTGGGTTTTCCTCTGTCTGTCACGCCCCTTTACCTTGTGTCTCTGCCCCTTTATCGTTCCCAGCTGTGTCTTGTTTCATTCCCCCTTAGTCTGTGTTTAAATGCCCCGCGTGTCCAGTTCCCTCGTCGGTCATTGTCTGTCAGTTGTTCTTTCTTGGTTCTGTTGCTCTCGCATTTACCTCGTTGTTCGTAGTGTTTGTAGTTGTCATCATACTTAGTGCTACGTGTTAGTTAGTGTCTTACTGTGTTGCTGTATTGTGTTTGTGCCCCTTAGTCTTGTGTGTTCCCCTTAGCCTGGTTTTCATTACCTGTCTTGGTTATTTAATTAATTCACTTCCAACCTGCATTTGCGTCACGCCTGCCCATTTGGACAGTTACAACTGCATATAGAACAGTGATTACTATTCCCCTGTGTGTTTTTATTACTCTAATGAAGGGATTTGTAATCTGTTTACAAATTAATTCAGTCAGCATTCTAAAAAACTTTGGGGGTGCGTTAAAATAAATGTCATGTGTCATTCGTGTCATTTTGTTTTCAGGATAAATGATGATGACCTGACAGCAGAGAGCTGTTCAGATTTTGCTAAAGTTCTCAGTTCAGAATCCTGCAATCTGAAAGAACTGGACCTCAGAAACAACAACCTGCAGGATTTTGGTGTGAGAGAGCTCTGTACAGGGCTGGTGAAGACAAGCTGTAAACTGCAGATTCTGAGGTAAATTGTCCTCTGAAAGGAACTTCATACAGTAAATATAAGAACACTTATAAACTCTGGGTTTATTATTCTGTTATTAGTATAAATACATATTAATTGGTGATTGAATTGCGTGTGAATTATTCATAATTACATTAAATCTAACATGAACATATGTAGTTAAATGAGTGACCACTGTATGTAATTTGTATGAGGACATTGAAAGGTCCATCACTCTGTTTTTGAACTGACAGAGATGATGTTAAATTACAGTCATCATGTCATGATAAAATGCAGAACACTGGATTGAGCATATCAGTAGTAATTCAGGTGATTCAGAATCTGCAGTATGAATCCATATATACTCACTTGTACATCAACAATAAACTACCCTGAACTTCCACACATGTGGTGGAAGGAGAGAGGGAGACTGAGGTGAGGGTGGTGGAGGAATGTTACAAACCAGGATCGTATCCACATGGCAGAAACAGACAGGAAACCAAGATGTAAACTGGGCTGAGGCAGCTACCCGACACCCAACCCCAACCCTAAACAGGGTCTACAGAGGAACAGTGGGGAAAAGAAGCCAGATGTTTTAGATTCTAAATTTGATCTTTTTTATTGATAGATTATTAGACTGCAATGTAACAGAGGAAGGATATACTGCTCTGGCTTCAGCTCTGAAATCAAACCCCTCATCACACGTGACAGAGCTGGATCTGAGAGGAAACGACCCTGGAGACTCAGGAGTGAAGAAACTCACTGATTTACAAAAAGATAAAAAATACAAACTGGAGAAACTGAGGTGAAGAAGTTTACACACATTTGTGATTGTATTGTTTACACGTTTGTCATTGAGTTTTAAATGGTTCAGTATTGAGCGAATAGAGTAAAGCCGCTAAATGATATGTAAATGTGTGACTGTATAGCCCCTGACCCCTCCCTTTGGGCGTGTGTTTGTGTTGTCTGTGTCTAGTTATGACCATATACGTATGTCCGTGAGTGTGGGTTTATATGTGTTCACCGTTCTCACCTGTGGCTCATCTCATCATCACACAGTGCTCGTGTTGTTCGTCTGTTTAATGTGTGTTTACGCGATGTCCCGTGCTTGAGTGACTATAAAGCGTTTGTGCTTTACAGTGATAACAGTAACACTCTCCTTACTCCATTATACTGAACATTTATCATAACTGCATGTCCCTCTCTCTCTACAGACTGTTGAGTCCTGCTGCAGAGGAAGCCTGTGCTTCTCTGACTAAAGCTCTGGGTTCAAACCCCTTACTACGTAGAGAGCTGGACCTGAGTAAATTTAAATCAAAAGACCTCAGAATAGAGAAGATATGTGCTCTACTGCAGGATTCACACTTCAGACTGCAAAAACTCACGTAAGAAATCTAATTAAAACAATCATAGACTGTTTTTCTGGTACAGTGATATCATCACACATTGGACATCAGCTCATGACATCTTGCATATTTATCATTGAAAGATATTTCTGTTGTCGAGATTTCAATGAAATGGGTAAAAAACTAGCACTGCTTTGATCAAGTATATATTGAAGAATATTGAAAGTTTGGTTTCCTAAGGAAGTGTAGGTGGATTTTTTTCTCATGAAACAAATGTTAGTATCTGGCACAACTAGTATGTTTATCATTTCACTGAAGCGTTAAACAGAGTTGATTTATTCCTGGATATGTTTGTTTACACAAGTCCACAACAGGTGGAACAGAGCTCTGTAAAATGATGAAGCTGTTGACATTCTGTTTCATTATTGATGTATGTGAAATGCTGTTTAATACAGTAACTTAAAATAACTGACTTTTTGTTTGTTACTCAGACTTTCAGACTGCAGTATAAAGGAGGAAGGATATGAAGCTCTGGCTTCAGCTCTGAAATCAAACCCCTCATCACACCTGACAGATCTGGATCTGAGAGGAAACGACCCTGGAGACTCAGGAGTGAAGAAACTCACTGAGATACTAGAGGATCCAAACTGTAAACTGAAGAAACTGAGGTGGGCACACTTCTGAATAGATATGAAGATTGTAGTTGTAATGCTGCAAGAGTCGGAGGTGGACACACGTGCAATAAAAGGCTGGTATGAACCTCAACAGAGCTGGTCTCCTCTATGTGAACCGTAGGCATACGGAGGGTATGTGACTTATGGGGCATACTGAGACGATTCCCAATCAAGCATGAATGAAAGAATACGAAAGACAACTGTGACTATGAAAGAAAATAGGTTTATAAGAAAAGGAGTATTAATATAAAACACAGCATGGGTATAACACAGCAGGGACTAAAGCAAACAAGCGATACAAAACAGACCATAACAATAGTAACAAAACTAGACTACTATATACAAGTGTAGGGGAAGGAACATATCAGTAACCTAAACCAAGGAACATACATCCCTGTCAAGTCTCCCGTTTTGGCCGTTAAACTACCGTAATTTATCCCTCTTTCCCATCGTCCTCTCGTATTAATATTTTCCCATAAATGTCCCGTATTATAATATAATAATTTTTAAAAAGCATTCAAGTGCTTCCAAAATGAATTATGTCGCTAGTCTCACGAGAATGTCACCCTGCAGTAGCCCGAGTGTCAGTTCTCATGAGATTAGTGCCGACAGCAGGAACAACAAACCCGCAAAACTAATCAGTGTAGGGGTTTCACCTACTAATCCTTTAAAAGTAGATATAATTTGTTTTACCTTAATTAATAATCAGTCTCATTAATTTAGAATCAGTCTCATATTCTAATTATACCAGAACCATAACATTTAGTTATTAACTAAGGGTAATTAATGGTTTGGTATCTGAAGGATTTAACTATGAATTCTTTGGAGGTTTTGGCAACAACCACTTTTGAATGACATCAACACAGACAATTTGGTGAAAATAAATGATACATTTATTTAAAATCAACTATTCTAAAACAAACAGCATCAACAAGGATCAGTATATTTACAGTGAAGACTGGGTATTTTGTGTGTGTGTGTAAAAAGGGGAGGAGAGTAATGTGTGCACGCGCTTGTGCGCGTGTGAGGAGGCGGAGTTGTAATCTCAGTTCTCCTATAGAGAACAAAGCAACTAAAATGGCGCCGACTTTAAACAGTAGAGCAGCGCGACTGTATGTTAATGAGCTCAGCTGGTTTATTCCAACGTGGTCAGAACAAAGAGTAATGGAGCTGACTTAATAACTAAAAATTAATGTGGTGTGTCTGAGAATGGGGAAGACTACAAGTTGTCCATTAATCAGATAAATAAAAGATGGTGGCATGCACAGCAAAGATAACTTTGTATATACAAATCTTGATGAAGATTATGAAAATAAAGTTAAACACATTCAGAATGTATTAACAGAAAACTTGGTTAACTCTACAGTTCAAGTAACTATGCCCTTTGATAAACTATGCCCAGCGGTAAGAGTCTCACGTGTTGAGGGTTTTGGGTAGTGTCGTCGTCCTCCCCGAATTAGGAGGGAATTTCCACCACAGGCTCCTCGTTGATAAACAGCGATGTCGTCCAGGTGTGCTGGGAATCGTCCTTCTGAGGTCCAGGAATGAGAGTCTCGTTCACGGTTTAACAGCAGGGAGTTTCAATCCGTGTGGCCGCGTTAACAAGCTTGATTGAAGTAGTTCGGTGAATCTGTTGTCGCGGTAACGTTGATCGGTTGCTGGTTAGATTACACTGTAACTCGGGCTCGTTAATGAAGTAATACGACTTTCAGCTGTTTGCTGTTAGTCGTAGCAAAGTTCGCGTGCTCTCAAACAAAACCGGAGAGAGAGAAATGACGGAGCCTCTCTTTAATAGGTCTAACCTATGTGTCGGTCAAACCAGAGAGAGAGAAATGGATGGCTGTTCAGGGTATTTAAACACCTGAACTGTAGACACACCCTTACTTCCATCCAAGCAAGCTTGTTCAATGTGTTGCCAGTAGTACTGCCACCTGCTGGTTTAGCATGGTACCTACATCAGAGATGGATGAATGTAATGAGAGAGAAGGTGTTCCTACCACAAAAGTGAAGACTTCGTGTAAAATATAAGGTGTCCTGGATGTTGGTTGTGCTGCTGGGAATGATCGCAGCAACCAGCAGAAATTTTCCCTTATTTTAAAATAAAAAACTTTACAGGTATGAACATACCAAGGACAGGAAGACAAGATTAACCGATAAGAGTGCTAATACGTAAAAGGCATTTAACTATACGATACAGACAATAGAGCACAGACCAGGACATACAAAGGAATAAAAATTGACCTTAGCGAACTTATGACCAGAATAACAGACAATAACCAACAATCAGAACTCAGAGAACCAGGAACTAAATACCAAACGATAATGAGAAACAAACCTGAAACAGCTGAAATGGAAAAATAAAGGCAGGACTATACACAAAAAGGTGTGGTGGACAGGAGGGGGCGGAGCTAAGCGTGACAGTAGTGCAGTCTGGCATTCGTAAAGTAAACATGTACCAATCATAATATTGACCATCACCAGCTAAACATATTTGGTGCTTTTGGCTCAGGCTAGGACTGTTATTTCAGTTCCTGTGGAACTGTGATACTCATTTAAGCAACATAATTTTTATTTCCAGTTTTATTTTATTTTTTTTATCAATCTTATATTTTATTATTTTACAATAAACATGTGATTAATTCATCATATTTTGCGTCTTTAAATTTTTAGTTGGATCAAACTGCCAGAAGATCTCAGATCTGCCCAGATGTAGATTTGAAGTTTTAGATCCAGAGTTAAACACACTTTTCAAGAGAACATTTTATTGAGAACATTATTGTCAGTTAATTTATCTTCTCAGGGACTGTGTGCTCTTAAAATTCATTTACATCAGCTTTAAAATGTATATTTTTTCCCTTAACACAGACTGTTGAGTCCTGCTGCAGAGAAGTTCTGTGCTTCTCTGACTGAAGCTCTAGGTTCAAACCCCTTACTGCTGAGAGAGATGGACCTGAGTGGGAAAATACAGGGAGACTCAGGAGTGAAGCAGCTCTCTGCTCTACTGGAGGATCCACACTGCAGACCAGTGAAACTCATGTGTGTATTTGTACTTTAGTGCTTTCTAGTGAAGGATCAGAGACTTTTTAATTACAGTTTTGACTTTTGTCTGTTAGCAGAAACTTTGTATGAATGCTCTGTTGTTGAAGACTTAATGAATGTTTTCTTTTCAGTCTGAGCAACAGCAGTTTTACAGAGAAAGGTTGTGCTGATCTGGGATCAGCTCTGTGTTCAAACCTCTCACAACTAAAAGAGCTGGACCTGAGTGGGAATCAGATAGGAGATGTTGGAGTGAAGGAGATCTCTAATCTACTGAAGAATCCCCTCTGCAAACTAGAAACACTGAAGTAAGTAAATTCTCCTGAAATAACGGTAATTGTGAGATCTGATGGTTTTACTAACTTCCTTTGTTGCAAGATGGTATTTCTTGAGGAATTAATAATGTAAACTCCACCTGATATTTCTGCTATAATTTAACAGCTGATAAACAGTAGTTAAGTTTTGTTTATTGTTTTACCGTGCTTCCACGACTTTCTTTTGTTTATTTTTCACGCGTTGAGTTATCCGCGTTGCTTTCGTTTATTCTATTGGGTTGTGTTTCATGTTTTAACTCTCGCACTCGCGTTCTGTTCTTACAAACGCTGTTGTGCTGTTAAACGGCACTTGGGTCCACCTTTCATTCTATTACTATACGCAGTGAGTACCTCCCGGTACTCCTGCGTTACACATGGTGTCTCCCAGGGCTCTGTGTCTTCTCTTTATTAGGGTTCACACACATAGTGTGGGAACCCTAATGTAATTGTTAGGATTTTTCTTTCTTCTTATTATTATTCTTTGTCCCATTTTTTGACCTAAAACGTATTGTGCAGCCTAGACCGTAATGCCTAGAAACCCCAAACTTGGCAAAAAGGTTTAGTTAAATCCAAGGACCAGATTCGACCAGGGCGTAAATTCAATATTAAATTTTGCGCATATGGAGCTCTAACTGAAGAAAACTTGCATGTAATGAGATGGCACTTCACAGACAGCTTCCCTGTGAGGGTCTGGGGCAGCTCGCAGAGGTTGCCATACCTCACCTGCTAGGGGGCGCTATAACATGCAAAAATTTGCCCCATACACTCAGATTGGCCGATCCACATGAAACTTGGCAAACATCATCTATGGGCCTCTGGGAACCAGGTCCTAAAGCAGACACGCCATACTTCCAAAATGGCTGACGTAATCGGCCAATCAGTGATCGGCACGCGTTTGACAGGCTTACCATTGGTCGATCTGCACGAAACTTCTTGGGTGTGGACAAGTGCACGCCCCCTATGACATAATCCAGCCGGGTGTTGATGGGGCGCTATTGCAAAAAAAGCAAGTATATCCCCTACATAATTCCACTTGGGAACATGCAATTGGACTCTTTTGATTCCTTGCAGTAGTGCGAACAACTTTCCCATTACATGTCCTATTAAAAAATGCAGTTTATTTACAGTTAATAATAGTTTGAAATCATCACTTTTCATACTCCTCCTAGGATTTTCATACTATCATGTCAAGCAAAGTCTTATAATACTCTACAGAGTGTGAAATCAAAAAACAATCCAAAGATTTTAGGACACTTATACCTGCTAAATATTTTTTTAATGGACAGCATCGATACATATAATATTCATATTCTTGAAGCTCTTTCATATTTTAATGAACAAATTTGTCAAGTTTCATCTAAATCGGTTATCGTATGGCTCTACAGTGCAGTATTATATACAATGCATAAAAATGCATGTAAAGTCCCTCTGTCACCTTCTCCTTCTCACACGCACGCAAGCTGAAACTCACACTCTCAGTCTCTCTCACACTCTCACCCACATTCCCCCTCCCATCTCTGTGCCCTAAGTAAACATTGCTCTGGCTACCTAGATCTCTCTGTGTCTATTAACCAGGCACACACACATACAGGCGCAAGCAGGCCTTCCTATAGCATTCACAATGACACTTCCCTAGCCATACCCACCCATATCTCAGTGACTAACACATGCTCATACAAACTGATATTTGGCTTCTTTTTTGTCTCTCTCTCACACAAACACACACACACACACACCTTTATACCTACATGTATGTATAGTTTCTATGTATACTTATGTATGTATGTATTAGTATATCTTGTCATAGTTTGAGTACATACACTACCACATACACACACACACACTTCTACCTAAATGTATGTATAGTTTGTATGCATATCTATAGTATTATGTATAGTATATGTCAGTCATGCCAGTGATGTCAGTCATATCAGACATGCCAGTCATGTCAGTTACATCAGTCATGTCAGTCATGTAAGTCATGTCATGCCAATCATTTCAGTCCAGTCATATCAGTCATTTCAGTCCAGTCATATCAGTCATGTCAGTCAAATCATCAAATCATTACAGTCATGCCAGTTATGTCAGTCATATCAGTCATGTTAATTTTGTTCGTCATGGCAGTGATGTCATTCCAGTCATGCCAGTCATGTCAGTCATGTTATGCCAGGCTTTGCAGACTACATTCATACTTTGAATACACGGGGAGTCATGTTAGGCATGCTAGGTGTGTAAAGAGTGAATTAACAAAGCATAGTCTCTGGCTCCCTCAATCTCTCTCTGTCAGTAATATACAGGCCCAATCATGTATAGACAAGTGCAGGCCTTCCTATACTGTTCACATAGATGCAGCCCTAGCCAGATGTGCTATTTCTGTGTCTCCCTTTCTGACACAAGCAGATGTCATCACACACTATCTGTAGAGCACACACTGGCCAACCCCAAACAGCTTCTTTTCACTTTTAGGTCTAAAGGACCTTTTGTGTGTGAACCCGCCAATCGCCGCTTGCGGCTATATTATATTTTATACTTTGTCATGACTATTTAATCCACCATCATGGTCTCAGTTTTTCTTTCATTGATTACTTACAAATCTACATGAGTATGATCTCAATCACAGCTCTCTCACATCCTGCCTGGTTCATGCTCCTTAACTCCCACGATCATGTTGTGGACCACCACGTGACTTATTTTGTGTCAGTGTGTGTCCTGTGTTTCTGTGTCCCTAACCCTCACATGTCCTCACACCCGTGTTGTCCCCTTGTGTCCCTAACCCACACATGACCTCACACCCGTGTTGTCCCCCTGTGTCTCTAACCCACACATGACCTCACACCCGTGTTGTCCCCGTGTCCCTAACTCTCACATGTCCTCACACCCGTGTTGTCCCCCTGTGTCCCTAACTCTCACATGTCCTCACACCCGTGTTGTCCCCCTGTGTCCCTAACCCACATATGACCTCACACCCATGTTGTCCCCCTGTGTCCCTAACCTTCACATGTCCTCACACCCGTGTTGTGTCCCTAACCCTAACCTTCACATGTCCTCACACCCGTGTTGTGTCCCTGTGTCTCTAACTCTCACATGTCCTCACAGCCGTGTTGTGTCCTGTGTCTAATTCACCTTCTTGTTTACTTCTGTATAAAGTCCCTTATTGCCCGTAGTAGCTGGTTGTTGATGTTTGTTGAATGTTTCTGACCCATCAGTCTGTACTCCACAGCTCTGTTTCACTCTGTTTATTTCATCCTGTCACTTTTCTACATGTCTTGCTTTCATGTCTTGACTTTGACTCACATTTGCATTATTGTAATCTCATCACAATCTGTAATAACTGGATAAACAATTTTTTCTTACATTTAACATGGACAAAGCTGATGGTCTCCTAGTTTGTCATAAAATCTGGGTGTTTATGTTCCAGAGCCCTAACCATAAGTCTGATGTTTATGGTTTATCTGTTAATCCTTTCAGAACTTACTGTAATGTTGGTAATAGTTTGGCCCATTACTCTCATAACTTTAAAGGTTTTATTACTCTTTCAGCAGGAATGTGCCACTGTAACACTGAATGACTCTCATTATTACTATATAATTATATTCTCTCCTTCCTCCAGGCTTTCAGACTGCAGTTTAAAAGAGAAAGGGTATATATCTCTGTATTCAGCTCTGACATCAAACCCCTCATCACACCTGACAGAACTGGATCTCAGAGGGAATCACCCTGCAGAATGGGGAGTGAAGAATCTCTCTGGTTTACCAAAACTGAAACTAAGGTGAGAAATCCAGGACTGGCCTCAGTAAATATCTCTGAATTACCTTTAATTCACCAATCCTTACTGAAGATTGACATTTATTACTATGTTTACTATGTTAACCACGTTGTAGAACTCCTATTGTGAATGTATTAATGGTCTTAATAAAGTATTTGGCAACAGAGTTTTAATATAAGCAGTCAACAGTAAGGTCATAGCTAACCAATCAGTGGGAGGAATGTTTATTGCTGGGCATTTCTATGAGCTGAACAGAGGAATAATGTTATTTAAACTAAATTGTTCTCCTCTCTCTCTACAGACTGTTGAAGAGTCCTGCTGCAGAGGAAGCGTGTGTTTCTCTGTCTCAATCTCTGGGTTCAAACCCCTTACTGCTGAGAGAGATGAAACTGGACAGGATCACAGCAGGACTGTCTGGAGATTCCAGAGTGAAGCAGCTCTGTGTTTTACTACAGGACTCAAACTGCACACTGGAAAAACTTCAGTCAGTATTTTTACTAATAATAGATTTCATATCGTCTTAATATCGAATTGGTGTGTGCGCGTGTGTGTTATCACCATAATGTTAGTGGTTTCAAATAATTAATTGCATCCACTTTCTAGTTTAAATGTGGCAGACAGAGCCTGATAAGATGATAGGGAGTTTAGTATTTAATCATTTCAAACGGACACCGTTTGTTACAAAAATCTGTCTTTTTTTTTTAGCTTTGTTATATCATGATTTTGTCATGCCAGATGGGTACAGTGAGTATCAAAAGATCGTCACGAGAGGAGATTAAACTTGTAGGCAGTTGGATTGTCATATTTATCTTTGGATTATAAACTGAAGTGCGCAAGATTAGCCAATACATGATTAAATAGGTCTGATGCTTTACTGTCAGACCTAAAGATGAATATCCACACGTGCAGATGACCAAAATCTATAATTGTTTATCATAGTGTTTCTCAAAGGAGAAGTACTGCTGTCACGTATAGCTCCTCCCTCCGCCCCGTCTTGTGTCGTTCACCCTAGCCCCGCCTTGTTTCTTCATTCCCTTGGGTTTTCCTCTGTCTGTCACGCCCCTGTACCTTGTGTCTCTGCCCCTTTATCGTTCCCAGCCGTATCTTGTTTCATTCCTCTTAGTCTGTGTTTAAATGCCCCGCGTGTCCAGTTCCCTCGTCGGTCATTGTCTGTAAGTTGTTCTTTGTTGGTTCTGTTTTCTGCTCTCGCGTTTCCCCCATTTATTCTCCCCGCCTGAAATCTGGTTAGTCCTCGTGTGTGTGTCTTATAGTTGTCCATCCTTTTCAGTTACCTTGTGTGTTCAAGTGAATTCATGTCTCATTCTGTTTCCCTTGCTGATTTACAATCCGGCTCCCATGTGTATTTAGTCTGCTTGTTCTTGTGTCCGTTTATTCATGTTGCCCGTGTTATGTGGATTGTGCTAGCCCTCTGTGTTCGTCCTGTTCCATTAGCGTTTACCTCGTTGTTCGTAGTGTTTGTAGTTATCATACTTAGTGCTACGTGTTTGTTAGTGTCTTACTGTGTTGCTGTATCTGTGTTTGTGCCCCTTAGTCTTGTGTTCCCCTTAGCCTGGTTTTCATTACCTGTCTTGTTTATTTAATAAATTCACTTCCAACCTGCATTTGCATCATGTCTGCCTGTTTGGAATGTTACAACTTCATATAGAACAGTGATTACTATTCCCCTGTGTGTTTTTATTACTCTAATGAAGGGATTTGTAATCTGCCTGTTTACAAATTAATTCATTCTATAAAACAAACTTCAAAAAACTTTGGGGGTGCATTAAAATAAATGTCATGTGTCATTCGTGTCATTTTGTTTTCAGGATAAATGATGATGACCTGACAGCAGAGAGCTGTTCAGATTTTGCTAAAGTTCTCAGTTCAGAATCCTGCAATCTGAAAGAACTGGACCTCAGAAACAACAACCTGCAGGATTTTGGTGTGAGAGAGCTCTGTACAGGGCTGGTGAAGACAAGCTGTAAACTGCAGATTCTGAGGTAAATTGTCCTCTGCAAGAAACAGTAAATATAAGAACACTTATAAACTCTGGGTTTATTATTCTGTTATTAGTATAAATACATATTAATTGGTGATTGAATTAGGTATGAATTATTCATAATTACATTGAATCTAACATGAACATATGTAGTTAAATGAGTGACCACTGTATGTAATTTGTATGAGGACATTGAAAGGTCCATCACTCTGTTTTTGAACTGACAGAGATTATGTTAAATTGTAGTCATCATGTCATGATAAAATGCAGAACACTGGATTGAGCATATCAGTAGTAATTCAGGTGATTCAGAATCTGCAGTATGAATCCATATATACTCACTTGTTCATCAACAATAAACTACCCTGAACTTCCACACATGTGGTGGAAGGAGAGAGAGCGACTGAGGTGAGGGTGGTGGAGGAATGTTACAAACCAGGATCGTATCCACATGGCAGAAACAGACAGGAAACCAAGATGTAAACTGGGCTGAGGCAAAGCCCTGTGTGCTGGGACTGGCCTCCCGTGACATCTACCCGACACCCAACCCTAACTCTAGACATTGTCTACAGAGGAACAGTGGGGAAAAGTAGCCAGATGTTTTAGATTCAAAATTTTATCTTTTTTATCGATAGATTAATAGACTGCAGTATAAAGGAGGAAGGATATGAAGCTCTGTCTTCAGCTCTGAAATCAAACCCCTCATCACACCTGACAGAGCTGGATCTAAGAGGAAACGACCCTGGAGACTCAGGAGTGAAGAAACTCACTGATTTACAAAAAGATAAAAAATACAAACTGGAGAAACTGAGGTGAAGAAGTTTACACACATTTGTGATTGTATTGTTTACACGTTTGTGATTGTGTTTTAAATGGTTCAGTATTGAGCAAATAGAGTAAAGCCGCTAAATGATATGTAAATGTGTGACTGTATAGCCCCTGACCCCTCCCTTTGGGCGTGTGTTTGTGTTGTCTGTGTCTAGTTATGACCATATACGTATGTCCGTGAGTGTGGGTTTATATGTGTTCACCGTTCTCACCAGTGGCTCATCTCGTTATCACACGGGGCTCGTGTTGTTCGTCTGTTTAATGTGCGTTTACGCGATGTCCCGTGCTCGTCTTTGTCAGTCACTTAATGTTTGTGTCTGTGCACATTGTGCATTTCTATGAACGTCTCCCTTCGCTGTTTGTTAACGTTGTTTGTGATTAAAGCCCTCGCCCTGACCCTCACCGTTACAAAATGGATTCAAACAAACGATGAAATAAATTGAAAGAATAACATACAAGTTATTCTTGTAGTTAAGCATTCTTCATTTGATATTTAAATACATTATTAATCATGCAATTAATTAATTAATTTTAAGACTATAATGAATAAATTTAGTGTTAATCTGATTAATCTGTGTCTTGAATATGTGTGGTATTAACGATTTAAAAAATGAATGCCCAATTAGAATTTTGCTTAAGTGACTATACAGCATTAGTGCTGTATAGTGATAACAGTAACACTCTCCTTACTCCATTATACTGAACATTTTTCATAACTGCAAGTCCCTCTCTCTCTACAGACTGTTGAGTCCTGATGCAGAGGAAGCCTGTGATTCTCTGATTGAAGCTCTGGGTTCAAACCCCTTACTGCTGAGAGAGCTGGATGTGAACAAGTGTAGGTCAACAAACATCTCAGTGAAGCAGCTCTGTGCTCTACTGGAGGATCCACACTACAGACTGCAGAAACTCACGTAAGACATCAGATTAATTACATACATCATAAACTAAAGATGTACAACACAAACTCACGTAAGACATCAGATTAATTACATATATCATAAACTAAAGATTTACAACACAAACTCACGTAAGACATCAGATTAATTACATACATCATAAACTAAAGATTTACAACACAAACTCACGTAAGACATCAGATTAATTACATATATCGTAAACTAAAGATTTACAACACAAACTCACGTAAGACATCAGATTAATTACATACATCATAAACTAAAGTTTTACAACACAAACTCACGTAAGACATCAGATTAATTACATACATCATAAACTAACGTTTTACAACACACTGTGTACTGTTTATCATTACCTCACTCCTACATGTACTGTATATCATTACCTCACTCTTGCTTTATGCTCTACAGGCTGAATAAAACAGTAATTGTGACTGAGAAGGACTGTGCTGATTTGCTTTCCTCTCTCATTAAAAATCCCTCACACCTGAGAGAGCTTAATCTGAACACCAATAATCTAAGAGTGGAAAATCTCTGCACACTACTGAAGAATCCTAACTGCAAACTGGAGAAAGTACAGTGAGTACTGTTACCTTCATAAATGTATGAGCATACATGTGCAAAAACAGATATTGTGTATTTTATTTACACACATGCACACCACGCCCACACATGCGTGCGAACACACTGACACAATATGTCCTATCTATACATACAGTATCTATATATACACAGTATATCTGTGTGTGTGTGTGTGTGTGTGTGTGTGTGTGTGTGTTCCTGGCATTTCACCCAAAGCCTTTATTTACTTTTAGTTAATATTGTAGCTTTTTATTTTTCCTTTATTTACTCCATACATCTATGTATCCATTGCAATCCCCATAATCCTGATATTAACCTTTCAGTAAATTGTGGCATTTATTAATTAAATTGGTCATGGTAGTAAATATAATCTACAAATGAATACTGATCTCTGGTCAGGGAATCAATGCTGCTCCAAATGTAACACACTGGCTCTTCCTGTTGAGGATTGTGACGCATTCTTAATTAAGTTAATTGACATTCTTAATTAATTTAATTGGCATTCTTAATTAAGTTAATTGGCATTCTTTGTTTAAATTGGCTGTTACACAGCTACACTGATGCTGTTACTACTGTGTGTTTTAAAGATGTTCCTCAAGTGTTCCTAATTTCTGTCAGTTGTCATCTCACTAAGTGATTTTTGTCTTATTTTCAGACTCTGTGACTGTAACATCACAGAGGAAGGATATGAAGCTCTGTCTTCAGCTCTGAAATCAAACCCCTCATCACACCTGACAGATCTGGATCTGAGAGGAAACGACCCTGGAGACTCAGGAGTGAAGAAACTCACTGAGATACTAGAGGATCCAAACTGTAATCTGAAGAAACTGAGGTGAGCACTTATGCTCTATATATAAATAAAGTGGTTGTTGGGCTTTTTATACATAGCATGGTCTTAAACCTAGAAAAGGCCAGAATACCTCAGAGGGTTAAAGACAGCAGGTACTACACAGTTTGATTAACTGGCTAAGACAAATATTTAGAACAAATAAAAAAGCAAACACTACCAAAGATATGCAAAAATCTATTTAACTAGGACAACAAATGATAAAACTATATGTTTCACAAAGGCTGATATGTTGAGATCTTTTGAAATAACCAAATACAGAGTGTTAAAATGACTGCATGTACTCCCAGCCGTATGCTGAGAGCCCTACAGAGTAGTATGGCACAGGGTTCCTTGGGTTGTCTGTGGTAAAATCCCATACAATTACCAAACAGTCAAAAACTGGAAATGAGATATAGCATATCCATCAGTGAAATCAGCACGATACTTTGTTCTTAAGCGAGCGCTGGCTCACGAGTCTCCTCCTGTGGTGACAGGAGGGGTGACTCTGGAGCCCTGACATGGTTGACTCTTTGTCTTATCTGACCCTGAACTGCTTATATGACAAATGTTTTTGGATTGCCCTTTATTAAATCTCTCTCCTCTCAGCATTGTGCATTTTGTTGTTGGGTATTAGTGGGTCAGTGCAAAACAAGATATGATTTCATAGGTTAATGGAGTGATTACTGATGATAATCTGTGCCATGACACTGATGACTGTGCAGTGTGTTGTGTGAGCTCTTAGTGAAATGCTTCAATAGAGGCAGAAACCAGTGATCACATTCTATAAGTCTCTGTTCACACATCACAGATTCTTAACACAGGCCCCTGGTCAGTAACGTGTATTTGGACAACTAGTGTTTAAAGGTTAAATAATTTTAAAAAGTAAAACAATTACTTGCATAATTCTAAAATTTAAATGAAGTCATTCTGAAGTATTTCTAATTCAAGTGTAAATTCAGATTTATACTTTAGTGTAGATTTCTCCCATAACAACAAATTGCATAGATTTTGTCTATACCACAGAGATAAAAGTGACTTATGACATTGATTTTTATTAAAATTAATTTCTTCTTTTCTCTCCAGACTGTTGAGTCCTGCTGCAGAGAAGGTCTGTACTTCTCTGACTAAAGCTCTAGGTTCAAACCCCTTACTGCTGAGAGAGATGGACCTGAGTGGGAAAATACAGGGAGACTCAGGAGTGAATCAGCTCTCTGATCTACTGGAGGATCCTCACTGCAGACCAAAGAAACTAAAGTAAGAATTTTTAAATGAAATGAATGCTTCTGGTACCTGCTTTCTTCCCCTGACCTGCTTCATCACAATTTGACACACACCATAAAGAATACACCACAGAACACTTAAATCACAAACCCTAACACCATGAAGAATACACCACAGAACACCTAAATCACAAACACTAACACCATGAAGAATACACCACAGAACACTTAAATCACAAATCCTAATCCTGCTAAATTTCCTCTGTGTTGAAGTTCCATTTGTCTTAATGTGTGGACAGTTCAGCACAGTCACTATAATACAGTATATTGAAGACACTAGGTTTAAAACTTCTTTATTTACATATTTTTTATACATCATATCTACACAGTGCTGGTGAACTCAGTCCAGTGCAGCTGTGACTTACCAGTACAACTGCTCTCTCAGCTGTGACTCTGACCAGTTGTGACCAGTACAACTGCTCTCTCAGCTGTGACTCTGACCAGCTGTGACCAGTACAACTGCTCTCTCAGCTGTGACTGACCAGCTGTGACCAGTACAACTGCTCTCTCAGCTGTGACTCTGACCAGCTGTGACCAGTACAACTGCTCTCTCAGCTGTGACTGACCAGCTGTGACCAGTACAACTGCTCTCTCAGCTGTGACTCTGACCAGTTGTGACCAGTACAACTGCTCTCTCAGCTGTGACTCTGACCAGCTGTGACCAGTACAACTGCTCTCCCAGCTGTGACTCTGACCAGCTGTGACCAGTACAACTGCTCTCTCAGCTGTGACTGACCAACTGTGACCAGTACAACTGCTCTCCCAGCTGTGACTCTGACCAGCTGTGACCAGTACAACTGCTCTCTCAGCTGTGACTGACCAACTGTGACCAGTACAACTGCTCTCTCAGCTGTGACTGACCAGCTGTGACCAGTACAACTGCTCTCTCAGCTGTGACTCTGACCAGCTGTGACCAGTACACCTGCTCTCTCAGCTGTGACTGACCAGCTGTGACCAGTACAACTGCTCTCTCAGCTTTGCTGCTGTCAGTCATGCTGTGTTTGTATTTGGTCTTTTAACTTTTAGCAGAAACTCTGTTGTTTAACCATGTAAACTTGACCTGTCAGATATAACAGCTGATAAACAGTAGTCAAGTCTCTGCTGCTATTTCAATAGACAGATGATCTACACCTATTATCATCTGATCCCTACATACTAATAATTAACAACTGGCCAAAATCAGGTTTTTCTTCTGTTGCCAATGTAGTGGAAAGACTGGTTACGTTTGAGGTGTTTATACAGATTCAAGAACAGCCTGACTTTTGTCTGTTAGCATCTCTATTTCTAGATTAACTACTGAATACTTCACCTGAGTGTTGTCATGTCTGTGCTTGCAGTCTGAGTAGCTGCAGTATTACAGAGAGAGGTTGTGCTGATCTGGGATCAGCTCTGTGTTCAAACCCCTCACACCTGATAGAGATGAACCTGAGTGGGAATCAGATAGGAGATGCAGGAATAAGTCATATTGCTAAACTACTGAAGAATTCCCTCTGCACTCTGGAAAAACTGAAGTAAGTAAATGCTCTCAGTAGTTGTGAGTTCTGATGGTTTTACTATCTTCATTTGTTGTAAGAAGGAATTTACTGATGAATTAATAATGTAAACTCCACCTGTTATTTCTGCACATATTAAATGGCTGATAATACAGTAGTCCAGTTTATGGTGCTATGCCAAGACAGAAGCTGTTACTCAGAAGCTGTATTTAATGTTGTAGGCATCATTTGTGTTGCTCTGGCCTGGTCTACTTTTTACAATACTAAACCAAAATGTATAATGTATTTCTTCATTTCTTATTACTCTTTCATCAGTAACGTTGAATGACTAATAATTGCTATTCTAATTATATTCTCTCCTTCCTCCAGGCTTTCAGACTGCAGTGTGAGAGAAAAAGGATATATATCTCTGTATTCAGCTCTGACATCAAACCCCTCATCACACCTGACAGAACTGGATCTCAGAGGGAATCACCCTGCAGAATGGGGAGTGAAGATGCTCTCTGATGTACCAAAACTGAAACTAAGGTGAGAAATCCAGGACTGGCCTCAGTAAATATCTCTGAATTACCTTTAATTCACCAATCCTTACTGAAGATTGACATTTATTACTATGTTTACTATGTTAACCACGTTATAGAACTCCTATTGTGAATGTATTAATGGTCTTAATAAAGTATTTGGTAACAGTTTTAATATAACCAGTCAACAGTAAGATCATAGCTAACCAATCAGTGGGAGGAATGTTTATTGCTGGGCATTTTAGCTGAAGAGAGGAATAATGTTATTTAAACTAAATTGTTCTCCTCTCTCTCTACAGACTGTTGAAGAGTCCTGCTGCAGAGGAAGCGTGTGTTTCTCTGTTTAAAAGTCTGGGTTCAAACCCCTTACTGCTGAAAGAGATGAAACTGGACAGGAACACAGCAGGACTGTCTGGATATTCCAGAGTGAAGCAGCTCTGTGTTTTACTACAGGACTCAAACTGCACACTGGAAAAACTTCAGTCAGTATTTTTACTAATAATAGAGTTCATATGGTCTCAGAATTGATGTGTGTGTGTGCGTGTGCATGTGTATGTGCATCAGGGGTGTAGTGGGGGGGGGGGGGGGGGGGGGGTCGTGGGGGGACGCTGTCCCCCACTTATTTTAACAGGGGGGACGCGACCCCCCTGGATGTTGCTCTTGCTGAGACTGTTATGTCTAAAGTTAGGTTTATATTTGACGCGTCGCGACCGGCGCGAGGGTCCGTGCGGCAAAAATGACGCGGTGGCTCCGCGTCGCGAGGTCGTGCACCTCTCGATTTTTGTAACTTTGCGCGTGCCGCGCAAAAGTCAGGTTTCACCACCTTTTACAAGGTGAAAGTCAAAGTCAGGTTTCTCCACCTTTTACAAGGTGAAATTCAAGCACTTGTACGGCACTTTGAAGTTCCATTTTCAATATTTTCCAGCACCTTCAGCTTAATTAAGTTACATATTTATACAAATACGCGAAACTCCCAATCTTAAGTCTTCACGTTCTCTCGTGTCTTGTGTAATACAAGAAACCTGTTCAGTCAGACAGCTATTTGTTGTGAAACGAAATAGTTCGTTTCAAGCATTTTCAAGTACTTGAGCCAAAATTGCAGCACTTTTCAAACCTGGAACACAATGCAACATTAAAATTCGTCAGATAAATGTTCTTTCCCCTGTTTTTGAGGGGTGTTTCTTTATACTTACGCAATAATACTAATATTACACAGTTTTTAATCCCTCCAATATTATACGTTATAGCACGAACCTCGAGTGTATTATTGCGATTAGACCACAGCTCAATTATCGCTGTTTATTGAAAGATTTTGAGTTAAAGAGGACGAGAAAATACGACCTGTTCCATTCAATCGCTCGCAGCTAAACTTACACAACACTGGAACAGCCTTACCCAATAAATATTATAGAGGTAAATATACACAAAAACAACTGTTGATAAAGTTGTATTTATTAAAAATAAAGTACAACAATTATTGACCATCCACGGCTGATTGTAGGTTCGTTCAGGTATCTGTTCAGTCCAGCTCTTAAACCAACGAAGCTGCTGATGCTATATAACTCTCCCTTCACGTTTCTGACGGATCCATAAAAACGTTGTAAAAGTTGATTCATTTCATTTTTGTTGATAATACTAAAATCGACTGCAATGTCGTTGCTCTTTAACCAGGATGTAAATACATTAAGAGCCCAGGACGTTTGTTTTACGGTATTAACTTCGCTTCTCTGCATTTCCAGCTCATCAAAATCATTGTTTGTAAGCGTGACAAACCTCATTGGAGGAATCAGGCTGGTCATTTATAGCTTCATCCTCCAGTTTCAGATCGAAACAAATTCTTTCGAAGCCAATAGATTTAACGAACTACCTGTAATTCATTTTGATAATGTTGCTGCTTGTTTGTAGTTGCGCTGTTTGGCTTGTAAATGCTGCCTCGTTGCTAGGTTACCTGTATGTGGCGGAGTAATACATGGAGAGCTTCGGTTACAGTGCTATAACGTGTAATATTGGCACTCCTAATCGCCTCTCAGCCAATCACATTGTAGGGTCGGAACTAACTGTGCTATAATACCACATATTGTTTCGGACAACACTGCAAAGAATGTGACGCGTCACGTATAAACGCCTCCGCCGCTCGCTCAGGTTTGCGCGCAATGTGCGGAGTCGCGCACTACAGAAGCGAAATTTAGGCTCCACTGCAAATTTCTGTGTTACCAACAAGTAAGTAGCATGAAGCTTATTTTCTCCTGTGATTTATACACTATACTCTCATCCCAGGAGTCCTGAGTCAGGACTGGACTGCAGTAGCTCGACTAGTTAAGCCAGGGCCCAGGGCATCTAAAGTGTACACGCTCTTGTCTTAGCCAAGTCATGCTAGACGACTGAGTCACGTAGTTAGCTATGCTGCACCCTACATTTCGGTTTGCTCTGTTTTGCAGTTTTGTTAGTGTTACACAGTTGCATCTTGTTCTGTTCACTGGTTCGATCAATTTCACCTTTTCACGACTATAGCCTGGGATTCCACTTCATTCCTACCTATACAGCAGCAATGATGGGGAAGATTTGAAATAAACTGATTTTAAATAATTTTTTATAATGTATTTTCTGTTTTGCGGTCGGTGATACAATCGTCTACAGTTAAGCAAGATATGTTTATGATCAATATGTACAATTTCCATTATTTTTAACTTTGAAGGCAAAACATGCAGTCATGCATCAGCGTCCGCCTATGATAACTAATGCGTAGTAGTAGTGAAAACACAGGACAAGATGAATAGGGAATCATGTTCAAACAAACCTGCATTGTTTTTACATTATTTTGTATTTCTTCCATGATAACGCTGTTGTTACGTTACAGATAGGATGCTGAAATCTTATGCATGCCTGCTGTATGACTTCTGGTTGTTTTAAATTTTAGTCTACTACAAGGTCGAGATGAAGCAATCTAAAATTTCACAGGGAGTCAAATTGACTGCTTTCTTTTCCAAAAAAACAAATATGGACTTACAGCCCCTAGATGTTCCTACTGAACAAGTTGCACGAGCACAACCCGAAGAACAGCAGTCTGCCATTACAGCAGTCATGGAGACGGACAGTGACATTCCTGTACCTGCAATGACTACGCCCTTGCCAAGTATAGACAAATCTTATCCAGATATTTGGACCATGGATCAGTGGACTGAAAAGAAAAAGTCTTTTCCATGGTTAGATTGTCGTGAGGGAAAATTGGGCTGCAAAATTTGTGAATCAGTTGATTTGTCTATTCACAAGCCACAAGGAGTTTCAATTGCTGCAGAATGGAAAAAATTCAGTGTCACTTACTATGGTAATAGCCAGCAGTCTAAGCTTGCATCATTGAGAAAGAAGATAAACCGACATAAAGGTTCAACCTCACACACTATAGCCAACAAGATTTACAATAAAGCTGATGAGCAAGCAATAGAGACTCACGTGGACACCATCAACAGGGCATTTATTGACAAAACTGAGAAAGTTTTCAGGAGTGCCTATTTTCTTGCAAAGCAAGACAGACCTTACTCAGATCATCCACATTTGATTGAATTACAAGAACTGAATGGTGTTGATTTAGGAATTGGTCTGCGTATTGGTCTGCGTATTGTGTATCTGCGTCTGCAGACGCGTATTGGTCTGCGTCTGCGTATTGTGTATCTGAAATGTCAGGTTTTGCAAAATGGGGAACCTCACTACATGTTTCTGGACCTCATTGAACTAGCAGACCAGTCTGCTGCAACAATATTTGAGTCTCTTCTAAAATGCCTTGCCTTTTATGGGTTTGACAGCAATTACTTGAAGAATAATCTAATCGCATTTGCAAGTGATGGGGCCAGCGTGATGCTTGGTAGAAATTCTGGAGTTGCTGCTTTGCTTCTTGAAAAATATCCAAAAATCATCATTTGGCATTGCTTGAATCATCACCTAGAGCTAGCAGTGTCAGCAGCTATCAAGGAAGTTTCAGCCGTGAACCATTTCCAGGCATTTTTTGACAAGCTGTATTCACTCTATAGCCATTCACCCAAGAACCAGCATGAATAAGACAGCTGTGCTGAGGAATTGGGTCAACAACTGAGGAAAATTGGATGAATATTTGATGTGCGATGGGTTGCCAGTTCTAATCGCACTGTATCAGCTGTGTGGAACAATTATCAGTCATTGTGTACACATTTTGAGAAGGTTTCCTGTGACAACAGCAGGTCATCAACAGAGATATCATCCTTTCTTGGAATACTGAAAAGGATTCGCTCACCAAAATTTCTTGTAGACCTTGGACTTATGTATGATGCATTATATGAGTTATCCAGTTTATCACTTCTGCTGCAGGAATGTGGCATGTCAATAGCTTATGCTGACAAACTGATTTGTCGCAGCATTCGAGTTCTGGATACAATGACAGAGAAAAGTGGAAGCAAAACTCAAGAGGCTGTTTACAACACAATCATCAAACGTCAGTAGTCGAACAGACAGGAGATCTGAAGCTGATGCATGTCAGCAACAGTATGAAGATTTAATCCAACAGTTTGGTGTGCTGGATGAAACAACATGGCCTTCAGAGATACCTACTGGTTTTGGTGAAGATGAAGTTACAAAGTTGTGTACCAGGCTTAAGATGCCAGGGCCACATGTCTTCTTTGCATTCCGGGACTATGTTAATGCTGGTGGACGCACCGTCTGACTTGCAGACATTGGTGAATTGCACACACATCATTCCATGCAGCACAGCTGAATGTGAGCGTGGCTTTAGCCACATGAACATAATTATTAGTGACACACGCAGTAAACTGCTCATCTCAAACGTGTCGTCACTGCTGTTCATTAAGCTGCATGGTCCTCCGTTGAAATTATGGAATCCGACAAAGTATGCCAAACTGTGGCTGCGGAATCATCGGTCTGCCACTGACACACAAACACGGGTTGTTGCATCAAAGGACGTGATTGCAGATCCATTGTGGCAATTTCTATAACTATTCAATGAGAAAGCCACTGTAGTTAACAGCCCCCCTTTGTTCTACCATATTTCAGGGTTCTAGGACTTCAGGATTTACTGTTGTGTTTCGGGTTGTGGTTCAAGAATCTTTTACATCTGCTTTTTTAAAATCCCTGATATTCTCTTAGGCTCTTTTTTGGAAAGAGGATGTGTGGGAAAAGTAAGAAATAAAAGGATACACACAATATCACGCACAACTACTGAGGTGTCACTTTTTCACTTTTAGTTAGACATATTCCAACAGAGCACATACCAGACACCCCCCCGGCTCGGCCTTTAGTCCAGGTGCGACCCCCCACTTATTTTTTTAGGATTACACCACTGGTGTGCATGTGTGTGTGTGTGATCACCATTAATGTTATTGGTTTCAAATAATGAATTGCATTCACTTCCTAGTTTAAATGTGGCAGATCGAGCCCGATAAGATGATAGGGAGTTTAGTATTTAATCATTTCAAATGGAAATTATGCCTTTGGTAAATGTATATACATACATAAATGAGTTTGTTATGCCTTTGGTATGTGTTTGCCACGCCCCCTTTTTTGTGTCTGGTTAGTGTTTGTCTTGACGTGTGTGTTCTTTTTTCAGTAATTGTTTTGATCAAGTCTCGTGCCCTCGTGCATTATGGTTGTTGTGTAGTCCTTTGATTTCATGACATCATTTTTTTTTTAGCTTTGTTATATCATGATTTTGTCATGCCAGATGGAGATGAAACTTGTAGGCCGTTAGATTAAGTCATATTTATCTTTGGATTATAAACTGAAGTGCACATGATTAGCCAAGACATGATTAAATAGGTCTGTCTGCTTTACTGTCAGACCTTAAGATGAATATCCACACACACAGATGACCAAAATCTATAATTGTTTATCATAGTGTTTCTCAAAGGAGAAGTACTGCTGTCACGTATAGCTCCTCCCTCCGCCCCGTCTTGTGTCGTTCACCCTAGCCCCGCCTTGTTTCTTCATTCCCTTGGGTTTTCCTCTGTCTGTCCCGCCCCTGTACCTTGTGTCTCTGCCCCTTTATCGTTCCCAGCCGTGTCTTGTTTCATTCCCCCTTAGTCTGTGTTTAAATGCCCCGCGTGTCCAGTTCCCTCGTCGGTCATTGTCTGTAAGTTGTTCTTTGTTGGTTCTGTTTTCTGCTCTCGCGTTTCCCCCATTTATTCTCCCCGCCTGAAATCTGGTTAGTCCTCGTGTGTGTGTCTTATAGTTGTCCAACCTTTTCAGTTACCTTGTGTGTTCAAGTGAATTCATGTCTCATTCCGTGCTCTGTTTCCCTTGCTGATTTACAATCCGTCTCCCATGTGTATTTGGTCTGTATTCCTGTTTATTCGTGTTGCCCGTGTTATGTGGATTGCGCTAGCCCTCTGTGTTCGTCCTGTTCCGTTAGCATTTACCTCATTGTTCGTAGTGTTTGTAGTTATCATACTTAGTGCTACGTGTTTGTTAGTGTATTACTGTGTTGCTGTATCTGTGTTTGTGCCCCTTAGTCTTGTGTTCCCCTTAGCCTGGTTTTCATTACCTGTCTTGGTTATTTAATAAATTCACTTCCAACCTGCATTTGCATCACACCTGCCCGTTTGGAACGTTACAACTGCATATAGAACAGTGCTTATTAGTCCCCTGTGTGTTTTTATTACTCTAATGAAGGGATTTGTAATCTGTTTACAAATTAATTCAGTCAGCATTCTAAAAAACTTTGGGGGTGCATTAAAATAAATTTCATGTGTCATTCGTGTCATTTTGCTTTCAGGATAAATGATGATGACCTGACAGCAGAGAGCTGTTCAGCTTTTTCTCAAGTTCTCAGTTCAGAATCCTGCAATCTGAAAGAACTGGACCTCAGAAACAAGAACCTGCGGGATTTTGGTGTGAGAGAGCTCTGTACAGGGCTGGAGAAGACAAGCTGTAAACTGCAGATTCTGAGGTAAATTGTCCTCTGAAAGTAACTTCATACAGTAAATATAAGAACACTTATAAACTCTGGGTTTATTATTCTGTTATTAGTATAAATACATATTAATTGGTGATTGAATTGAGTATAAATTATTTATAATTACATTGAATCTAACATGAATGTATGTAGTTAAATGAGTGACCACTGTATGTAATTTTATGAGGACATTGAAAGGTCCATCTGTCACGGTGAGGCGGCCCCCTACCGGCCACTTCTGTCCACAGCGGCTGTTGTTGTTTGGTGACGTCATGTGCGTCCCTCAGGTGGGCGGAGCCCGTGATCCGTCTCACCTGAGGGTCGTTTGTTTGCCTATATATGTCTTGTCTTTGTACCAGTTGACCGCTGGTCATTATATCCTTAATTTGGAGACATTGCACGGGTTTTAGGTTTGCACACTTTCTATTAAACCATCATTTTTCCCTGAGACTTGCCGTGATCGCTTCCTTTTTGTTGCTCACCCCTGCCCGTCACACCATCACTCTGTATTTGAACTGAAAGAGATTATGTGAAATTACAGTCATGATAAAATGTAGAACACTGGATTGTGCATATCAGTAGTAATTCAGGTGATTCAGAATCTGCAGTATGAATCCATATATACTCACTTGTACATCAACAATAAACTACCCTGAACTTCCACACATGTCGTGGAAGGAGAGAGAGCGACTGAGGTGAGGGTGGTGGAGGAATGTCACAAACCAGGATCGTATCCACATGGCAGAAACAGACAGGAAAGCAAGATGAAAACTGGGCTGAGGCAAAGCCCTGTGTGCTGGGACTGGCCTCCCGTGACATCTACCCGACACCCAACCCTAACTCTAGACATTGTCTACAGAGGAACAGTGGGGAAAAGAAGATGTTTTAGATTCTAAATTTTATCTTTTTTATCGATAGATTAATAGACTGCAGTGTAACAGAGGAAGGATATGAAGCTCTGTCTTCAGCTCTGAAATCAAACCCCTCATCACACCTGACAGAGCTGGATCTGAGAGGAAACGACCCTGGAGACTCAGGAGTGAAGCTGCTCACTGATTTACAAAAAGATAAAAAATACAAACTGGAGAAACTGAGGTGAAGAAGTTAACACACATTTGTGATTGTATTGTTTACACGTTTGTGTTTGTTTTAAATGGTTCAGTATTGAGCGAATAGAGTAAAGCCGCTAAATGATATGTAAATGTGTGACTGTATAGCCCCTGACCCCTCCCTTTGGGCGTGTGTTTGTGTTGTCCGTGTCTAGTTATGACCATATGCGTATGTCCGTGAGTGTGGGTTTATATGAGTGTGTTCACCATTCTCACCTGTAGCTCATCTCATCATCACACAGGGCTCGTGTTGTTCGTCTGTTTAATGTGTGTATACGCGATGTCCTGTGCTTGAGTGACTATAAAGCGTTTGTGCTTTACAGTGATAACAGTAACACTCTCCTTACTCCATTATACTGAACATTTATCATAACTGCATGTCCCTCTCTCTACAGACTGTTGAAGAGTCCTGCTGCAGAGGAAGCCTGTGATTCTCTGACTAAAGTTCTAAGAACAAACCCCTTACTACTGAGAGAGCTGGATCTGAGTAAATCTAAACCAAAAGACCTCAGAATAGAGAAGATCTGTGCTCTACTGCAGGATTCACACTTCAGACTGCAAAAACTCACGTAAGAAATCTAATTAGAACCACCATAGACTGTTTTTCTGGTACTGTGATGTGATCACACATTGGACATCAGCTCATGACATCTTGCATATTTATCATTGAAAAATATTTCTGTTGTCGAGATTTCAATGAAATGGGTAAAAAACTAGCACTGCTTTGATCAAGTATATATTGAAGAGTATTGAAAGTTAGCTTTCTTAAGGTATAGGTGGAATTTTTTAAATGCCATTTTGAATTAGAAGTCTGATGGCCACCTGATGTATGCTGTCTCCATCTAGGGTCAGATCTAACTATCTCATGTGTACTGTGTCTCCATCTAGGGTCTGATCTAACCATCTCATGTATACTGTGTCTCCATCTAGGGTCAGATCTAACCATCTCATGTGTACTGTGTCTCCATCTAGGGTCTGATCTAACCATCTCATGTGTACTGTGTCTCCATCTAGGGTCTGATCTAACCGTCTCATGTGTACTGTGTCTCCATCTAGGGTCTGATCTAACCGTCTCATGTGTACTGTGTCTTCATCTAGGGTCTGATCTAACCGTCTCATGTGTACTGTGTCTCCATCTAGGGTCTGATCTAACCATCTCATGTGTACTGTGTCTCCATCTAGGGTCTGATCTAACTATCTCATGTGTACTGTGTCTTGTTCTTCTTTCTTCTGCTTTGCAGGCTGCATCAAACAGACAGTAAGTCAGAGTTTAGTGGTTTGTTTTCAGCTCTCATTTTAAACCCCTCACACCTGAGAGAGCTGAATCTGAATGGGAGTAAACCAGACACACCAGGAGTGGAGAATCTCTGCAGACTATTGAAGAACCCTGACTGCAAACTGGAGAAACTACAGTGAGAACTATTATCTTCATTACAATAATAAAGCTAAATATATATATATATTTTATATTACACACACACACTCCATTAATGATTTGGAGGATTAATGTACTAGTGCAGACATGGGCAGACTATGGCCCGCGATCCATACACGACCTGTTGGGCTTTTTAATCCGGCCCAACGAATTTGTCCAAATTATAGTAAAAACTTCATTCGTTTACCCTTTTCACCCTTTCTCCTGTAATACCATTTCCCCAGTAGATAGCGCATTAGTCCAGACTGGTGACCATAAATTGTTACCAGGGGCTGTAAAATGGACACAAATTAAGTATTATATCGCGATCGATCGCCGGTGGTTGGCGCCAGAGCGAACTAGTAACTCATTGAATCATAGATGTGGATCAGAGGTAAATAAACTAGATTATTTTTTTCGGCGTGAGAAATCGGATGTGTGGCGTGGGAGCGTGTGAAGACAGTCAAATGTGTGTGTCTCACGCTCAATGCGTGACAGTTGGCAACACTGTGTGTACTGTGTTTCCATCTAGGGTCTGATCTAACCATCTCATGTGCACTGTGTTTCTATCTAGGGTCAGATCTAATCGTCTCATGTGTATTGTTTCCATCCAGGGTCAGATCTAACCGTCTTATGTGTACTGTGTCTCCATCTAGGGTCAGATCTAACCATCTCATGTGTACTGTGTCTCTATATAGGGTCTGATCTAACCGTCCCATGTGTACTGTGTCTCCATGTAGGGTCTGATCTAACCATCTCATGTGTACTGTGTCTCCATCTAGGGTCTGATCTAACTATCTCATGTGTACTGTGTCTCCATCTAGGGTCTGATCTAACCCTCTCCATCTAGGGTCTGATCTAACCATCTCATGTGTACTGTGTCTCCAACTAGGGTCTGATCTAACCCTCTCCATCTAGGGTCTGATCTAACCATCTCATGTGTACTGTGTCTCCATCTAGGGTCTGATCTAACTATCTCATGTGTACTGTGTCTTGTTCTTATTTCTTCTGCTCTGCAGGCTGCATCAAACATGCAGTAAGTCAGAGTTTAGTGGTTTGTTTTCAGCTCTCATTTTAAACCCCTCACACCTGAGAGAACTGAATCTGAATGGGAGTAAACCAGACACACCAGGAGTGGAGAATCTCTGCGGACTATTGAAGAACCCTGACTGCAAACTGGAGAAACTACAGTGAGAACTATTACATTCATAACAATAATAAAGCTATACATATATATGTTTACACACACACACTCCAATAATGATTTGGAGGATTAATGTACTAGTGCAGACATTGGTAGACTATGGCCTACCCATATACAGCCCTTTGGGCTTTTTAATCCGGCCTGCCAAATTTGTCCAAAGTATAGTAAAAACCTCACTAGTTTCCCCTTTTCACCCTTTCTCCTGAAATACCCTCGAATTAGTCCAGACCACATTGATCTCACATTTTATTTTTTCAATCACTAAAGGGGCCACTTACGGGGGCTGGTGAACTTAGATTGTTGACGGGGGGGGGGGGCACGCGGGCCGCTATTTGAGTATGGGGGTGTTAGAGTGTAACTTGCCCGCTGCCGTTTTCACCCTTTGGAATGAGCGAACCAAAGAAAAGAAAACTGGACACTGAGTGACGAGTGTTTAATAGTGGACAAGCAAATATTTTTCACTGAGGGCCGATCAACGGCTGTATGTCTGATATGCCAATAAACAGTGGCAGTTTTCAAAGAATAACAGCCGTCACTTTGATATGCAGCATGTAAACTACACTAGACAGCAGTCAACAGAAGGACGAGCGGATACTGCTCACAGGTCGGCAGTTTCTCTTCTGTGCTGTGAACACAAATGCATGTGGAAAGTTTGGAGGAGCGTCTTTTAATTAAGCGCAATGTGTGCATTTACACACAGCAGGGGAACAGTAACTTAATGAACACGTCGCTCATCACTCTTAGTTTAAAGAGCCCTTTCTAATTTCTGCAGCAGGCAGGATGTTTAATGCAGTCTATCTCTCAGGACAATCCGTCCATGATTTTGCAGGGTTTAAAACAATTGTAAATTATTGAGCTTGAGTATTTCATTAGGTAATATGTTTGAATGTTGAAAGTGTTCCATTTATCTTTTTCCAGTAAGTGTTGATTTCATTAACTTTGCACCTACAATCGAAATGTATTTTATTATTATTATTAGACCTTTATTTATACTGGTTGTCCCATTGAGACTTGGCGTCTCATTTACAAGAGAGACCTGTTTCCAATACAATATAAAACAACAATTAAGCTGAAAAATAACAATTTAATAATATACATATTGTTCGTACACTTACCATAAAACATAACATATACATAACAAAAATTAACAGTAACTAAATAACTAATATTCATAAAACATAGCATATTTATACAGATTAATAATTACATGTGCAGGTATCTATAAATCTCTTCTCTAAAACTTTCAGCAGAGCTTTAAAATCCCTAAGTGTGTTTATTGAGGCCAGGTGTGTGTGTGTGTGTGGTGTGTGTGCCATGTTGGCAGGTTTGCTGTGAGGAATTGTATTAAAGATGAAGTGATGGTCAATGAATAACATTTAGACATAAATGTCCCACTGTTCAAGGTGTGATAAGTCAGTGTTGAGTGTCAGTGGTGTCTACGATTAGAGAGTACTTTTATTTATCCTCAAAGGGAAATATATGTTACAACATCGTAATGTACATAAATCACTCTGATTTCACTGGAAGTCCCATAAATATTTTTTTTATTGAGGCCAGGTTTGTGTGGTGTGATGACAGGATTGCTGTGAGGAATTGTTTTAAATGCGGAGTGAGTAGTCTGTGAGTAGCCAGTGAATAGTCTGTAAATCGTATTTCCAGTGTGTGTGAGGTTCTGTGGTCAGTAGAAGAGCAGCAGTGACTCTCTACACCTGCACTAGAGACTGAAGGAGTCAGTGATGCAGGAGAGATGAAGGCCATGAGATAGAAAACAGTCAATTAAAATATCAGCCATGTTTTACATGTGGAGAATATAAGAAAATGGGATTCAGAGAGAGGAACTGATGAAAAATGTACTTTGACGATAGTAAAATTATCTTTATCTGTAACATTATGATTAGAATTGTCATTTAAAGTATATGCTTAAAGCATCCATATATTTAGAAGGTTTATCTTCAGTGAATAACAGAGTCCTTTTTTGTTTCTGCAGGATTATTAACTGCACACTAGATGTTGCAGGCTGTGCTGCTCTGTCTTCAGCTCTGTGTTCCAACCCATCACACATCAGAGAGCTGGACCTCAGTTATAATGAACTACATCACACAGGAATAGAGAAACTCTGCCCTCTACTGGAGAATCAAGAGTGTAAACTAGAGAAACTGCTGTGAGTAAAATCAACTGTCATATATCTGAACAAAGATTTGTTGTGAACTGCAGTGTAATAATGTAACGTTGGTGATGTCGAGGGAAAAGGGGGCGGACACAAACGCTGAGAGGAGCGAGTCAAGTCGTGATCACGGTTCATGGTCACATTTAAAGAGCAGAACAACAATGTAACAAAACTCACACACAACAAACTAGAACACGTAATACACAATACACACTTGATCACAAGGCTCAAACACAACACTGGGAACAAGGCTTGATATTTAACAAAATAACCTGCAACATGAAAAGACAGACACGAGGCATATATATTAACATTAAACAAGAAACACATGAATTCACTAAGGAGGGGTGGGGTTACAAAATACTGGGAGGGACTAGACCAGGGGTGCCCACAAGTTTTCAGCTTGTGAGCTACTTATAAGACGACCAAAGATCTACCTATGCGCGTGTGTGTCAAACCTTAGACGTCAGATTGGCTACCATGTATATCTATCTAAATACAACCGTCAGTGCAGATGGACGATAGCCTGTCATTCATACACTACTTTTTAATGTCATGTGATCTACCCACACTTCCTTCACGATCGGCGTAATGGGCACCCCTGGACTAGACTGACAGCATGCACATGGTTACATAAACAACAAAACTGACAGACAGGGGAGGAGCCAGGCATGATAAATAATGTTTACAGTGAAACAATAACAAATATTTATGATGTGTAACGGGTCCTTCTGTCTGTAGACTAAAGAACTGCAGTCTAGGAGATAAAAGCTGTGAAGCTCTAACTTCAGCTCTGAGGTCAAACTCCCATCTGAGAGAACTGGACCTACGAGAGAATAAACTGGGAGATTCAGTGAAGCAGCTCACAGATCTACTGAATGGTTCAGGATGTAACCTGATGTAAGTGAACTATACAGAGTACTGGACTAAAGAGATTGAATTATGAATAATACATAATGAGTGTGATAAAGTATTAATACTAATTAATGTAATTAATTAACATTAATCAAGGTCAAGTCATAGTTGATTATATATATAGTGCTGTTATAAGGTGAAAATGAAGTATGTATTTCCATATGTAGATCTACATTTATTATACAGTGAATAAAGATGAACAGATAAAGACCTGATGACTTATTCTGAGTATCACATGTAATAATTGTTCCTGTGCTTTGTCCTTACAGCATTGACAAGTCTTGGACTAAATGGATTACGAGTGGCATTGCTTCCTTTTCATCATGGGGGAGTAGTAAGACTCCTGACCAGCGAACTCCACATCATGACTCGACATCACAGAGCACCAGTGTGGACAATGAAACCAGCAGCACAGATGGAGAATGTCTGTCAGAGTCCAGCAGTCGTTTTCCTTCGACTCTCCAGTCAGACACATCTAGCACAATAGATGTGATTAGTCAGTCGGTCAGACACAGTGAAAATACAACACAAAACACGTCCAGTGAAGAGAATATGAGTGACCAGCCTAACCAGACACACACACCTGGTGAAGGGGGTGTGGCTACCCAGGCACACACACCTGGTGAAGAGGATGTGGCTACCCAGACACACACACCTGGTGAACGGGGTGTGGCTACCCAGGCACACACACCTGGTGAACGGGGTGTGGCTACCCAGGCACACACACCCAGGAAAGAGAAAAAGGGAAAGAGAAAGAAATTAACCAGTCATAAATAGCCAGATAAGAGAATATGGTTAACTGGTCATATATGTACAGTGAAGAGGGGGTCGCTATCCACACACACACACACACACACACACACACACACTGGAGAGGGTCTGACTAACCAGTGGCACCAGTATTACGCACACACTTAAGAGTATGTGGCTAGCAACAGATACTGAACATGTACTAAGATTTAGAGTTCATAAATGGATACAACAGAACCTGTGCTCTGAACAGGGAACATCCCCACCACCCCAGACACTGAACCACACCTGGCACTGAACTACCCAATTCACAGAGCTTTGTAAGCCAGATCTCTTTATTTCTGTGTCCATGTTTTTGTAGTAAAGGCGATTCAGGTCTGATGATTCAGGCCATTAATCTTTTGTCTTTGAAATCAGTTCAGGTAAAGGTGTAGAGCAAATAAAACCTATTAAGTTCATGCAATTCCAAGTTTTGGGAAGAACACATTCACATGTTGTAGAAAATGGCACCCAAGGTGATGTGGTTTTTAGGCTTTAACCCAAACATGCGCTGTGATTCAACTCACGGTTACAGTGTTACTAAGATACACAACATCCTACCAACAGTTGACTAAACAGTAGGTTACAGACAACAGGGCTCAGCCAGGACTTTAAAACTGGTTTAAATATACCAAACAAAACAAGGAACACATGAACATAATAACGAGAGGCGGGGTTACAAAACACAAGGAGGGACCAAGACTTACAGATAGCACATGGCTACATAAACAAAACAGACTTGACAGGTGGGGGCGGGGCTAGACGTGACAGGCGCCTGTAATTTATTACTCCGCACACAGTAATGAGGGAGTTTCAGGCCCTCTTTCTCCAGGGAGCACAAATAGACTCTAGCCTGTGAGCTCAATTTATCATGAGGTGAAAGATTAAAATGAGTGTGTACAAAAAGGTTTTATATACTAAATTATGGAGATTAGAAATGTAAAAATGAAATATGTGGTCTGTGGGTCCTTCTCAAATTTACTTGTGAGGTCCTCTTGATGATGTCCATGTTTAAATAAGGCCCAATGTTGTTCAAGGACATAGTAATGTAGAAAAGGAGACGTCTTCCACTTGGAGGTAATGGTGCGAAACTTCAACTGATGTAATGCGACATTTAAATGTACATAATATTGGAAATTAAATTCTAACGGGTACATTGTTGGATCTGAATTTGCATAATGATAATGTATAATGTCGATATAGTCATAAACACTGTAAAGTTAATATGCAAAAATGGAGGGCTAATTAAATAATAGTTGGGAAACTGAAAATTGTGCACTTGAATAAATAAATAAAGCTGTGTGTGTAAAGTGGTGTTTATGGATTTTAAAGTATTTGCTGTCTGGAGAAAAAGTTAATGATGTTAAGGTGTTAATTTTACTGTAATTATCAATAGTAATTATAATAATTATCTCTTCAATTGTGATCGGTTGGTATTGTCTGACATACTAAATAGAGGGAATCGATTGTTCATGCCTGTTTGGGCTCTCGTTATGCCTCTGCACATTCAACATTGAGACGAGTGAGAAACTAAATTGGAGTGTTCATCACAGGACTTTGCAGGGAAGTGAAACAGATGCAAGTGATTAATGTTAATATGCCAGTGATTGAGAACGTGGGTGTGACTGAGTGACATGTGGTTCACTCAACCAGTCCACATGTGTTTTGTGGATGTGGAGAAGGCATTCAACTGTGTTCCTCTAGGGGGTGCTCTGGGAGTACAGCCTCTGCTCTGGGAGATAGCCTCTGCAACAGGCTATCCGTTCCCTGTACAAATAGAGCAGGAGCTTGATTCTCATGGCCAGCAGTAAGTCAGACTGGTTCCCGGTGGGAGTTGGTCTCTGCCAGGGCTGCCCTTTGTCACCGATTCTGTTCATAACTTTTATGGACAGAATTTCTCGGCGTAGCCAAGTGGTGGAGGGGGTTTGTTTTGGTGGCCTTCAGGATTCCACGTCTCCTTTTTGCAGATGATATGGTCCTGTTGGCATCATCAAACCAGGATCAGTTTGCAGCCAATTGCAAGACAGCCGGGATGAGAATCAGCACCTCTAAAACTGAGACCATGGTACTCCGTCGACAAGGATGAAGTGCCCTCTCTGGGTTGAGAGTGAGTCCTTGCCTCAAGTGGAGGAGTTTAGGTATCTCAGGTTCTTGTTCATGAGTGAGGGAAGGATGGAACGAGAGATTGACAGGTGGATGGGTGCTGTGCCTGCAGTATTGCTGTACTGGACCTTTGTGGTGAAGAGGGAGCTGAGCCAAAAGGCAAAGCTCTTTATTTACTGATCAATCTACATTCCGACTTTTACCTATGATCATGAGCTCTGAGAAGTGACCAAAAGAATGTGATCACGAATACAAACGGCTGAAATGAGTTTTCTCTGCAGGGTGTCTGGGCTCTCCTTTAGAGATAAGGTACGGAGCACAGTCTCGGAGTAGAGACTCGGAGTAGAGACACTGCTCCTCCACGTGGAGAGGAGCCAGTTGAGGTGGTTTGGGCATCTGGTCCAGATTCCACCTGGGTGCCCCCCGGGTGAGGTGCTCCAGGCATGTCCAACTGGGAGGAGACCCCGGGGAAGACCCAGGACACACTGGAGAGATTATATCTCTCGGCTGTCCTGAGAACACCTTAGTATCCTCCCAGAAGAGCTAGAAGAGGTGGCTGGGGGAAGGGAAACCTGGGCCTCTTTGATTAGGCTACGGCCCCCACGACCCAAACCTGGATAAGCGGATGAAGATGGATGGTCTAACAGCTTGTGCATAATAACGGTCTGAGTCTTTTTGTGCATGCTGGGAGACTCCTATAACGTCTGCCAGAGGGTAGCAGATGAAAAAGTGCTTGTGCTGGATGGGTGTGGGTGTGTGATGGGTGTGTGATGACCAGGACAGATCCTTTGTGAACGCTGAGGAACTTGACACTGCTGACCTGCTCCACCTCATTGTTGATGTAGATAGGGTGGTGCTGGCCTCCTCACTGTCTCCTGAAGTTCACTATAATCTCAGTGTTGATGTAGATAGGGTGGTGCTGGCCTCCTCACTGTCTCCTGAAGTTCACTATAATCTCATTGTTGATGTAGATAGGGTGGTGCTGGCCTCTTCACTGTCTCCTGAAGTTCACTATAATCTCCTCAGTGTTGATGTAGATAGGGTGGTGCTGGCCTCCTCACTGTCTCCTGAAGTTCATTATAATCTGTTCAGTTTTGCTGATGTTCAGAGCTTATTTTTCTGACACCAGCTGGTCAGTGATTTCACTTTATCACCTCACCACCTAGGGTTAGGGTTAAGGTTTAGGGTTAAGGTTAGGGTTAGGGTTACGTGCTCGTGTGCGTGTGTTCATGTACGTGTGATTGTGTGTGTGTCTCTGTATGTGTGTCTCCTCTGTCAGGCATGGCTTCCTCCAGCAGTGTCCTGTTTGAAGATGATCTCCAGTGCTCCATCTGTCAGCATGTGTTCACTGATCCAGTCTCTACTCCATGTGGACACAACTTCTGCATGGTGTGTCTCAGAACGTGCTGGGACAACAGTTCACTCTGCCAGTGTCCAGTTTGTAAGGAGGAATTCCCTCAAAGGCCTGAGCTGCGTGTGAACACTTTCATCTCTGCACTGGCTGCTCAGTTCAAGAATGCATTTCAGGTGGAGTCCAGCAGCACTACAGATCAACGTCTCTCCAAGAGTCAGAAGGTTCTGTGTGACTCCTGCACTGAGAACAGGCTGGAGGCTCTAAGATCTTGTCTGGACTGTGGGGTCTCCTACTGCAGAATCCACCTGGAGCTCCATAAAACTACAGCAAAGTATGAGAATCATAAACTTATCGACCCTGTGGAGAACCTGGAGAACTACATCTGTCAGAAACATGAGAAACATGAGAAGAAAAACATTACTAACATTACTACATTTCTACCTGAGCCTGCCAAAAGCCAGTGCTGAGGTATTTTGGATCATGAGGCCATGAGGCCATCCTTTGTCATGCAGCCACTTCTAGGTAGACGGGGGGATGGGTGATAGTGTGAGCTATGTTGATCCATTGACTCAGACGGAGAAGAAAAGAGCCTTTCAGAGAAATCTGAACTTTAGCTATTTTGACCAATAATCATGTCACCTTTTGCAGTGAGAAAAAAATCCAAAATTAGTACAAAGGAGGCAGACTTGAGATGTTTTGGAATTATAGTTCAAATAATGTCTGTGTCAGTTTTATAATAAAGAGAAAGATGACTGTAGCCACCTACATGTGGATGAAAATTCATGTCACCACACATTTCACTTACTCTGTTGACTGAGAAGCAAGGATAGCAAAGGTTTCCAGTACACAGCAGGCTTTGGACATGATCCTGGAGGGGCCGTGGGCGGGTGGGGTTCCCTGGTCTTTCTCTGCCTGCCTCTGGCCTCTGGGGCCTTGCTAATAAGTACATTCTGTACATTTATCCTATGTTGCACTTACATAAACACACACACTCACACACACATACATCAGTCATTTGTGCTGTAGGCCTATGTCTTACTTTCTGCTCTTCATTTAGTAGCAGCAGTTGGTGAATCATTTGAGCTGTTTTTTCTGCTCTTCTGTCTTTTCCCTTTTTACTTTCTCTCCCCCTCTTTTCTCTCCTGTCCTGTATGGTTCACCTAACCCCAATTGTTTTTATCACTATTGTACTGTATTATACAGAATTGTTTTCTTTTGATCCTTACATGAAAACAAAGTTGTCCTCCAAAGGTGAAAGGGTGGAGGTTTGAAAAGCCCATATGAAGCAATTTTCAAGCCTAGGGTCACAAACGTCACACACAACACATTGTTAGTTTTCAGAGAGTAGTGAAAATCTGTAGTAGTGATATCTCTTTTGGTAAGATTTCCTAAATTTCCTATTTTTGTTTGCTGGTTATGGCTGTATTTGGAAGAGACACACTGCAAAATCTTGATCTTGATAAGTTAAAATTGCTCAATAATATTATTCTATTTCAAGTAGCTGAGGGTTTTATGTATACATTTATGTAAAAACATTTTTACCTATTAGCAGTTTTTCAAAAGACAAAACTACTTAAAATAAGGTTAAAAATATCAGAGTCATTTTGACTAATCAATATGCCACCTATATGCCATTATAATTCAAATATTATGTTTGTGTCAATTTCACATTATTTCAACCTTTCAAACAAATCAAATCTCAAACATATGGTTCTGTAGATGAGGAGACTTCTTGCAAGAGATCTTGCACAGTCTCATATGGCAGCCAAGGAGGTGCAAGCTTTCAGCAGCAACCACCCATACCTGACACACGCCTCATTTACATAACACTGGAGGCAAGTTCAGCTCTTCTCCCCTCTGCTGATTCCTCAGGCAATGGACACTTTTGCAAATGAATGGATGTTAATTGGAGCCACCAGAGGTGTCTGTTTGGACTAAGGTTCTTTGGACCCTCTTTAGGGACTTCAGGGGGGTGGTTGAAATTTCAGGGACTTCTAGTGTTAAATGTTATAGTAAGTGATATCATCCATGATTTATTTTTAAACAGAACTGAAGAGAATTCAGCCATATGCAGGTGTGTGTCTCACTATGCTCAGGAGTAACACATGAACCGAACATCAAAACCACCTTAATTTAGTATAGGTGCCTCTTACCAGCAGAACAGCTCTAGGGTTAGGGTTAAGTCAGGGGTTAGGGTTAAGTCAGGGGTTAGGTTATGGTATAGAGTTAATATTAAAGTGAAATAGGTCTAAGTCCTTTCGGTGCTCTGGCTCATCTACTCTTAAGGGGGATTAAATGTAACTGGGGTCAGGAAAGAAGGGGTTCGGGTTAGGGTTAGGTTGGGGGAAGACTGCCGTCCCCAACACTAATGGTTAGGGTTAGGGACCGGAAGGGAAGAGATTGCGGTTAGGGTTAGGGAACCGGAAGGGGGAAAGGTTAGGTTTAGGGGTCGGGGGAGGGAAAGGTTAGGGTTAGGAGTTAGGAAGGGGAAGGGGTAGGGTTAGGGCCCGGGAAGGGGTTAGGTTTTGGGGTCGGGAAGGGGAGAGGTTATGTTTAGGGGTCGGGAGGGGTCAGGAAGGGGAAGGGGTTAGGGATTGGGGAAGGGGAGAGGTTAAGTTTGGGGGGGGGGGGGGGGGTTAGGCTTAGGGCCCAGGAGGGGGAGGGGATTAGGCTTAGGGCCTGGGAGGGGGAAATGTTAGGGTTAGGGATCAGGAAGGGGAGAGGTTAGGGTTAGGGTTAGGGTTGAGGGCCAGGGCCAAAGACAGTTAGAGTTAGGGTTGGGATATGAATCTCAATATGAGAATCTGGTGGAGTCCATCGCTGAGAGCCTTCAGGGATGAGGACGGAGGAGAAGGGCCCATGGGTACATTGGTCTGTAACAGGCCAGTGGATAGCCTACTGGATCACCACCTCGGAGGTATGCGGTTCAAGCCCCCCAAGAGGCAGATGAGGACCCCTCATCTAACCACCAAATGAAGGTAAGTAATCCGCCCACACAAACACACCCACACCATAACCCGCCCCATCCCTCCCTTTTATCCCCTAGGAAAGGACAAACTCAAACTGGGATAGAAAGATCAGAGTCACTGATGAACTCCCAGTGCCAAAGTAATAAGTGCTAAAGTCATAAGTGAGTCATCAAAAGTCATCAAAGACCACCCATAATCAAGCAAAATAGTCAAACCAAAAAAGGAAAGGGAAAACAAAAAAAGAAATAATATCACAAAATCCAAAATCATCAAAAAGTCATCAGAAGCAACTGACCTATCTTATTGTCTCTAAGTGCCACCGTTTGCCCCTCCCCACACTGTGTGTGTATGTGTGTCCCCAATGTTTCACCAGTAATTCCTCCTAATGGGTGGGTGTCCTGCAGTTAAATCCCAAGGGTATGTATGTATCCAATGTCTCCATCCAATATCTCTCCCTAGCCCTCCTCTGTTTTTTGGACCAAACCAAATTACTCTCTAATCCCATTATCTTTAAGTGACCTGTCTCAACGAAAGCAAAATGTGCCAATGATGATCGCCGTGTATCCCTCCGAATGCTGTAAAGATGCTGTTTCAGGCGTATGTACATTGTGTGTTCTGTTTCCCCCACATATCTCTTTTTGCAGTGTGTGCAGGTGATGAGGTAAACAATGTTCCTAGTATTTTGGTAAGTAATAGTTGCGAGATCCGGCCCAAAGGACTCGTTCCTGTTGGAAATGGCAGCACAGTGGGTCCCGAACTCCTTGAGAACCTGTAGGTAATGCGGAGTGAACCAGAACATCTTTCAGGTTTTTATTCTTTCGGTAAGCCGCGACCAGCTGGACTCCTCTCAGAGGTGGATGTAGGTCTTGAGCCCTTTGGAAATCACGTCTCACTGTTCTATTTAAAGAAAGCGACACGTTATTGTAGGTAGTGATAAATGGCAAAACCAACTGGCGGTCTGGTCCCACAGTAGGTGAAGCTGATTGGATTTGTTGGAAGGTTTGGGATTTGATGAGCGGAGAAACCATTTTGAATAGCCTCTGTGTCTAAGGGCCCTGAATAGTATTGTTTTAGCTTCTTCTATGTGTTGAGGTAGAGAGCACAACCTATGAAACCGGATTTTTTGGGATTTGATCAGTCCCCCAAAAGTGTGTTTGGGGTGATAAATCTGTTTGTGAAGTAGACAATGGGTATCCGTGGGCTTAAAAAATACTTTGGTGTTTAAAGTTCTATTCTCCTGTTCTGAAGGTGTAAAGAAAACTGTTGTATCCAGAAAGTCGACCCTTTCAGTATGTGTGTGGGCCTTAAGGTTTATTGTCTTGTGGTGATTATTGGCTATCCTGATGAAGTGATTGAATGTTTCCCTCCCATGGGACCAGACTCCAAAGATGTCATCCAAATATCTGTAATAGACATCCAGTTTATGTGTAAGTATACTGAAAAGTGTATGTTCCCAATTGGCCATATAAATATTAGCATATGCCGGCGCAAATTTTTTGCCCATAGCTGTACCTTGTATTTGTAAGTAAAACTGAGAGTGGAATTCAAAGTAATTTCTGGTTAGACTGATTTCCAAAAGGCTCAAGACCTCTCTATCTGGTCGCTTCGGATGTGTCCGGAACATGTGTCCGGGGTTAAGTCAGGGGTTAGGGGTAAGTCAGGGGTTAGGGTTAAGTCAGGGGTTAGGGTTAAGTCAGGGGTTAGGGGTAAGTCAGGGGTTAGGGGTAAGTCCAACAACAGGGTGTCCTGTGGTATGTGGCACTGTCAGTTGTACAGTTGTAAGTTCCACAGTGGAGCCTCCATGGATTGAATTTATTTTACAAGCACATCCCACAGACGCTTGATCATGTTCATATCTGGTGAATTAGAAGCATTCAGTTTTAATGTTATGGCTGATTGGTGTATATACTAATATAAAGAATATCTCACAAATTTTCTCTACACTATTATGTTATTTACAGCTGAAGCATTTTAAAATGGTCTTTTTCCCCCCAGTGGATGTGACTCTGGACCAGGGCCGGCCCTTTCATTAGGCGACATAGGCAAATGCTAGGGGCGCCGTCTGTCCAGGGGGGCGCTCGCGTGGATGCGTTCTTTTTTAAAAATTTATTTTATTATTATTATTTTTTTTACAAATGAACAATTAATAAATGCGAAAACAAGCAAAGTCCACATAATCATAATTTCATTGTTTAATAATATTAGTCAAATTAATAATTCTTATAATAACAACACACGACACCTCTCACCCGCACGCCAACCCGCCCTCCCCCGCCCTTTTCCCCTCTCTGTGGGGAAAAAGACACCACAGAGTGAGTGACATCTCCTCGTAAAGGAGCCCAGGGTAGAAAAAGGAGAAAAGTGGAGGAAGAAAGGCGGCAAAAAACAGGTAATATAATGGTAATATGTGGTGAATTAACACTATACCATTGGCGAACCGTCAGGGATTTCAACGCCTTCTCTGAACGTTAACTGATCTTAAAAAGGATGCTTTATCTATTATATGTAATATATGTTAATAACGCTTCACCAATAATTTGTATTTTTCCTATAAATCGGCTTTCAAATCCACTTTTCGTACTTGTGCTGGAAAAGAAAACTTAGTGCTGAAATAAAAAATCAACCAATCAGAATATTTCACACCGTTGTTTCTAGGTGAAAGAGAGAAAGGCCCTCCCCCCAGGAACTTCTGTTTATCTGTCACATACCCTTGTCTTTTACATTGAGAGCTTTTATTATAGAGTTGCAGTTTTATCAACCAATCATATTATCGAATTAGAATCGTGGGGGCGTGCTCCAATGATCTCTCATTTTTATTTGAAACAAGTCCTAAATGTTGCCAATCTGTAGCTGTTGTGTTTTTCTTTGAAACCAGCTCGCTTGACTCACAACTAACACTCAATCGTCATTGTGGCTTTTTCCCCTCTGTATGATCTTAGTGAAAACCGCCACTGTCATCATACTGCCCAATCCTAGTAGGTGCTATGATTAGCTTAGATCAGCAAGTTTTAAAATAAATATATATTAAAACACACATATACTCCTCTGCAGTGTTGCGAATAACGCCGTTAAAAATAACGGCGTTAGGTAACGTCGTCATTTTGTCAGTAACGGGATAATATAATTAGTTACTTTTCCTGTCGTTACAATGCCGATTACGTTACTGGTCATTAAAAGCGGTGCGTTACTATATATTGATATACTAATGCGAGCGGACCGCTGCCCAGGCTAGTGAGGAGTAACAGATCCCGATAGGTCACAGTTCTCGATGTAACACCTGTTTAACTTAACAAGTCAGTAAGCGATTGGCTAAGGCAGAGTTATGATAGCCAATCAGAGCCAGTGTTTTTACACGCGCGCCGAAGCACGCGAGTGACACGACCCAAACGGAGAAGAGGCCGAAATGGCGTTAGGTGCAAGCCGAAGAAAACTAGAACTTTCAAGGCGATATAAACATTATTTAAGAAAATACTTGAAGTTCCTGAATGTCTACCAGACTGGGTATTTGATTTATTCAATTAAGAATAGAGGTTTTATTGTTAAGTTTACTTCTGTTGTAAACAAACCAGTTGTCTCAGGTTGAGAGAATTTAATTTAATTTTATAGATGTAAATGCACTTTATATAGTGTAACTGTTTACTTTTGCTTTTTTTCCCCCAAAGATTTGGGATTTTAAATGATTTTATCCTGCACTGGTCTGTGGATGTGTAATAAATATCAAAAGTTAAACAATTTTCTGATCTACTCATTTCAACTGACTGTGCTTAAAAAAAAAACTTAATTAATTGGCATATAACCTTTTTTTTTACTGTAACGCAAATAGTTACTTTCCCTGGTAACGAGTTACTTTTATTATAGAGTAATTCAGTTACTAACTCAGTTACTTTTTTGAGCAAGTAGTGAGTAACTATAACTAATTACTTTTTTAAAGTAACGTTCCCAACACTGCTCCTCTGTTCATTGCGGATGCACTTGTGTGCAGTAGGCAAATTGCCCTGATTTGCACTGGTGGTAGTTGTTTTTTTTTTTTATTTTATTTTATTATTAATATTTAAAAGTTTTTCTCTGCACTACGTTATGTAAAATAGTTTTAAAATATTTTTTGTGCAACACCTTTATATTTATTGCTTGTTATATGGTAATATTTAAGTCATTTGCTTTTTATTTGTTTCTTTAATGACACAATCAACCCAATGATTGATGATGCAGGGGGCACCAACCAAAATCTCGCCTAGGACACCACATTGGTCAGGGCCGGCTCTGCTCTGGACCCTGAAACAGCTAATCCTGCTCTCATCCTGTCTGCTGATGGGAAACAGGTTACATATGGAGACAAACGACAGTATCTGTCAGAAAACCCAGAGAGGTTTGATCAGGTCAGGAAGGGTTCTGCTCAGGGTCAGGAAGGGTTCTGCTCAGGGAGATTCTACTATGAGGTTCAGGTCAGAGGAGAGACAATGTCAATTAAAAGGAAAGGGGACATTAAACTAGAGCCAAAGAATGGATACTGGACTGTGTGGCGCAGTAAGGAACATGAATTCAAGGCTCCAGACTCCTATGTTGTGCCCCTCCCATTGAAACAGGCTCCCAGTAAGGTGGGAGTGTTTGTGGATTATGAGGAGGGTCTGGTCTCCTTCTATGATGTTGAGGCCCGGTCTCATATCTACTCTTTCACTGGTCAGTCTTTCACTGAAAGGCTCTACCCTTTATTCAACCCCTGCAACAAAGATGGGGGTAAAAACTCAGCCCCACTGGTCATCCTACCTGTTGAAACTTTTATGCGAGATTCCTTTGTCCAAGAATCCCAATTTGTATGAGGTATATATACCAACAGGGCTTTGTACAGTACACTTGTTATGCTTTTGATGTTACGCTACAGCCCCGAACCCCTCCCTTCGGGCGTGTGTTAATGTTGTCCATGTCTTTATATGTACGTCCGTGGGTGTGGCTGGGTGTGTGTGCGTTCACTTGTCTCGTTAGACTAATGTGTTTCACGCGGTGCTTGTTAGGCTACGTGTATTTAGTGTGTGTGTTCGTAGTGTTTGTTGCTCGTCTTTAACGTGATCTGTGTGTATTGTTTAGTGTGAGAACTGTTGCGTGTCTGACTGTTGTTTCAGCACGCTGTGAACGTGTACTGTGTTGAGCCATCTCAACTATTTCGACACGCTGTGAGCGTGTCCTGTGTCGTTTGAAAAAACTTAGCCTTTCTGTGAACGCACCTCGTCTTCATATCCTCGACTCCCTCGTACCCGTTACATTTGATTTACTGAATTGTGAGTGTATAGCAGAATATGTAATAAGTCCAAATTACTAATTATCTTTCATTTAGAATTATCATCTGCTATACATTTACATTTAGCACATATCGTATGTGCTAAATGTAAATGTAAATTCAGGTGTAATTCTAATTCTACTCTAAATTTATACTAGTGCTAATCATAGTTTTATACCAGTGTTGATCTAGTTAGCTAATAAAAAATAACTAATATGCCAGTCTGAAGGCTACTGTCAGAACAGAAGGTTTATAAAATGCTAAATAACTTGAGCATGATTTATGAGTGCAATCTTGGTGATCCATGTTTATAATACCATCATTGATGTTAAATGTAAATACATTTTTTCAATTACTAATTTAATAAAGAAGCATTTCAAGATTTAGGTTACGCATTCAAACTCTTATGTTCAAACGATTTTTATTGGCAAAGCACCCAAAAGCAAACAGAACCACACAATCAAGGTTAAAAAAAAATTTCTTTTGTATGTTAGTGTACTGTAAAGTTGGTCTAAACGTGAAACATAACAATTCAATTGTTTCATTCACTAATTTAAGTGCCTGCAATATGCATTTTGTAAACACATCACTGTCAGCTTATCTTGTCTAGCCCCGCCCCCACCTGTCAAGTCTGTTTTGTTTATGTAGCCATGTGCTATCTGTCAGTCCCTCCTTGTGTTTTGTAACCCCGTCCCTTGTCAGTGTGTTCAGGTGTTCCTAGTCTTGTGTATATTAACCCAGTGTTTTGTAACCCTGCCCCTTGTCAGTGTGTTCAGGTGTTCCTAGTCTTGTGTATATTAGCCCAGTGTTTTGTAACCCCGCCCCCATGGTATAGAGTGTTACTAAAATACAAGACATTCTACCAACAGTTGACTGAACAGTAGTTCACTGGATTTTCTGTAATAAAGGGTAAAATCTCTAAGAACATATGGAGAGGACACGTTTGTGAAGGAGAGCTATCATCTGAGCGAGCAGGGCTTATGCCTTTACAAAGATCAGCAGCCTGAAGGCGGAGGGCACGTGATTTACACTGCATTTTGAATCTCACACTAGGCCGTGCACGTTGGTGTAACGGCGAGGGTCAGGCGTTACTCACAAGCTGAGTTTTTATTAGAATAACGTTAAGTGGTGACGTTCACATAAGTGCACGAAGTGCACAGTCACTACAAATAACAACAAAGACGAGCACAGGACACCGCATAAACGCACATGAAATAGAATGTCGTGAAAATTTCCTGAAAATAGATGAGGACCAATGAGCAATTCATATCAGCACTTTCTATCAATTTCTACCCGTCATGTAGGCTGTTGAGAGACACGTCTTACCTGTCTCTGTGTGTATCCAGACTCCCCCCACTCTTTGGTGGGCATAATCTGTCTTAGTGGGCCCTCATGTTCAGAATATGATAGGACAAACAAGCGATAATAGGAGCACATGCCTAGAAAAGATAAAAATTGTTTTTAAGTTGTTGGTCTTGGTATTTTTAAAATGCTATTCTATCTCTTGACAGAGAGTGAGTCTCTTTTGATGTGTCATGACCCAGGAAATGCACTTTTTGTTGGCAATATTGCAATTTTTGCTTAGGGACCTTGTGGTCTTCCCGTGATAGTTAATGTAGCAATGCCACTGTGGCCCCTTTGCATGCTTCTCATGTGTTTACACAGAGTATCAGAACATCTACGTAGTGCAACAGTGCAATGCCCTCTGGAAGTTTCAGAGAGGCCAGACTGTCTCGCAGCGCTGCATTGTAAATGGTGTGTGACTCACAATAGTCTTGGCATAAGGGAGTGAATGCAAACCAATACTGGCTAACCCTGGCTATCTGGATGCACAGGGACACTGAAAAATGCATTTGCTAGGTCCACTACACTGAACCACTATCTGAAAGAATCTGGGAGAGAATGGTGTAAGGATTGTGATGTGTTAACTGCATTGATTACGAAAAGAATTACTGCAGTAGAGTGGTTAACAGTAACCTATTCCATTGTTAGAAAAATGTCTCCACCTAAGTATTACATGTAATACAGATTTGCATGGCCTCACATGATCAGTTTTCAAATGGTAGCACTAAAGTAGAGAATGAATCATATAGCATGACAGTTGCAGTAAAAATACAAAACCTTTGTATTTTGTGATAAAAAGCTAATTATTTCGAATCATTTCGACCATATGTGTATTTGTATAAATATGTAACTTAATTAAGCTGAAGGTGCAGGCGAACGTTAATTGTTGAGCGGGGGGGGAGAGGTGGCGAACGTCTGTTGTTGAGCAGGGGGGGGGGGGTTGTATATCGATCACCAGTGGAGGGCGACATAGATATGGATCGGAGGTAAATAAACTAGATTTTTTTTCTCGCCGTGTGAAATCGGAGGTGTGGCGTGTGAGCGTGTGAAGACGGTCAAATGCGTGTGTCACACGCTCAATGCGTGAGACTTGAGAGCCCTGTCTAACACATGCAACAGCAGGCACAACGGAGAAATTTTTTCAAATGAACATGTTGTGCCAAATTCCGACTCCCCTCGTTTGCACATGCATAAAGACGCTACAGATGATATTTGGGAGTTACAGTGACTATAACTTAGCTCATTGAGCACTTTAGTTTTATACTAACTAGATATTTTGACATAATACTGCTGTAATGCTGTGAAGTCATGTGGTCAGAGGTGAACTTCGGTATATACAGTGTGTATTTTATTTTAAATAATTAACACCCTTGAGCCAGTGTGTCTTTGGACATAGATAATGCTGTTTGCTGTGAGGGCTAATTAAAGTCTAGCTCTTATTTATGCATAGAAACCTAAATCGACAATATCATCTGTAGTGTCAGCTGTAGCGAGGTGTCACGTTGAGGACCCCGGCCCCTCCCTTTTGGGCGTGTGTTAACGTTGTCCACGTGCTTTGTCTGCGTCTGTGGATCTACGTGGTTATGGTTGTGTCGTGTGATAATCTGTCTCACCTGTGAATCGTCTCGTAATCACGTGGGGCTAATGTGGTTTGTCTATTTAATGTGCGCTCGCGCAGTGTCTTGTGCTCGTCGTTGTCTAAGTCTGCACGTGTGTGTGCCTGTTACTTGTTCCTCGTGCGCTATTGCGCAATATCTGTGTTGCATTAAAAGTGACCCGAGGATTCCGTGTCTCGTCTTTGGCTGCGCCCAAACGTCACAGAACGACGAGCCTTCGAGACACAAGAACATGCCAGGCTACAAGAGTAAGCCAAAGAAGGGCAAGAAGCCCAGCAAGTGGCATCACCGCTCTTCGTCCTCTCCTCCACGCCGTAAAGTTCCGCCGACGCTGGCGCAGCTGGAGGAGGACCCAGTGTGTGCGTCCCTGCTGCGTCAGGCTCGGGAGCACCACGACCCCGAGGCGGCGGAGAGACTCCGCCAGGAGGCGGTGTGGCTTTGGAGGGAGTACTACCCCTCTTCGTCCAGGGATCCCTCACCCCTGGGGATAAGCTCCTTCGCGATCTGCGGGACAGAGAAGACCCCCGAGAGCGAGTTTGGGGAGGGGGACTCCCCAGGCGAGGAGGTGGAGCAAGACGACGAGGAGGAAGCCTACCTTCCATCGCTATATGATGCCTCCACCGTGGACTACGGTGGGGAGGGAGAGGACTACCCTCCGTCGGTGGGCGAGGCGTCCACTGTCGACTACGATGAAGAGGAGGAGGAGGAGTCAGAGGAAGAGGACTACCTCCCTCCGCCCGTAGGTCCCTCTACCACCATGGAGGACGACAGGGAGGAAGAAAAGGAGGACTCCTACACTGAGGAGGAGGAAGAGGAGAGTCCACCTCCTTCAGAGCACTCTGCCGGGACGGAAAAAAGGAGGAGGAGTCCAGAGCTCATCCCCCCCAGCGACATGGACTGTTCCTGGGGTGGCAGCTCAGGGCAGCCCATGAGCTGGAGCCGTGGCAGTGAGGAGGCGATGGAGGAAGAGGAAGCCGCTCCCACTGCCTGGGCCAGAGGGAGATCGCCGGACCAGGAGGGATTCCCATATGGTCCACCGAGGGGTGGGACCAACCGCTCTGCACCTGGCGCGTCAGCCAACCGCGCCGCACCTGGCACGTCCGCCAGCCGCGCTGCGCCCGGTGGAGGGTTTGCAGCAAGGGCAGGAGGAGCACCGCCCTCCGCAGCGCCTGCAGCCCCAGTAGCTTCCGGTCTCTCTCCCCTGATCGCCCTCCTTCTGGCGCCCCTGTTGTGTGTGTCTCTCCCAGTGTTTGTGAGTCTGCCCATATGTGTACCGAATCCCTTTTTCCCATTTGTTCCTCTGTGTGTAAGTGTTCCTGTGTGTGTATTTGTGATGTTCCGTTCAATGTGTCTAACGTCTTTTCCCCGGTCTTCTCAGGGAGGGTGTGCTAGGCGATTCGTGATGGACGCTTCGCCAAGGGCAGTCACCTCCCAGACGCAGGACTGAGCACGTCGGATCCGCCCATCGTCGTGGGTTCGGGGGGCTAATGTGGTTTGTCTATTTAATGTGCGCTCGCGCAGTGTCCTGTGCTCGTCGTTGTCTAAGTCTGCACGTGTGTGTGCCTGTTACTTGTTCCTCGTGCGCTATTGCGCAATATCTGTGTTGCATTAAAGTGACGTGCGTCCTAAAACCCGAGGATTCCGTGTCTCGTCCTTGGCTGCGCCTGAACGTCACACGAGGGGAGTCAGAATTCGACACCACACCGTCTGAAAGCCAAATCTGTCGCATGTGAAATGCTACAGGCACCGTTCGGAAACTGATCAGTTCGGTTAAATGTATTCAGTTCAGTATGTATGCGGCTTTTAGCCCGGTGCGGCTTATAAAACATTTTTTTAACGGTATACCGCCCAGCACTAGCCTATAGTCAGATTTTGGGGTAATGTGTATGGGCTTACACCCCCGTATGAGCCCCACATCGCTCTTACCTTGTGCCCATAATGCTGCAGGAACAGATCTGAGTTCCTTTTCCTCTCTTATTATTTTTTTTCTGAGAGGTTAAGGGAGGCAGCTAAATAAATACCAAGGGGGTTAATCAGTTCCACTCCCCGTCAGCAGGGGAGTTGATAAGGAGACGGGTGCATCCACGCCGTCCTGCTAGGGCTGAATGTTGTGTTCCTGCCACGCAATCCCACACAATAGCAGTGAGAGCCAAACAATCATGTTTTCTAACATCAGATTTATCAGGGCCCTCACTCACATGCAATGTGCAGTGACCCCTGTGGTCTCAACATTAAATCACCTGGCAACAGACTACAAACTTCACACATGGATTGTTCCCAACACTCTCCTCCTGCACTCTGCAGCTCATAAACATACAGTGGAACTCCTGCTGATAACTGAACCCCAACACAGCTGACTCACACTGAATAAACAACTCCTCAGGCCTGCTACTGATATTACATCCCAATTTACACATTAAATCATGACCCATAACATTTAATGGACATGTAGTTGAAATAAAAAATAATAATTTATGTTCAAATGTGTTATTATTTAATTTACATCAGAGAGTCTCTTTTTTATATATAACTGAATGGGTGGCACTGCTATCAACTAAAAACTTCATTTTGGTGCCGTTTACTGTTAATGTTATTTTTTGGCAAGCCTTGCAGCCCTTCACTAATTTTCTGTAAACATTGATAATTTAAACCAGTTACATTCCTTTTGTTGTCTTCTCCTCGTGGTCCTGTGCTGTCCTGCCTCTCCGCTGCCCGTCAGTCTCCAGAGTTTTCATTCTCCTGTTCAGTGTCTTCTTCATTTTCAGGAGAGTCTCTTGCAAAGTGTTCTGTTTTTTTCCGCAGTTGTAACAATTGCCGTCACCCCTTCCTCTTCCTCTTCCTCGGCTAGTGAGCACGTGTTGGGTGGTTTGCACCATGGTCAGCATAGCCTCTTGTTGGGTGTCATTCTGCTTCTGAATTTTCTTTTTCTCTTTCTTTGCAAGTAATTCTTTGTGGTGCTTGGCATGACCCTCTGTGGTTTGCAGGGTGGCGCTGTTGTACCTGATACACTGGGCTCTGATGATGTCGCTGATGTCTTTTCTCATGGTCATCAGGAAGCTGTTTCTCAGGTGGGCTTCCCACAGGTTGACATCTGCTGGTCCATTAGCCCACTGCACTGGCGCCTCAATTCCACAGTGGTCAGTGTGAACTCTGGTCAGTCTCACTAGGAAGTTGCTGACGCATTCTCCATCTTCTTGTTTACAGGCAGCTATCTTGACTGTGTAGACTGTGTAATTAGTCCATCTGAAAATAAAAGTTCATTTTCCCTAACAAATGTATATAGACCAACAGGGCCTTACTCAGATTTCTTAAAAGATTTCACCGATTTTACAGCAAATTTAGCAGTTAGTAGTGACAAAATAATAATGGTAGGAGACTTTAACATACATTTTGATAATGCGGAGGATCCACTTACAAGGGCTTTTACTTCTATATTGAACTCTGTTGGCATTACACAAAACGTAGTAGGACCCACACACTATCAAAATCATACCCTAGATTTAATCTTAACGTTGGGTATCGACGTAGATAATATAAATATACTCCCGCAAACCGTAGCTATCTCTGATCACTATTTAGTCCAATTTGAGATTCATCTTAACATAAATACCCGCCCGTCTCCTCGGCAGTGTATAAAGCGCTCGATAAATTCATTAACAGCAACACAGTTTATTGAAGCCCTCCCTGATTTAACTGCTCTAGCCCACTCGCCATCCGATCCAGGAGAGTTAGACAGTCTAACCAACTGCATAGAGAATACCTGCAGATCAGCTCTAGATATAGTAGCTCCACTCAAATATAAAAAGACTAGATCTAAAAAACTCGCTCCGTGGTACACTGACCAAACTAGAAACTTAAAACAAATAGCACGTAAATTAGAGCGTAAATGGCGATCTACTAAGTTGGAAGTATTCTACTGTGCCTGGAAGGATAGCATCATTGACTACAAACGGGCACTCGCTAAAGCACGCTCAGCATACCTAGCCTCACTGATAGAGAAAAATAAAAACAATCATAGATTTCTTTTTAAATACTATTTTCAAACTTACAAAAAATCAAGCAGGCGCAGAACCTCAGATTCCAGTAAACCTCACTAGTAATGTATTTATAGATTTTTTTTATAATAAAATAGAGAATATTAGACAAAATATAAAACCTTTTATGAGCAATACAACTGGTATGTCATCTGATTTGGTTGATATCGATTTAAATCGCATACTGGGAGAAAAACCTGATGCTTTTCATCCACTCCCACAATCAGAATTAGAGAATATAGACGCAAGCGGCGATTGGCGGGTTCACACACAAATAGGCATATTTTGGCCTCAATAGGCAAAAGGAAGCCCAAAAGGTCCTTTAGACCTAAAAGTGAAAAGAAGCTGTTTGGGTTTGGCCAGTGTGTGCTCTACAGATAGTGTGTGATGACATCTGCGTGTGTCAGAAAGGGAGACACAGAAATAGCACATCTGGCTAGGGCTGCATCTATGTGAACAATATAGGAAGGCCTATATTGTGTCTATACATGATTGGGCCTGTATATTACAGACAGAGAGAGATTGAGGGTGCCAGAGACTATGCTTTGTTAATTCACTCCTTGCACACCTTGCACGCCTAACATGACTGCCCGTGTATTCAAAGTATGAATGTAGTCTGCAAAGCCTGGCATTACATGACTGACATGACTGGCATGACTGACATAACTGATATGACTGAAATGACATCACTGGCATGATGAACAAAAGTAATATGACTGATATGACTGACATAACTGGAATGAGTGACATGACTGGCATGACTGTAATGACATGACTGATATGACTGACATGACTTATGTCTGACATGACTGGACTGACATGACTGATATGACTGGACTGAAATGACTGACATGACTGGACTGACATGACTGTTATGACTGGACAGATATGCATACAAACTATACATACATTTAGGTAGAAGTGTGTGTGTGTGTGTGTGTGTGTGTGTGTGTGTGGTAGTGTATGTACTGAAACTATGACAACATATACTAATACATACATACATAAGTATACATAGAAACTATACATACATATAGGTATAAAGGTGTGTGTGTCTGTGTGTTTGTGTGAGAGAGAGAGACAAAAAAGAAGCCAAATATCAGTTTGTATGAGCATGTGTTAGTCACTGAGATATGGGTGGGTATGGCTAGGGAAGTGTCATTGTGAATGCTATAGGAAGGCCTGCTTGTGCCTGTATGTGTGTGTGCCTGGTTAATAGACACAGAGAGATCTAGGTAGCCAGAGCAATGTTTACTTAGGGCACAGAGATGGGAGGGGGAATGTGGGTGAGAGTGTGAGAGAGACTGAGAGTGTGAGTTTCAGCTTGCGTGCGTGTGAGAAGGAGAAGGTGACAGAGGGACTTTACATGCATTCTTATGCATTGTATATAATACTGCACTGTAGAGCCATACGATAACCGATTTAGATGAAACTTGACAAATTTGTTCAGGATGGGATTCTGAATGGGCTTGTGCATTTTGGTCAGAATTGGGTAAAATATGAAAGAGCTTTAAGAATATGAATATTATATGTATCGATGCTGTCCATTAAAAAAATATTTAGCAGGTATAAGTGTCCTCAAATTCAAAATCTTTGGATTGTTTTTTGATTTCACACTCTGTAGAGTATTATAAGACTTTGCTTGACATGATAGTATGAAAATCCTAGGAGGAGTATGAAAAATGATGATTTCAAACTATTATTAACTGTAAATAAACTGTGCATTTTTTAATAGGACATGTAATGGGAAAGTTGTTCGCACTACTGCAAGGAATCAAAAGAGTCCAATTGCATGTTCCCAAGTGGAATTATGTAGGGGATACACTTGCTTTTTTTGCAATAGCGCCCCCCAGTGGCCAATCGACACCCGGCTGGATTATGTCATAGGGGGCGTGCACTTGTCCACACCCAAGAGGTTTCGTGCAGATCGACCAATGGTAAGCCTGTCAAACGCGTGCCGATCACTGATTGGCCGATTACGTCAGCCATTTTGGAAGTATGGCATGTCTGCTTTAGGACCTGGTTTCCAGAGGCCCATAGATGATGTCTGTCAAGTTTCATGTGGATCGGCCAATCTGAGTGCATGGGGCAAATTTTTGCATGTTATAGCGCCCCCTAGCAGGTGAGGTATGGCAACCACTGCGAGCTGCCCCAGACCCTCACACGGAAGCTGTCTGTGAAGTGCCATCTCATTACATGCAAGTTTTCTTAAGTTAGAGTTCCATATGTGCAAAATTTACTATTGAATTTACGCCCCCTCATTTGATTGGCTTATACTGACTAGGTAGTGAAGAAATTAGCATTTTTGTTGGATACATTTTAAAGTTCAGACTCTTCTGAACGTTTTGATACCACATATGTGCACGTATGTGAAAAATCCAGGGACTAGTTCGCGCTCAAAGATGTGTGTGATTTTGCACATTATGCAAATTAACTCGAAATCTAAGTGGGCGGAGCTTAATGGTTGTATATTAATTGTCCTATTGAATTTAGTCAAGGAATGCATAGGAACTGGAATTTTGGTTCTAGGACCTACGGTGTAGGAGATATGGACAAAAAGTCAATATGGTCTGCTATAGCGCCACCATCAGGCCAATTTGGGGTCCCTGTATGGGAATCTGGTCCTTGGAGGTAACTGAACCTTTTTGCCAAGATTGGGTTTTCTAGGCATTACGGTCTAGGCTGCACGATGCATTTTATGTCAAAAAATGGGCAAAAGAATAAGAAAAATAAGAAAAATACCAGCAATTACAATAGGGTTCCCACACTATGTGTGTGTGAACCCTAAAAATAATTTCTTCCTTAAATTGTGCTACCTGCACACTAGACTCGGTTCCCTCAGAGTTATTAAAAGAGGTATTACCAGCGGTAACTGAACCTCTTCTAACTATAGTTAACTCATCCATTACAATAGGTCACATGCCCAAATCATGTAAATTAGCAGTTATTAAACCTCTGATCAAGAAACCAAATCTTGATCCTACTGTACTATCTAATTATAGACCCATTTCAAACACATCATTTATATCTAAGATCATAGAAAAAGCTGTTGCCCAGCAATTATGCCTATATCTGCATAGGCATCACATATTTGAAAAGTTCCAATATGGTTTTAGGCCCCATCACAGTACTGAAACAGCATTAGTTAAAGTAACAAATGACCTCCTCCTTGCTTCAGATCAAGGCTATGTATCGCTGTGCTTCTTGATCCTAGTGCAGCTTTCGACACAATTTATCATAGGATCTTGCTAGAAAGGTTAGAACGCTGGGTTGGAGTCTCTGGCACAGCCCTTTCATGGTTTCATTCTTACTTAACAAATCGCTATCAGTTTGTAGAGCTCAATAATATTCCATCCAAACGTACAAAAGTTAAATATGGGGTCCCGCAAGGCTCCATTCTAAGACCACTATTATTTACATTATATATGCTACCATTGGGCACAGTTATAAACAAACATGGTGTCAATTTTCACTGCTATGCAGATGACACTCAACTTTACATATCAGCCAAACCTGATGACAAACTCAGTTTAAGAAAAATTGAGGCCTGTGTAAGAGATATTAAATGCTGGATGTCTCTAAACTTCCTCCAACTTAATGAGGACAAAACAGAAGTTCTCCTTCTGGGCCCTAAGGCCTCAAAACAGAAAATTCCAGATCTAATGCTTAATCTCGCAGGCTACCCCATTACACCTGGCACAGTAGCCAAAAACCTAGGCATCATACTCGACTCTGACCTATCATTTGATAAATACATAGATAATACTACTAGGATAGCTTTTCTACATCTCTGTAACATTGCTAAATTAAGAAATGCATTATCACAGGATGATGCGAAAAAATTGGTGCACGCCTTTGTTAGCTCTAGATTAGACTACTGCAATGCACTACTGTCAGGATGTTCAAATAGGAATCTAAATAAACTTCAAATGGTTCAAAATGCCGCAGCCAGGGTCCCTGATGGTTAGTTGGGGTCGTAGCCTTGTTTGAATGGTGTGTCCATCAACCAGCCATCTTCCACTCCATCCATCTGGACCATCAAGCGCTGAACGGCACTCATCGGTGAACTAAACAGTTTTGAAGTCAGTCTTCATGTATTGTTTGGCCCACTGGAGCCGTTTCTGCTTGTGTGCAGTGGATAGAGGAGGTCGACAGGATGGCTTATGCACAGCTGCAAACCTCTGAAGGACCTGCATCTTGTTGTTCGGGGGACGTTGGAGGCACCAGCAGCTTCAAAAACTTGTCTGCTGCTATGACAAGGCATTTTTGCAGCTGCTCTTTTAACCTGACATAATTGCCTGTTAGAAAGCGTCCTCAATTTTCCCTTATCAGCACGCACACGTGTGTGTGCTCTGAATCAGCTACATACTTCTTGATTATGTGATGATCACGATGAAGTGTCTTGGCAATGTTGATTGTAGTCGTGCCTTGACCTAAACACTCTACAATTTGTTGCTTCTCAGCAGCCGACACATAAGTAGTCTTGCCTTTAATTGGACACACCTGCCAAACTAATTAGCAGAGGTGTCTGCAATTGCTTTCAGTGATACAAAGAGCCCTGACACACATCACCATCAATGGGTTTAACTGAAAAAAATAAATTCTTTCCTTATCACTCCTAAACACTTTTTGCACAATAATTTGGAACACAATGTAGTTTGAGGAAGCATCACTTCTCTCTATTCATGGCTTCTTGTGTGTGATGCCACGGGTGAAGCTGGCGGCGGAGGTGGTGGTGGGAAGGTAACACATTCCATTACCTGGCCCTCATACGGGGCCGACGGGCCTGCTGGATACGGTGGGAGCTGTAGATCTTGGGCCGGTGATGGCGGGGGTGGCAGCATCGGGACTTGCAGCTGTTGGACTGGAATAACTGGAGTCGGTCTTGGTGGTGGCCTTATCTGCTGTGCTTGTCTTTTCTCGACTTCTTCAAGCCAACATTTAGCTTTTCTTCCATGTCTGCTTTGTTTAGCAAAGTATTTGCACGCCTTCTCATCTGAGCCCTTGGACTCAAGCTAAGCAAACAGCACATAAAAAAAAACAAACACAAACCTCGATGTAAACATAAGGCGTGATATGCTTCAGGACCAAATTAAATGCATCACCTCATCTAGTTTTGAGGTGTCCTCTCTCTCTCTCTCTCTCTCTCTCTCTCTCTCTCTCTCTCTCTCTCCCACACACACACACACACTCCAAGAGGCAGGGTTGCCAACTCTCACGCATTGAGCGTGAGACACACGCATTTGACCGTTTTCACACGCTCTCACGCCACACTTCCGATATCTCACGCCGAAAAAAAATATCCAGTTTATTTACCTCAGATCCTCATATATGATTCAATACGTTACTAGTTCGCTAGCTCTGGCGCCATCCACCGGCGATATAACACTGAATCTGTGTACATTTTACGTACGCCACCCCCCCCCCCGCTCAATAGCGTCTGGCTGCAGACCTCCAGTGGGAGGCTCGCAGCAATCTGGGACTCACCTCACGTGTGGGGACGGAAATGACGTTCTCACTACGTATGCGTGTATACGTAAACATAGGTGTGCGCTGCTTACAGAAAGAATCTCGGCTCGGACGGCTTCGCATGAGAGTTTGCTTTCTTCTGTCGAGTCACGGTAAGTTATACAAGATCAAGAAAGTTAGCTAAATAACAGGCGTAACTGTGGAAATAAGTAACATAAATTGCCTTAACGCAGGGTGGGAAAATCACGACAATTTAGATAAGGTTGGCTTTATTGTTTACTACGTCATGAAACTATGTAGCCGGCTAAGCTAACAGCGTTTATCAATGTAGCGCCAGACCAGAATAAGGTTATGTTTTATATAAGGAGGCGTTGTACTTTTGCATAAAATTATAACTCCGTAATCATGGAGGAAAGCGGATTCTTCGTTACTCTCCCAAGCAATGCTTCGAAAGACATACATCCCGATAACAGAATTTCGTGCTACAGGACGCATTTCTTAAAACCTATAGAGTTGTCTGGTGAGTGCGAGGTAGCTCTCACAGAGGTGCAATATCCTAACACGTGTGTCACGTCCAGCCCCTCCCTCCTCCCTGGTCCCGCCTAGCTCCCCGCTCCCATTTGTTCCTCCCTCTGTCTGTCAAGCCCTCCTCGTTAGCACACCCACACCTGAGTCTCGTTTCACTATCCGGTTCTGTGTATATAAACCCCCTAGTGTGTCACTCCCGTGTCGGTCGTTGCGTTTGCGTTTGTGTGCTCTCTGTCCCTGTTCCTCTCTATGCCTTTCTCCTCTACATCCAGCGTCCTGTTGCCCGTGCCTTCCCTTCTCTTCTCCCTCAAGGTTTTGGGTTTGTTCTGGTTTATTTTCTCTGAGTTTATCTTGTCTCTCGTTGGTTCATTGTTTAGTTACCCGTTCGCACTCTCGTCCTTCTGTTACCTTCCCATAGGTTCTGTACCTAGTAATATCTCCCCTGTTCTTAGATTCAGTTGTATACCGTTTGTTCATCTCTGTATTCGCTTGTTTAGTTTGTCCTTGTCCTACGTGTATCATACGTAGCCTCCAGCGGCGATGTTTGATGCGTTTGTTATTTAGTCTGTGCTTTGGTGTCATGTTCTTGTTCTATGTAATCGAGTTAGCGCTCTCGTGTATATACATTGATGAGGTTTGTTGTGGCATGTTTGTACTCTGTTAGCTAGTTGTTTTCGTAGGTTCTCCGTTTTGTGTTTTCGCATGTTCCCCTTGATATATATACCTCTGTGCCTTGTTGCTTTCCTTTGTGTTGTCCGTTACCTGTACTGTTTAATAAATCACATTCATTCCTGCAATTGCGTCACACCCGTCCCCGTGAATCGTAACAACGTGGTTCAATCTGCACGAGAAGAATGGCGAGGAACCTACCTTTGTAGTTTGAAAGGTAGACGGTGTGAGCACAAAGTTTTTTATACCACAAGGGTATTATGACGATATATACCTCATCGTATATATGTATATATATATATATATATATATATATATATATATATATATATATATATATATATATATATATATATATATATATATTTGTTACAGTAATTATAACTTAGTTCATTGAGAACTGTAGTTTTGTCCTAAATAGATACTGTGGTCAGAGGTGAACCGGTATAGCCAGTGTGTATTTTATTTCAAACAATTAACACCCTTAATATTTATTTATTTATTCTGTGTTTTGGCTTTTATTTATTTATTGGTGTATCTGTATATATTTTTATTTATATATTTCCACATTTCTGCATTTATTTATTTATACTTATGTCATTTTTGGTCCTCCATAATAATGGACATGACCAAGTTAAACAGCCAGTGTCACGTTGAGGACCCCGGCCCCTCCCTTTTGGGCGTGTGTAAAACGTTGTCCACGTGCTTTGTCTGCGTCAGTGGGACTTCGTGGTGAGGGCTATGTCGTGTGAATAATGTGTCTCACCTGTGAATCGTCTCATAATCACGTGGGGCTAATGTGGTCTGTCTATTTAATGTGCGCTCGCGCAGTGTCCTGTGCTCGTCGTTGTCTGAGTCTACACGTTTTGTGTACAATGTACATGTTTCTCGTGCGCTGATTGCGCAACACAATATATCAGTAAAGTAGGGAGGAGGCGGAGTCGGAGGAGGAATCGGAGGATGAGGATTACCTCCCTCCGCCCGTGTGCCCCTCTCGCACCGTAGAGAAGGGTGAGGAAGACGAGGGCTCCTATACCACGGAGGAAGAAGAGAGCCCTCCCCCCTCAGAGAGGTCTGCGGAGACCGTGAGAGGGAAGCGGACACCCTCTTCCACTCGCTCCAGCGACAGTGCTATGGACTGCTCCCGGGGTGGCAGCCCGGAGCAGTCCATGGAGTGGAGCCGGGGAGAAGAGGATGAAGAGGAAATGGAGACCGAAGGGGACCACTCACACGGCCCGTTCGGCCAGTTCGCCCGTCGCGATGCACCAGGCGCGTACGCCAGCCACAGCGTGCCAGGCGCGACAGCCCGCCGCGCTGCTCCTGGCACGTCAGCCCGCCGCGCTGCTCCTGGCACGTCAGCCCGCCGCGCTGCTCCTGGCATGTCAGCCCGCCGCGCTGCTCCTGGCATGTCAGCCCGCCGCGCTGCTCCTGGCAAGTCCGCCAGCCACCCTGCACCTGGCGCGTCGGCCAACCGCGCTGCGCCCGGTGGAGGATTCGCAGCAAGGGCAGGAGGAGCACCGCCCACCGCAGCGCCTGCAGCACCTGTGGCTCCCGGTCTCACTCCCCTAATCGCCCTCCTCCTGGCGCGCAGCCTGGCGCCACTGTCATGTGTGTCTGTCCCAGTGTTCGTGAGTTTGCCCATATGTGTACCAAACCCCTTCTTCCCTCTTGTTCCTCTGTGCGTGAATGTACCTGTGTGTGTATTCGTGTCTGTTCCATTGTGTTTGTCTAACGTCTTTTCCCCTGTATTCCCAGGGAGGGTGTTCTAGGCGGTCCGTGGCGGACGCTTCCCCGAGGGCGGTCACCTCCCAGACGCAGGACTGAGCGCGTCGGATCCGCCCATCGTCGTGGGTTCGGGGCACTCGGTCCTGTTGGCACCCCGGGACGGGTAGTGCCCTTGGAGGGGGCGTCTGTCACGTTGAGGACCCCGGCCCCTCCCTTTTGGGCGTGTGTAAAACGTCCACGTGCTTTGTCTGCGTCAGTGGGACTTCGTGGTGAGGGCTATGTCGTGTGAATAATGTGTCTCACCTGTGAATCGTCTCGTAATCACGTGGGGCTAATGTGGTCTGTCTATTTAATGTGCGCTCGCGCAGTGTCCTGTGCTCGTCGTTGTCTGAGTCTACACGTTTTGTGTACAATGTACATGTTTCTCGTGCGCTGATTGCGCAACACAATATATCAGTAAAGTGACGTTTGCTGAAACTGGAGGATTCTGTGTCTCGTCCTTCTCGCCGCACCCATCGTCACAGCCAGATTTGACCATCTAAGACCATCTACTAGCTACCAGGAGTCTTTAGCTGCATTTTTCAGCAGGAATATGCATAGTTAAAGACATAACTTTAGCACAATTTGTCATATTTATTACTGTTGAACTGCACCTTAAACATTGCAGATTTAAATACTGTAAGCTATACATTTTAAAGTGGTTTGAGATGTTTGAAACATCAATTTAATAAATTAATAAATGTACTGTTTACAGAAATTCTTTAATAAAAAGCAACCGTCAGATTTGACAGCAAATAAGAAATGAGAACAGTGATAAACAGTTGTAAAGTTAATAGAAATGTATTTATTTATTTGGTTTATATGGTTTTTGTCTTGTTGTTTTATATAGATGCACAAAACGATTTTCAAGGCAGGATCCCTGCCAGTGCTGGAGACATGCCAGAGTTGCTGCCGTTATGTTCATTGTCCTCTATGTCCAGCCAGAATGTTCAAACCTTCTAGGCTCTCTAGGACGTTAAGACACATTGAAGTGCATATAAAAAATGCATTGGATTTCGAAGGTACCTCATTCCCATGTTCATTTACACAGATATTACATTATCTGTCACTGTTTGCGCTAATCTCTATCTTGTTTTTGTAGGATACAAAATATGCAAATGCAATTTGGATTGCAGACCCCAAGGGCATTTCCACTGCCCACAGTGTTCAAAGACAATCATAAGAAGGGACAGTATGATTGTTCACCTTAAGTCCTGCTGCAAGACACGTTCTGCTACTCATCTTTATATGAAGACTGAGGCACCATCTTCAGTAAAACAGATGCCAGCACCTGCTACTGTACCACATCATGTTTCTGCTCCTCCTCCACTGTTGGAACCAAGATCAGATCAGTCCCATCCACCTCTACATTTGGCACAAAGTAGCACTTTGCCAGAGTCGCCCAGCTTAAGTGCACAAAAGCCACCAAAAGTACAGTGTCCTTTTTGCTCTTTAGAACTGCTTCATAAAAATTTGCCTGCACACATTTCTAGAATCCACGGGGACTCTGAAAAAGACATTACTAAGGTCTCACATCTTTACAGTGTTTGCATCGATGCCACCAATGGCATATCTGCAGTCCAAAGAGCCAGACATGGATTTTCAGTGCCTATACATGCACAGAAGAAAACATAGGGGAAAATGCAGAATGTTGAATTTGAATTAGAAGTGTGCAAGCAGTTTCAACTTTTAGCACGGAGAAGTGGATTGACATTTAGTGATTGTGAACATATACGTTCACTGGAGTACTGCACTGACACTGCAGCTGAAGATGTCCTTCAAGCAAATGTTCTTGAAGAAATGGTGCAATGTAAGATATTTGGTGAATCCAGGAAGATTTCATGTCTGAATAGGCAAAAAGCAGCACTAAAAGCTCATGTCCCTTTTTCTGTAAAAGTACAATGTAGAGGATCTGCAACAAACATTTGTCTATTTGTGAACCACAAAGAAAGCATTACAGTCGTTTCGGCAGAGTCATGGTGACCTATAACACAGACGCCAACACTTGGCATTGTCCATGTGCCAAGCCAAGAGTTTCATGTATCCACAAAAGCATTGGGAAATGGCATTTGTTTCAAACAAAAAAAGACTTATTCAAGAGTACAAGTGCAGCTTCCCCTCATGAAACATCAGGATCAGTCTATCCACCAATCAAGACCAACTTGGAACGTGTTGTGCAGTACATTTACAAAGAGAAGAAAATTCCAGCACACCTTCCAGCTGAACTTTTGAGATCAAAACCACTGCCTGAGTATCCCACAGAGCTAATTCCAGTGGAAACAAGATGTATATTTTGCACAGAACATCCCTGTTTGGAGAAACCCACAGTGATTACAGATCATGCCAGAATAGTGGGCCTTGGTGGAATCATAGAGAGTAGGTGAAATTTTACATCTAAATAATTATGTAAATGCAGATGAGTCAATTAATCATGATTTCTCTTTTTTTCATATTCTTCTTTAGATGTGTCAACCTTTTTTAGGACATGCCCTCAGTGTCACATGGTATACCGATATCAGGTGTGGCAGGCAGGACTGCACAATTTTAATGACCATACTGTTCTAACTTTAGAGCTGTGCATCTACCTTCGACACAATTTGCAGGTTCATGTCGTATTTCTTTTTAATCTGAGATGTATTTGTGTCTTTTAATTTATATTTTATGTGCACTTCACTGCCATCTTTCTTGTTTTAGAATCATGTTTCTGTTTCACGGGCCATAAATTCATTGGAAGGATTACGTGAAGTAAAGTTTCCTTCAAGGGACACCATTCTTCATGCATACTGCCAGTTTGAGGCCATGACGAGCCATGATTATGTATATTCATGTATCAACTGTGGCTATTATCCACCTGTTGTGATCATGGACCTCCACAAAAAAGGAGTATTCAGCATGGCTGGTAAAATTAAATCTTCATTTGGTTCTCTTGCACATTATCTGATATGCCACTTGCACAGAAGAAGTGTTACCTTGGAACACAAAATAATATGTAGATGAATAAAACAAACTTGTGTAATATTTTTTCTTGTTGCAGTAAGTGACATCAAGGATCCTCCTGAGCAGTTTAAAGGAGAGCACGACATTGAAGAGTTCTGGGACTCAGTTAATTTGGAAATGATTGCACGTGGTTTTGTACAAAGTAATGACATTTAATGCATTTTCACTTTAACTTGTTTGTTTTAAATGTGTTCTCCGCTAAAACAAATCTTTTTTTGTAGGCCGTGCAAAAAATTTGCTAGCTGTCCATCCTAGTTTTGATAGATGGTCTCCATGGATTGGAAGACATACAAGGAAGTCGGACAAAGTACATAACACTGAATACCAGAAACTGTCCTCTGCCAAATCCACAGCAGAAAGTGAATTGGTTATGGTAACTGAGGAGAGGCTTGTGGATGAATTGAGAAAACAGAAGGTATTTTTCCATTTTTTTAATTTTATTTTTAAGTGTGCAACAATGTAAAAATACATAATGTACTTAATTTTGGATTAACGTTTCATTTGTTAAAGGTCGGCATTGTCCGAAAGCTGTGTAAAGCATGCAATGTTGATGCGAAAGGATCCCGTGAAGACCTTATTTTGAGACCGATTTCCGTCATGAAATGAAAAATAGACACACCTATGACAAAGTCTTCCAGAAAATCTGGGGTGCCTCTGGTAACTGTTCTATTTATTTATTTATTTGTTTGTTTGTTTATTTATAGAGTGATATGTAAAAAAATTATAATATATTGTCATTATTTTTTGTTATATTTTTAAAGGTGGATTATTGCATGCCCCCATGGCATTGTATACAGCCTAAAATTCAATTTGAGGGCAGAGTCTCCTCAGGACTTTGCTGATCTTCTCATGTCATGGAAGCACCTTCCTAATATATCAGTGTATGACTTTGCCCGTGGTCTCACCACTCACACCAACTTGCGGTTTCCTGATATAATGCCCTTTCAGCCAAACGAAGGGAGACTGGCAGAATGTACCCCTGAGAATATCACAACAGCTCAAAAAGGAAAACTCGAAGTAATCCTGTCATGGTTACTTGAAAAGAAAGTGAATCCAAACCCTGAAAGCCATCCTACAACTGGATCCTCCTGCCATTTTGCTCTGTATGATAAATTTCATGAAACGAACACCAAGGATCAACGAGATATACTGAGAAGGATTAACCTCGTACCAGAACTGCAGGGATGGCTAAACAGTCAGGTGGTTGAGCAGCTTTTTGGAGTCATGAAGAGAAACAACTATTTTCTAAACAACATGGCACCATCAACACACATTTTTATGATGAGGAACATAATTCACCATCGAAACACTGGTACAACTTTTGGAGCAGCAACTGCAAAAAGGCCTTAAAGTCCACCACATGAACAACATTGTCCTGAATGAAGTAGGACAAGCTGTGTTGAGTGAGTACAAAATTGTTTATATTATACAGTGGAAAGAAATGTCAGCATGTGATATAAAGTGCTACTATATCTATATTTTTGTCTCTTGACAGATGAGACCTTTCTGTCATCTATTGGTCATTGCTCCACTGATTTGCTGCAGGAAAGCTCTTTTTGGTCTTCGTCTGACATGGGTATGCAATAGTATTTTTTTGCTGAATTAGTTTTCTTTTTATATTTTTAATGTGTTCTTATGAAGATTGTGATTAATTATGTTGCTGCACCATCAGAAAATGTCCAGTGTGGATTGCAGTGTGAAGCACTCACAAAATTTGGCAACATAAAAGCCTGTAGAAGCTCATGGACACTGGGAAATCACCCAAATCAAAAGAAACTGGTATGGGTAAATTTAACTTTATCTTGTTAATAACTGAAACAGAGGTTGCAAACATGAACTAATACATGTTTTTGTGTCCAGCTGTCCTATGTCCTGGACACTGAAAGGCCAGCAAATGAGCTCATAGTCAGGGTTGGAAAAACCTGTTTGACAAGGGGAGACTTTCTGACCTTAGGCTTGTCCCAAGACATGGAGTCCACCGTGAGTAGACACAACTGAACGTTTACAACAGTCTATATATATATTTTTGGTACTTTGTTTGCACGTTTTTTTTTCTTTTTCAGATTGGAAATTGCTGTTTTGAGCTCATAAAGGAAATTGCCAAATCATACGTAAGTGTAACTTCTATTATCTTGGATTTTTTCAATGGAGAATCAATAGTCTTATATGTACTGATATACTCTCCTAGGGGAAAGACATTTTCATTGTTGACCTGTATGTTGTCCCAACCTGGCTGCCACCAAATAATTGTGATCCGATGTGCAGCTGCCTGTAAGTAAATAATTTGTATAAAAGCACATACGTCGCAGACTACAGTCTAGGCACAGTGGTTTATGCTTTTTGTTTCCATTTCTAGAATGACACACCTGTGAAAGACCTTTTGTTAATACCCATTTGGGTATCAAATCCAGGCCACTTCATGTTGTGTGTAAGTCAGACTGGAGATTGACATATGATAATGCATATGATAATGCCTGAAATTTTTTATTCTACACTATATTTACATTCTTACACTTGGGGTTATTCTTTTCTCTGTGTCTTTTAAAGTTGTCATGGTGCCACATGCTAATTCAAATTACTCACTTGCTCACTCTCTATTTAATCTGAGACAACAGGCTGCATGTGTTTTCTAGGTATTGAAGCCAGCTGAGAGAGAAATACTCTTTCTTGACTCTCAGTATGCCCAAGTACCACCATCACAGGGATTCCGTGATCAGACATATAGGATGCTGTTGAGGTCACTTTAATAGCACGATGTTCTGTATTTTGGCCGGTTACGTTCTTTAACCTGCAGTATGGAGTAACTTTGTGGAAGGGCCGTGTTCATAAGGCCTTAGTGTGTGGTGTGTGCATGTCACAGGTCATGTTACTATGTGACCTTTTCTCTTGCTGTTTGAAACTCATTCAATTTTTTTAGGACCTTCTTTAATCTTACTTTGTTTGGTGTTTTTAGTGGACTTGCAAACCATTTAGTTCCAGGACACTGGACTGAAAAAACTGGCTTCAATTTAAAGGTAAAGCTTAAAATAAATTTCTTCATTATGTTTTTAGTTGTGTTTGTATGACTTATATACTCTTTACAACATTTCAGGACCTTCCAAGACAAGAGTTTGGCAATGACTGTGGCATATTCATGCTTATGGTAGGTCAACCACTACTTGTATCTGAAAAATTAAGCAGTTTTATATAAAAATAATACATGATGTTTCTTTGAACAGTATGCCTTGTACATTGTCCTGGATGCACCCTTTGACTTCTCAGTCGTAAGTAGTTTCAACCTATTTCAATTAAACCTTGTTTTATATTTTAATTTTATTGCAACATTAGTTTAACTTTTTCATTTAGTTCGACATGCCAGTGCTCCGGAAATGGTGATCAATCAATCAATCAATCAAAGTTTATTTGTATAGCGCTTTTCACAACTCATGTTGTCACAAAGCGCCTTACAGGATTTAAAAGGTTAACAATACTACGGGTCCAGAACCCTAATGAGCAAGCCAAGGGCGACAGTGGCGAGGAAAAACTCCCTAAGATAGTGGGGAATAGGAAGAAACCTCGGGAGAACCAAGACTCAAAAGGGAACCCATCCTCCATTGGGCGGCCCGTTAACACACAGATTACACAAAATACAGACAAATACACAAGTCACACACAAATCACACAATCAGACTAAGTAAAGGTAAAAATGAAAGTTCTGGGTTATGATATTGTCACTGTAAATGTCTGTTGATGAACGCCAGGCTTTCATTCCGTGTCGGAGCAGCGATGCTGGTATTGTAGGCTCCGACTGCAATGTTACTCTCCAGGTGAACCTCGGAGAAAAGATACGAGATGTAGTAAATATGTAACAGATTAATCAAAGGCCAAACTAAACAGATGAGTCTTTAATCGAGTTTTAAACATTGAGACTGTGTCTGAGTCCCGAATAGAGGCAGGAAGATTATTCCACAATTGTGGAGCTTTAAAAGAAAAGGCTCTTCCACCTGCTGTGATCTTTTTGATCCTAGGAACAGTTAATAACCCTGCGTCCTGCGAGCGAAGTGAACGCGCTGGGTTGTATTGTTCAATAAGTTCACTAAGATAGTCTGGAGCTAAGCCATGCAGCGTTTTATATGTTAATAAAAGTATTTTATAGTCAATACGGAATCTAATTGGCAGCCAGTGTAATGACGATAGTACGGGACTAATGTGATCAAACTTTTTAGTTTTTGTTAAAACTCGTGCTGCTGCGTTCTGAACCAGCTGGAGTTTGTTTATCGATTTACCAGAACATCCAGCTAGGAGACTGTTGCAATAATCTAAACGAGAGGATATGAATGCATGGATTAGTTTTTCTGCATCACTAATATTTAATATGTTTCTAATTTTGGCAATGTTGCGCAAGTGAAAGAACGCTACTCTAGTTATATTATTAATATGTGTATCGAACGAGAGATCTGGGTCTATTGTGACGCCCAAGTTCTTTACCTCTGCGCTGGGGGTTATAGTAAAAGAATGTAGATTCAATGCTGCATTATGTATCTTGTCTCTCGCAGCCCTAGACCCAACTATTATCAATTCTGTTTTATCGGCATTTAGTGCTAGAAAGTTACATGCCATCCAATGTTTTATCTCTTCTACACATTTCTCAATCTTACTGTTTGCGCCTAAATCATCGGGTGATGTGTGCTGCTCATGGAGAATTACGCACTCGAAGGGTATACACCGTTATTCTCATCATGTAATACCTATAATAATATAGTCATAATAATAGTTTATAGTTACAGTAAATATAACAGTCTTATGATTATATATATTTTTTTTATTGTTTTTTTAAGACATGGAAAACGCTTTTCACACTGGGCAGAGGAATCCAAAGCCCTGCTCAAAGATGAGTTGGAGCCAGTTTTTAGGCTAAAGAAACACCATGACAACACAAATCTTCAGGGTGTCCGTACAAGAAATAATAACTTTCAGAGGGCAATGTTAACATGGGGTCTGTTATTTGTATTAGAAGTCTGCTGGTGTCACTGAGGAAGAGGGTCTCAACAAACTGGATCCTGCTGGGGTGTCTCAACATGAGGAACCACCTCAGAGTAAATGTACAATCAGATAATACAACAGAATACATGATTGCATAATACTTGTGTGCTAGTAGATTTTAAGACATGTATTTTTAAATGCATTTATTTGCTAGTGATTGCTGTTAAAATATTTACTCATGCCTGTTTTTTCTGCTTGTATGAGAAGGTCATTAAGGACATGCAGGAGGCCATTTCTTGGCTCAGGTGTAGTCATGACCATTCAACGTTATACACGACCAAACCGTGATTTATAAAATTGTGATCACGGTAACTTAATAAATGCGGTTACCAGAGCAGAGGAAGGAAACACGTAGAGGAAATGCGCACAAACCCTCAGCGAATCGAGCTGACACCTTATTCACCTTATAGGATAGAGAATATAGCTTCACCAAAACTCTTTAATACTTTTAATGTTTTTAATAGTTTTAATACTCTGATACTTTTTTTATTCATTTCTTGGCAGAATTTAACCACGTGAGAGGCTGTAAATCCAAACTACATTTCACATTTTCTCCGTTTTCCGAACTGCGCGCAAAATGTCGCTGAAGGACACGGAGATGATGAAAGATAAAATGAGAAGGTAAGAACGGTAACGCACCACTGAGGTATAAATATGTGTGATAAAGAAACACGTAGATTTATGTATTTGCTGTTTTTGTGGTGAGTAAAGTAGCGTGAAGTGGATTTGTTACGTATCATGATTTCTTTAGATGAAATATAACAGACCAGGAAACCATAACATTTAAATCAGTAGCGGATGCTGGTCTTTCAAGGAGGGGAAGCTCAAATTTTAAGTTTAAATTGTTGAGCGGGGGGTGTAACTTCAGTATTATATCGCGATCGATCGCCAAGTATAAAAGCCTCCGCTGAAGCAGAGTGATTTCGATTGAAGGACAACAGTATATGTTTGATCACTTTTTTTTTACATTTTAGGAGAAGCTGAGCTTCCCTTGCAGTCTTAGAGCAATCGCCACTGCTTTAAAGTATCTGATAGTCGGTTATTACGACGGAGAACCTTAGTTCACAAATCCCTTATATTGATGTTTAATAATAAGAAAATCTTCGATACAATCATTTGCATCTGCCACTCCCTGTAATCACAGGAAATTGGCTGATATCTTTTGATAAACGGACCTCAGATCGAGTTATATTATGAGTGATTATTCTTTCACTTTATTCTCTTATTCTTTCAACGACACTTTCTTTCGTTAAGTGATTAATATCTGCTGACACACATTTCTCATTTAAACACTGTGGACTTTAGACTACCGCGCACTGCGCCGAAGAAGCGAAAGTGAAAGTAAATTGTTGCACGTGGTCGCAGTAACGACGCTTCGACGTTTTTAATCACTCCGTCCTCAAACACACATATTAAGCCTTAAATACACGTTGTGCTTTTTGGTTTCTGGACATAACGGGTGTTTATTCTTATGTGATAAAGATGTGAGAACACTAGAGGAGAATCAGGTGCTACGGTCAAATATGGTCAGGTAGGAAGCCTATAATTTTTAAATAATCTTGAAATCTTTCATTAATATAAAATTCTGTACTCAAAATAAGCTCAATGGCTAAAATATATATGTTTTTTACCTATCTGCATATTTTCCATTAAGTGCATACACCCCCGCCTCCCACTGAAAAATGGTTTGATCCAGCGACCCGGCTGGTACCCGCCCAACAGCGGGAAATACAGTGGTGGATAGTTAAAGTAAATAGAACTCTGGAGCGCAGAAAAGAAAGGAAAAACATTTACCTGACGAATTTTAAAGTTGCATTGTGTTCAAGGTTTGAAAAGTGCTGGAATTTAGGCTAAAGTACTTGAAAATGCTTGAAATTGTAACTACTTCGTTTCGCAACAAATTTCTGTCTGACTGAACAGTTCTCCTGTATTATGTTAACAAATACGAGCCTCTTGTAATTCCAGGACGAAACATGAGAGAACGTGAAGACGTTAAGATTGGGCGTTTTGAAAATAAATAACCATTAAATATGTGATAAAAAGCGAATTATTTCGAATCATTTCGAGTATATGTATAAATATTTAACTTAATTAAGTTTAACGTACTGGAAAATATTGATATGGACCTTTAACCCTTATATGGTCCAAGGGTCTGTGGGACCCATTTTTTTTTAAATCAGCTTAAAAAAATTCTACATTTTTTTTTTTCAAATTGAGATTCATTGGTCCTTGGCTCATTTTTCGTGAGCAACATAAATCAGAAAATATTTTCAATGACTACCCCCCCGTACCCCCCCTTCACATTTGTATCACATACAGGGGCCAGGGTCCACTGGGCCCTGGGCTAGTCAAAGTGGGCAATCAACATTGGGTTGGGTAGTTGATAGTCGTCTGTATGACTTTAAGAAACCCTATCTCAAAAACTGACTTTTAGTCATTACTTGGGTAGCACGCATATGAGCCATTTTAATATAGATTAATCTAGATTAATTTCAAGATTTCAGTGAGATTAATCTAGATTTAAAAAAATAATCTATGCCCACCCCTAATATATATATATTAGGGGTGGGCGTAGATTAATTGATAATGGAGATGATGATGATTTTCATCGATTCCTTTCTCTCATTTCTAACACAGAAAGATGGAAGGGGGAATGTGTGCCTGACAAGATTGGCACATTGAGGTTAAAACAACCACAATGTGAGCACCTCGTTTGGGGCAAACTTCCTGATTCAACACCTATATCAGTAGGCAGCGCTGTGATTGTTGAGCCAACCCAATCAAAGAGTAGGCCAAAGTCCGTCCTGGTTGGAAGGGTCATCACACCCATGTGGGGAGATTGATGGCTGCCTATGAAGCTTGTCAATCCCACAAGTGAAGTTGTGACACTTAAAAGACATGCAAAGATTGCAGATGTATTCTCTTGTATTGCTGTGGAGGATCTATCTCAACCTGTTAGCATTCAAGCTCACTCTCAGCATCTCCTTGACACCCCATCTCTGTGATCCAGTGATGAAGTGAAAGCTGTCCTGGATAAGCTTGGTCTGCAAGAATTAGTCCTGGAAGCCTGTGAAGTGTCCGATCTTTGGAAAAGCAAGCTTTTGCAAATTATTGAAAGATATGAGTCCATCTTTTCATGACACCGAATGGATTGTGGAGAGACCACTGATTTCGTGCACAAGACACACCTTGTCGATGACAAACCATTTCATTTACCCTATCGTAGGGTGCCACCGAGCCAGTATGAGAAGCTAAAAACAACTCTCAACGAAATGGAGGAAAGGGGCATCATTAGGAAGTCTCACAGCGAGTATGCGTCACCATTAGTCCTGGTCTGGAAGAAGAATGGTGATCTGCGCATATGTACTGACTTCAGGTGGCTTAATGCCAGGACAGTAAAGGATGCACACCCTCTCCCTCACCAGGCAGATGCTCTTGCTGCTCTTGGTGGCAATGTTTTCTTTTCTACTATGGACTTAACATCAGGATTCTATAATGTACCATTGTTCGAAGAGCATAAGAAGTACACAGCTTTCTCGTCACCCTTTGGCCTTCATGAATACAATCGGATGCCTCAGGGTCTGTCAAACAGTCCAGCGACGTTCATGAGGATGATGATGGCCATTTTTGGTGACGAGAACTTCACCAGTGTTCTTTGTTATCTGGACAACCTCATGGTTTTTGGTGACAAGAACTTCACCAGTGTTCTTTGTTATCTGGACAATCTCATGGTTTTTGCCCCCACAGAGCAGATGGCGTTAGAGCGGTTGGAAATGATCTTTTCTCGCCTTAAGTCTCATAACCTCAAGTTAGCACCAAGGAAATGCAACTTTTTGAGGAGGTCTGTTAAATTTCTTGGCCATGTCATTTGTGACGCGGGAGTACAGACTGATCCTGGAAAGGTGGACGCTATTAGTCGTGTTCAGAAATCTGATCTGATGGAAAATGATGGCATTACACCATCACAAAAAAAATTAGGTAATTTTTAGGCATGGTGCTTTATTACCAGCATTTTATTGAGGATTGCTCAGCTAAAGCCAAACCTCTGTTCAAGCTGCTCTGTGGACAGAAAGGTCAGGGTATAGACCATAAAACGAGACGACCTTACAAAAGAAATCCTGTTGTCCATGTAAAGCTTTCTGCGGATGACTGGACTTCGGAGTGCCAGAATGCTTTTGATATCTTGAAGCAATGAGCCCTTCATTCTTGCTGTTGATGCATCCTTCGATGGAATTGGAGCTGTTCTTTCCCAAGTTCCTCCAGGTGATACTGTTGCAAGACCAGTAACTTTTGCTAGCAAAACACTGTCCCGGTCCCAGTTGAATTATCCGGCTAAGAAGTTAGAATTTTTAGCTCTGAAATGGGCTATTTGTGAGAAATTCAGTCACTGGCTAAAAGGGAGGCCCTTCACTGCATGGTCAGACAACAACCCCTTGACCTACATTCTAACAAAACCCAAGTTAGATGCCTGTGAGCAAAGGTGGGTGGCCAAACTTGCAGCTTATGACTTTGATTTGAAATATGTTCCAGGTACGAAGAATATAGTCGCTGATGCTTTGAGCCGTGAACCATTTATCCAATCCTGCATAAGCCATCGTCTCGGCAGAGAACCCTATGCACATCTCGTGGATGAGGTTAATGGAGTTGGTAAATGCGATGTACAAGATGCTTTCCGCTTAACAACCTAATGTTTAGTTGTACAGCCTCAGGACAGCACAGAAGATGATCCAGGTTTAGGGAAAGACCCTCTTCATCCATCTGATGGTTCCATGGGTGCTGAGGAAGTTTCTGCGGTTCTGGATGCTCATTGCAGTGGTGGTGTTTCACAGCTGTCCTGTGTTAGTCCAGAATCACTCCAGCTTCCTCAGGAGGATCCGTCCATCGTCATTCCGCAGAGTCAGCTGTTGGCCTCACAAGAACATGATGTCACAGTCAGCAGAGCCCTGCATTATGTGAAGCGGCACAGGAAGCCAAGTAGACGAGAGAGAGCAACTGAATCTCCTTGTGTGCTTAGACTTTTGAAGCACTGGAAAAAATTGAAGGTCAGAAACGGCATACTGTACAGAGTGAGGAAACACCCGCATCTGAACAGAAAAGTCTTCCAATTTGTCATACCGTGTTCCCTAAAAAAACAGGTTCTGCATAGTGTGCATGACTCAGCTGGTCATCAGGGATGTGCAAGGACCCTTTCCTTGGCCAGTGAAAGATTTTTCTGGACTGGCATGAACACTGATATCACATACTACGTGAAACACTGTCAGAGATGCATATTGGGGAAAACTCCCGAGCCTAATGCTCGTGCACCTCTTGAAAACATTCGCACCTCAGAGCCAATGGAACTGATGTGCATTGACTTTTGGACTGCAGAGTTGAGTGAGAAAAAAACCACTGATGTCCTAGTGGTTACAGATCATTTTTCAAAGATGGCACATGCTTTTCCTTGTCGAAATCAGTCCGCCAAACAACTAGCCGGTCGCTTGTGAGATGACTTTTTCTGCATTTATGGATTCCCTAAAAGGATCCATTCAGATCAGGGGGCTAATTTTGAGAGCAGGCTCATCAACGATCTGCTCGAGATGACAGGTGTGCAGAAAACCCACACCACCCCATATCACCCCATGGGCAATGGGATCACTGAACGTTTTAACTGGACTATTAGAAGCATGGTGAGAGCTCTTCCTCCAATGTTACAAACATTGACCTTCAGCTACAATTGCACAGTGCACGAAACACAGTGCACAGGTTTTGCTCCCTTTTATCTAATGTTTGGCCGTGTTCCTCGTCTACCCATTGATGTCGTGTTGCAGCACGTCCTTGAGAATGACCATGTTGTCTGCCACCATGAGTTTGTCCAACAATTAAAAAGAGATTTGTCTGAAGCTGCACAAATTGCTCAAAAGCATGCATGTGGAGAGCAGGATCGTCATGCCAAGCTTTACAACCGCAAAGTCAAGGGTTCACCTTTGGCTGTGGGTGACAGAGTGTTGTTGGCCAATCGAGGTGAAAAAGAAAAAAAGAAGATCGCTGACAAATGGCACTCAAATCCATATGAGTTTGTGTCAGTACGGGCAAGGATCAACGTCTACCGCATAAAAGACATAGTCACAGGAAGGGAAAGAGTTGTGCACAGGAACCTGTTACTCCCTGCCATCTTTTTGATCCCAGATGAACGGAATGGGAGCCTGTTGTCCTCAGTGGGTTCAGGACTGGATAATGCTTCTTCTGTTTCCGGCTCAGTGTTATGCAGTGAAGAGGATCCTAATGACAGCACCAGGAGTTGGCTCATGCAGTCTCCTGAGAATACACAACTGGAACATAACTGCACTCCAGAGGATGATGGAGACGCTTTGCTAAATAAGTCACCAAAAAAATACCAACTGGTAGTTGTGAAGACTCTGTCAGTCAGTGTATTGCACATGAGAACACAAACACAATTCATAGTCCAGCATACAGCTCAGCACGTTCAGATATTGCTTGTTCTGTTGCACATAATGAGTCTTTAGACACCGTCCAAGTTGAGCCAGGAGAGGCAGTTTGCACACAACCCAAGAGTACCCAGGCAGTTTCAGTCTGTACTAGATTTGGGAGAAGAGTCAAACCTCCAGAGAGACTTGTATGTGAAATGTCAGAACAAAGACTTGAGAACAGTGTTTCACTAGCTATGGGTTCTGTTATTGGGTTCATTAGGAATGCTTTAGCTCTTTAATTACTTCCTTTTCTGATTAAAATTTTGCCATTTAGCACTTATGTATTTAGAGCCTTGTGAACCTTGAGTTTGTCATTGCCACAGCTTAAGAGAGCAGAGTAGTGCATGTTGTTGAGGTGTATACGGCATCTCTTTTTGTCTGTGCTAAGTATGGGATTTGAGCTCACCCCATATTTACACACTTCCTAGGGAAGAATATTCATTATTGATGTATTTCTGCACAAATGCTCGTCCCACATTTCTTTGTGTTCCTTGTTCTACATCCTGCATCCCCATTTTTGCAGAATTTCAGGGGGGTGTATGTAATAAGTACAGCTCCACAGGCTGGGCCCAGTACAGGGCTCTCATGTTTTGGATTCATGTCAGAGTGTGAGAGTTGTTGACGGGGGGGGGGGGTGAACGTTAATTGTTGAGCGGGGGGGGGGGGTGGCGAACGTGAGTTGTTGGGCGGGAGGGGGGGGGGTGGCGAACGATCGCCAGTGGAGGGCGACATAGATATGGATCGGAGGTAAATAAACTAGATTTTTTTTCTCGCTGTGTGAAATCGGAAGTGTGGCGTGTCAGCGTGTGAAGACGGTCAAATGCGTGTGTCACACGCTCAATGCATGAGACTTGAGAGCCCTGGCCCAGTAAACGTAAAACAACGTTGTGAGTGGTACTGTAGCATTGTAATATGCACTCTTTTAAACATGCTGTTTTAAATTACATGCATCAAAAGTCAACTGGCCTCTGCACAACACATTTAGATTTACCAACACGAAGCTAGCCTATGCTAACATTAGCCTATTCTTTTAGTCTGTATTGCCGACCGAGCCAGACCAACGCTGTACTGTCGCTACGCTCATTTGCAGGTATGCTCATTCATGCTGTTCTGTTTAATGCTAGTTCACCACGTGGCTGGGATGCTATAATGTGCATCTGCTACGAGTTGGTGGTATTTCTTTCTCTTACTGTATATTTCTTTATATTCTGTTAAAGGAAGATGTAGTTGGAAAATAATTTGATTCTTTTATTGGATTTAATTGTAAATTGTATTTTATTCAAAAACCACTATACGATCATTGGAGTAGAATGCTCAGCACACTGCCGTGCCTGTATTGCCGACCGAGCTACATCCTCGCACTCGGTGTCCATCGTCATTGAGAGCAGGGCGGTCGAACACCCGACGTAGAGGTCACATATATATATACATATATATATATATATATATATATATATATATATATATATATATATATATATATATATATATTGTGACGCTGTGGTGCAGGAGGAAGGAGAAGACACGACCAGCGTCTTACGGTGCACACAGAACATTTAATGAGATACAAAACGCAACGCAAAGCTCAGCACGGACGGTGCAAGCACGCAAATGCGGAGGCTTGCACAGGCATGAACTTTAGACAAAGACGAGCACAAGACACCGCGTTAACGCACATTAAATAGGTGAAGTACACAGACCCACGTGATCTCGAGACAAGGCACAGGTGTAACCACGAACACGCTCACAAACAACCCACACCCACGGAAGTACAAACATGGACATAACGACACGCAGACAACATTGCGGCACGCCCACAGGGAAGGGTCCGGAGCCGTTCCGTAACAGAACCCCCCGCCAGGGGCTCGCTACTCCCGGAGCGTCCCGCGTAGCGGGAGAGCACCGAACAAACACCAACGGGCAGGTCCGGAGCCCCCGGGATCACGAGCCTCCGAGAGCAGTCACCCCCGACGGCGGGAACCGCCGCGGACAGCTCTAGCACACCCTCCCTGGGAAGACAGGGGAGAAAACATTAAACAATGGCACAGTCACAAACACGCACACGGGAACATGAAACACAAGAGGAACAAACGGGAAAAGGAGATTAGGGAGACATAGGGGAATGGACAAACATATAGGAACAGGCAGCCATGACACTGGTTGAACCGCCTGCCCAAGCGCTAGTGGCGGCGCTATCCCTCCAGGGAATGCAGGAGGAACGGGCGCCGCGGACCGAACCGGCGGCGGAGTTCCCCCAGTCCTTGGCGCCGCGCCTCCGGAGCGCGTTGCACCCCTCGGGGCGCTCTTGGTTTTTGCGCCCGGGGCTTTCTCCCGTGGAGCAGCGACTCTCTCCTTGGGCTTCGCAGGGACCGGGACTCGGCGCCGCGCGCCGGCGGGCTTCCCCGGCTTCTCCCTGGGCACACCGAAGCCCCACCTTGGCCCACTGACCGCGCCGGGTCCCTTTGGCGGTACCGGGATCGCCGACGCGTCAACCCTCGACGTCTCCATCGGCTCCCCCTCCTCCTCCGAGACACTCCGGTCCAGGGACATGGGCTCCTCCGAAGCGGGGTAGCACGACCAGCTCATGCTGCTCCTCACCGACGGGGAACGTGAGCCCTCACCGTCTGGCGAACACCCCTTCTCCTTCAACACAGTGTCCGCCGAGCTCATCGAGGCGCTGTCCTCTCCCTCGCTCCTGCTGTTGAACCCGGAAAGGGTCGAGCGAACGGACAGAGGTGGGCTGGCGCTCCCTCCCTCCCCGTAGTACACCGTCGTCTCGGAGTACAGGGACGGAGGGGGACTGACGTTCTCCCCCTCTCCGTAGTACACCGTCGAGTCGGAGTGTACGGACGGGGGAGGGCTGACGTCATCCTCTGCCTTCTCGGGGCGCTCGTCGGCGTCGGAGCAGCCCGGTGGAGTGGGGCTGGTCTCTTGCTCCTCGTCCGACGTCTGGGGAGCCGCTGACGTGAGGGAAGGGCAGCAGGCTTCGCCCTCACTCTCCTCGTCGGAAAACACGGAGGGGGGGGGACTCTCCTCCTCTCCGGAGTCCTCACTCCCGAACTCTTCTTCAGGAGGGGTGAGGGCAAAGGCGCCTACGCTCACCACCAGAGGCTCACTGGTCTCCTCCTCCTCGGAGAAGACCAGGAGCGACGCGCTGTTTTCCTCCTCTTTACTGCTACCCACAGCCATGGGTGGCAGTTCCAGGGACGCGTGGGGGTGTCTCTCCTCCCACATGCGTACCGCGGATTGGCGGAAATGTTCCGCCGCCTCTGCGTCCTCCGTCTCGCGAGCGACGCAGAGCAGGTAGGAGCAGACGGGATCCTGCTTCATCTCCTGCTCGGTGACGGAGACCTCGCGGCGCCGGACTGGGGAAGAGCCGTGGCGACGCCGGCTCTTTCTTTTCCCCTTCGGTGCCCGGGTGGCGTATCCTGGCATACGTCCTTTGTACGTGGCTCGTCTTTCTGTGACGCTGTGGTGCAGGAGGAAGGAGAAGACACGACCAGCGTCTTACGGTGCACACAGAACATTTAATGAGATACAAAACGCAACGCAAAGCTCAGCACGGACGGTGCAAGCACGCAAATGCGGAGGCTTGCACAGGCATGAACTTTAGACAAAGACGAGCACAAGACACCGCGTTAACGCACATTAAATAGGTGAAGTACACAGACCCACGTGATCTCGAGACAAGGCACAGGTGTAACCACGAACACGCTCACAAACAACCCACACCCACGGAAGTACAAACATGGACATAACGACACGCAGACAACATTGCGGCACGCCCACAGGGAAGGGTCCGGAGCCGTTCCGTAACATATATATATATATATATATATATATATATATCAGTAGCAAATCGTGACCATTTAATCTGGGCCCGCTACCCCGAAAAAAAATTGTTTCCTTTCTTAATAAACTGCAATAAAGAATAATGAAAAATCTGAGACGACAGTACAGCTTTAGAAACGCAATAAACAATAATATCTGTACTAGATAACTTCTTAAGCAAAATAAGTTGCCAAACAAAATAAGGTTCACAGCTCTGTGGTTCTCGGAAGCAGAATATGTAAACGAGGACGTCAAAGGGATGAATCGAAACTAGCTAGCGGTGGTACGCTAACGACAGCTAGCGTCGCCACAGCGGGCGGAAATTATCATACAGTTAAGCCCGCTAACTAAGAGGGAAGATATGATTGGTCAATTTTACTGTCATTTGAAACTGGTATTGCGCTGAATTATAACTGCCAGGCCCTCTGTAAACGAACAGCGGGCATCACAGTCCTGATAGGGGGAGACACAGGCTCACAGGCTTCCACTTAACCCCTCACCTTCCAACACAGATTGAATAGACACGGTTGAATAATTTATTTGCTTACATTTTTGTAATTGTTTAGATGTCGATTGTAAAACTGTGAGTAGATAAAATAAAATTGGATAATTATATATATAATGTTTTAAGAATATTTTAGGCCCTCTGAGAGGGCGTAGAGGGCCCTGACGGTTCCTCCCCACTGATGTGTATATATATATATATATATATGTATATATATATATATATATATATATATATATATATATATATATATATATATATATATATATATATATCCCTTAAAACATTACAAAAATCCACAGACACCATAAACAAGGAAATCAGGCTGCCATCTTGGATTAGTTAACACTAGGGTTAGTGTTAGTTAGACAGATACAGATAAAGATTCAGATCCTAGAGGGAAATTCTTGACATCCAGTAGCAGACATAGTACAGAATGTTACAAAGGAAGTATACAGTAACATGAAATTATAAAAGTATAGTGTTTCAGTGTGTCTATGTAGTGGAGGTAGTGCAGTTAACTACTAAGTTGAACAGTCTTATGGCCTGGGGGACAAAAGTCTTCCTGGTGTTAGGGGCTCCTGTGGTGTTAGGGGCTCCAGCTCTAATCCCAGCACAGAACCAGCTTTTTTCACCAGCCTGTCGATACGTCCAGCATCCCTCTTGCTGATGCTGCCTCCCCAACACACTACAGCATAAAAAAGGACACTGGCTACCACAGACTGGTAGAACATAGTGCAGGCTGTGGTCAAGTAGTGCAATAGTGCAATTAGTGTTGCACGGTATACCGATACTAGAGTAGTATTGCGATACTTTGTCAATAAAAACGGTATAATACCCAATTTGCTTAGTATCGGTGCTGTAGGACTGAGTGTGTTTTTTTTTTTTAAGAGCAGAATTTCCAAAGAGTGCCACACGGGGGCAGTGTGCTCGTACAGCAGTGCAGTGCTTGCCTCCTCTCTGCAGAATAAGAAGAAAACGTGTAGGATGGCTGCTAATACAAGCAATATTGCAAACCGTCCTCAGCTTGTTGAAAAACTACACGCACGAAGTGAAATATGGAATTATTTAGCATACATTTCAGACAGTTATGGCAACCCCGTGGACACATCAAAACCAGTCTGCAAACGTTTTAAAGCTGTACCAACCAAAGGAGCCAATCGATTCTTTTTACATAAAATGTGCTTTCGTTTGACCCACCCAAGCTGCCTTAATGCACAGAACATTTGTAATGCTAAAATGGCAGCTAAAGCAAACGCAATGTGTTCGCAGCCTGTTTTAATAAGCAAGGAAAGCAGCAGATGTGCTGTGTGGAAATACTTTGGATTCAAAGCAGATACAGATGGAAAACAGAAGGACATGAACAAGCCAGTTTGCAAGCGGTGCTTTCGGGAACATTTCAACGAAGGGCGCTAAAGCCTGGTTTATACTTGACACGCCGCGAGCAGCGCAAGGGTGCCCGTGGTGAAAATGACATAATCGCAGGTGCCTCGCGTGGTGTCGATTCGCAAGGTCGTGCACCTCTCGAAATTTTTTAACTTAGCGCGTGCCGCGCCTCAGCACAATGAACAAAGTCATGTTTGCAGGGTTCATACACCTTAACAAGGTGGAATTAAAGCACTTGTACGTCACTTTCAAGGTCCATTTCAATGTTTCCCAGCACGTTAAACTTTAGTTAAATATTTATACATATAGCTACTTGAAATAATTCGCTTTTTTATCACATTATTTATTGGTTGTTTATTTTCAAAACGCCCAATCTTAACGTCTTCACATTTTCTCATGTTTCGTCCTGGAATTACAAGAGGCTCATATTTGTTAATGTAATACAAGAGAACAGGGGTGAGTTTCCCAAAACGTTCTTAGCGCTAAGTACTTCGTAACCTCGTACGTTTCATACGAGGTTACGAAGTATTTAGCGCTAAGAACATTTCGGGAAACCCACCCCTGTTCAGTCAGACAGCTATTTGTTTCAAGCATTTTCAAGCACTTTAACCTAAATTCCAGCACAGTGAAACACACTGAAACACAAAGCAACATTAAAATTGGTCAGGTAAATATTCATTCCCCTGTTTTTGAGGGGTGTTTCTTTATACTACCACATATCGTTTCGGACAACACTGCAAAGAATGATGTGAGACGCGGGAAGTACAAAGGCAGTACAGAGGCGGGAAGCCTCCACCGTGTGTGGACTCGCACGCTACGGTCACTCGTGAAAGTATAAACCTAGCTTAACACAACGAATCTGGCCAAACACCTGAATGCACGCAGATTTGTACAAAACATTCCAAGAGGTTGGTGATTATTCCCATTTCTAGTATTATAGCATACAAAATTATGTGTCCGATTATGGTATCCTAGCAAATGTTCATATTCTTGGTTTAAGAGCCGTAAGTGCGACAGCATACAGGGAGAAAAAAAAGAGTGATCGTACTACAACGAATCAATCATCTATGAATACTGAACTCTAATACTGAAGTTTTAGTTACTTAAAGACTTAAAGTTGTTTAAAGTATACTTAAAATACACTTTGCACTAGCCTTTTTTGACTTCTAAATGTGAATTCCAGAGTGCACTACTATTATTTATGTTAATTTATATTAATGTGCAATTATTTATTTTTTCTGTTTTAATGTGGTAGAGACTATACCTTTTATTTGACATTTGTGAAACAAAATACAATATTCATTTTTTGGTTTATGTCACGTTGTGGGGGGGCCCCCTACCGGTCGCCCCCGGTTACAGCGGCAGCGGTCCTGTTTTTGGTCACGTGATGTTCGTCCCTCAGGTGGGCAGGACCCGTGATCCGTCTCACCTGAGGGTCGTTTGTTCGTCTATATATGTCTTGTCTTTGTACCAGTTGACTGCTGGTTATTATTTCCTACGTTTGGAACAATGCACAGGTTTTTGGTTTGCACACTTTCTATTAAACCATCCTCTTTCCCTGAGACTTGGCGTGATCGCTTCCTTTTTAAGTTGCTCACCCTGCCCGTCACAGTTTATAATAAAAAAAGGCTTTAAAACGGAAATGAGCACAGTATCTGACTTTTGTATCGAAAATGGTATCGAATTTCAATACTTTTTAAAGTATCGTATCGAAGTTGTAATTCTGTATCGTGACAACACTAAGTACAATAGTGAAAAAGTACAAATAATAAAAATAAAAATAATGAGAATAGAGTATGATACCAGGAGGGTGTTGCATATGATATGGGGGTATGTCCATTAGAGTGAACGGGATGGAGGTGTCACATAGTTCATAGTCTGCTGTGCTGAGAGGAGTTAAACGGTCTTATGGCCTGGGGGACAAAAGATGTCCTGAGTCTGTCGGTGGAGCAAGACTGGGACAGCAGTCTGCTGCTGAATGAACTCCTCTGCTGGGTGATTGTGCTGTGCAGAGGGTGGTGAACATTGTTCATGATGTTCAGCAGCTTATTGAGGGTTCTCCTCCATGGACTCCAGCTCTAAATCCAGCACAGAACCAACACTAGAACAGTGGCTGTTTTGATCTACCACTAATGGCGGCTTGTGTCAATTGACACTCCACTGATGCAACATGCTACTGTCGCACTGCAGCAGCACAAATTGTCTAATTGTTTACAGATATATTATGCCCATCTTTTTAGTTTGGTGTGCTTGCAGCATTTGTTTACAGTGCTAACTTCCAGCAGCGTGAGAAGTCTGAACTCGGCTCAGTCAAGGAAACCCTAGGGTTAGGGTTAGGGTTAGGGTTTCCTTGACTGGGCCGAGTCCAGACTTCTGACGCTGCTGGAAGCTAGCACTGGGCCTAGACCTTTTACCCTGGTGCAGTTCATCCACTCTCACTAGCTTGCTATCGCGCTGCAGCTGCAGACGTTGTGACTAGAAGTAACTGCCTTATTATTATAGACGTGAAGAGAGCAGACACAGAACACAAAACAGCTGCAACGTCTTCATTATGCATGCTATTGTGACAGTCAAAGAGTGTGAACTAAAAAGGAAGTGATCACGCCAAGTCTCAGGGGCAAAGGAGATTTAATGATAACGTGTGCAAACCAAAGACCCCTGACATGATCCCAATTAAGGATATAATAACCAGCAGTCAATTGATACAAAGACACGACATATATAGACGGACAGACCACCATCAGGTGGAGGGGATCATAGGCCCCACCCACCTGAGGGACACACACAACTTAACCATAACAGGACAACTGCAGCTGTGCATGGGGGCAGTCAGCAGGATGGGCCCCCCATACTGTGACAGCTATAATCTTCAACTGCGTCAATTGACGGATTTCGCTGTTCTAAGTATATACTGCTGTATCATGCACACAACTATTGTAAATCAGCTTTTGTCTTCCTTTTTCATCTAAGCATGCTAAATAAATAAAAATCAATTGTTTTCAGATTTTTCTTACAAACGCGTATTAAATAGACATGACAAAAAATTTTAAATTATGACATGCGTCAATTGATGCATCCTGCTGTTCTAGTGTTAAGGATTGGCTCAACAGCTTCACATCTTCAAAATGTTTGGAGGTCTGGGACAGAGTCCCCCAAAGCCTCTTCACTCCCCTGTAAAAGCAAACATGCTGAAATAAAGTGCTTTTCTTCACTTTAAATCAGTGTTGAGTTTCTCTGGACACTGCTTTATTGAAATGTGCACTAGTGTTACTTTATTACTGTAGCAGGCAGATGTCTGTCAGGCTGTTATATTACATGAGTCATGCAATTACCCTGTCATTCTGATTTTGACTGCAGACTTCGTCTTGGGTCAGAGTCCACTCAGAAAAAGGACAATCTTCAAAATAAGATTAACGACTTCCTCTCCAACATTTTTGATGTAAGTCTTGAAGTTTGGCATAAACATTCCATGATGTCTAACATAAGTGTTTATGAATGTTTGTCTGAGTTGAGACTGTTCAGACTGTTGTACTATTAGTTTCTCCAGTATGATGATGAGACCTCTGCAATGTGTGACGATCAGGAATGTATCTAGGGGTGGGGCCACAGTGGATCAGTGATTGAATGTATCTAGGGGTGGGGCCACAGTGGCTCAGTGATTGAATGTATCTAGGGTTGGGGCCACAGTGGCTCAGTGATTTAATGTATCTAGGGGTGGGGCCACAGTGGCTCAGTGTTTGAATGTATCTAGGGGTGGGGTCAAAGTGGCTCAGTGTTTGAATGTATCTAGGGGTGGGGCCACAGTGGCTCAGTGATTGAATGTATCTAGGGGTGGGGCCACAGTGGATCAGTGATTGGTGGCATAAATGCATAATACCTGTCTCTCAACATTCCCAAACACCACATTACCCACTGTCGTGAAAATTTTCTGGAAAGGATGAGGACTCAGACGTGGTTAAATGATTAATTTATTACAAAAATATAAATATAAATAGGACAAAGACAGACACAGACATGAGAGTCTCATCTAAGCATGACAACTCTGAAAGCAAGGGTGGCAGTCCCCCTGCTTATATACAATCTTAAACACAATTCAGCAGTTCTAACAGCAGGTTATCTTTAGCACAGCATGTTCCAAAACATAAGCGTCCAGCAGGTTGTTTTGTCTCACATGTGTGTATCTCCTAATATGGACTTCCCTAGAGTTAGCGGAAGCAACTGATGTATCAGTTGAACACAGAGAAAGCTAAATGACCCAAGACTAGTAGCCTAGTGACTACCAGTTAACAGAGTGCTCTTACCCTCAGCACTCTCCCTGACCTGGGTCACAGTATAGCACACATGCATAATATGAACTAAACATAAGTACATGATTACACTGAAACACACAACTTCATTATTGCCTACTCAAATGACATGTAATAAATCATAAAGTTCATAATGATCTCTTGTAATAACTAAACATGATCTAATCAATCATTTCTCACACCCACATTGATTAAAAAAGTTCTGAATGGTTCTGTGACACTGTAGGTGAGGAATGAGATATCAAGTTAGTATAGTGCACACACAAAACATTTATTATAAAACCATACAACCAGAACAATGTGAAGAGGGTGCAGGTTAAACTAGTGAATGATTAGCACAAAGTGTGTGGTTACAAACAAGGAATGGGCTTACTAATAAGAGGGGTTAGAAACAAGTTACAAGTGAGCATAATCATGTGGGTGTGACAAGATAGAACAGTGTACACACACAAAAACAAACACATGGTGATCTGTCATAGTGACACCAGTAACAAAAGCATGTGGTGGGCCATTATTATTTTATTCACTGATGGCATAAAGGGTGTAAGAGTCAAGTGTAACCGGTGGATGTCTGTCGCGCTACCACAATCACCAAACAGTCTGCGTTGTGTTTCGTTATTCTTTAATTCTGGCAAAAGAACAATCCAACCTTTAATGCTGGATAGGTGCTCCTGCCTCTTCTCTGCTCTCTCCTCATACAATGCAGAATTACAATGCCCCACAGAGGGGATAAACAGGACTAAACTACATGCAACTATAACAATAAAACATTGACTCTTCATTAACGAATTGTACAGACACATACAACAGCAATATGACCGCTATACTCTGCTACCTTAGCATAGCCCACACATTACAGAATTATACATGTCTACATACAAAATCATGCATACCTGGCAAAAGAACAATCCAACCTTTAATGCTGGATAGGTGCTCCTGCCTCTTCTCTGCTCTCTCCTCATATAAAAAGGGATAAAAGTAATAACTCACTCCGCTGCTTTAGCGGACAGACACGCTGTGTAATGTTAGCTATTTGTATAGAACTGTAACTAAACTTAAATTAGTCAATGAGAAAATAATACGTAACAAAACAGCTAATTAAGAATTCAATAATTTATTCAAGGGCCCAGTGATGTGTCTGTGTTAACTAAACTGAAGGATTATAATGGATATGATATGGAGTAATTTACAATACCTACCTCCTCATACAATGCAGAATTACAATGGAGGAGGTAAAGTGAGGGGAGGAGACTTTAAAGCAGAGCGAAAGGGCGGGGCTTCCCAAGATAACTGGCCAGCACATATAAAGGTTGAATTAATAGGAGAATTTTGTGTGATTATAACTTTATTACAATGTTACACAAGTATTCTAAAACTGATACTGAAAAGGCAATTTTGGAGAATTGTAATGTTTCAAGAAGGCTATTTCAGGGAAAAACATTAATCATCATTACCCCATCACAACCCCATCCAGTCTGGTTAGTTGAGCCCTTCTCCACCAACTCCATCCAGTCTGTTTAGTTAAGGCCCTTCTCCACCAACTCCATCCAGTCTGGTTATGTGATCCTCATCACTTCTCCACTTTCTTCACTGCCCTGTCCCTGCTGCTGTTTCCATTTTGTCTCTTTTCTTTATTCACTTTCCTTGCTCCACCTCATCTGCATTTGGGTCCATCTATGTTGTACTACACTCCTAGTGTCCCACCAGGTGGTGAAGTCTGTCTATATATGATGTACTACATGATGTACTACACTCCTAGAGTGTCCACCAGGTGGTGCAGTCTGTCTATATATGATGTACTACATGATGTACTACACTCCTAGAGTGTCCACCAGGTGGTGAAGTCTGTCTATATATGATGTACTACATGATGTACTACACTCCTAGAGTGTCCACCAGGTGGTGCAGTCTGTCTATATATGATGTACTACACTCCTAGAGTGTCCACCAGGTGGTGAAGTCTGTCTATATATGATGTACTACATGATGTACTACACTCCTAAAGTGTCCACCAGGTGGTGCAGTCTGTCTATATATGATGTACTACACTCCTAAAGTGTCCACCAGATGGTGAAGTCTGTCTATATATGATGTACTACATGAGGTACTTCACTCCTAAAGTGTCCACCAGATGGTGCAGTCTGTCTATATATGATGTACTACATGATGTACTACACTCCTAAAGTGTGCACCAGGTGGTGCAGTCTGTCTATATATGATGTACTACATGATGTACTACACTCCTAAAGTGTCCACCAGATGGTGCAGTCTGTCTATATATGATGTACTACATGATGTACTACACTCCTAAAGTGTCCACCAGGTGGTGAAGTCTGTCGGGGTGATTCACCACTGATATGCTAACAGACCTGCTGCCCTGTTACATGAAGTTAAAAAGGAATATGTTTATTCTACCTCACATTTGTCTCTGCTGTGCTGGACTTGACTTCCTTCACTGTCAACTTTTAAAACAAGTCTTAAAACCCACTTTTATTCATTAGCTTTTAACACAGCATGAGACTTTGTATGTTTTTAGTTTTTACTGTTTTAGTTTTATTCTTTGATTTGTTCTATTGATTCCTTTTTCCGCTTTAGTTAATATTGTTTTATCAATTTTTTGTTATTATTTGTTTTATGTCTAATGTTCTATTCTTATGTACAGCACTTTCTTTCAGCTGCCGTTTTTAAAGTGCTCTATAAATAAAGTTGAGTTGAGTTGAGAACATCTAGTGGTGATCTACGCAAGTACTGTATAATCTGGACAAATCTATACTTGAAAGTATAGTTCTACACTTTATATTTTCTTGCTATTTTTGTGCTACTTTTTAGTACCTAAAGATAATTTCCTATTTATCTAAGAAAATATACTGATTTTATATATAAACAGAAATGCCTTCAGCATAATTAATGATTTTCTATTGTAAAATTTTTAATAATTTGTTTCCCTTTTAATTATTTATCTTAAAGGATCTTGAGAAAAAAATAATTGTGTTCATAAAGCATGAGCTGGAAATGTTTAAGAAGTTTCTGAAAAAAGCAAACACAAGATTTTATGGGGATATGAAGGAGGAGATGTGGAGTTTGAGAGATGGAGTTCTTAACATGACCCTGTACTTCCTGAAGACAATGGACCACGAAGACCTCGCTGATGCACTGCAAAGTAAGAGATCAACAGAAATACATTACCCACAATACATCTGACCTGTTTATATATGTAACCTGCACACATTACCCACAATACATCTTACCTATTTATATATGTAACCTGCACACATTACCCACAATACAGCTGACCTATTTATATATGTAACATGCACACATTACCCACAATACATCTTACCTATTTATATATGTAACCTGCACACATTACCCACAATACATCTGACCTATTTATATATGTAACATGCACACATTACCCACAATACATCTTACATATTTATATATGTAACCTGCACACATTACCCACAATACATCTGACCTATTTATATATGTAACATGCACACATTACCCACAATACATCTGACCTATTTATATATGTAACATGCACACATTACCCACTGTGACGGCGAGGTGAAGGAGGCAGGCACCACGCCGTTGACGGTGAACACACAACGTTTATTGGCACAATGTGAAGCTCCGGGCGGAGCGCGAGCAGCACGACAGACACACTCACGCAGACACGAAACTTTAGACAAAGACGAGCACAAGACACCGCGTTAACGCACATTAAATAGGTGAATTACACAGACCCACGTGACCTCGAGACAAGGCACAGGTGTAACCACGAACACGCTCACAAACAACCCACACCCACGGAAGTACAAACATGGACATAACGACACGCAGACAACATAGCGGCACGCCCACAGAGAAGGATCCGGAGCTGTTCCGTAACACCCACAATATATCTGACCTATTTATATATGTAACCTGCACACATTACCCACAATATATCTGACCTATTTATATATGTAACCTGCACACATTACCCACAATACATCTGACCTATTTATATATGTAACATGCACATATTACCCACAATACATCTTACCTATTTATATATGTAACCTGCACACATTACCCACAATATATCTGACCTATTTATATATGTAACCTGCACACATTACCCACAATACATCTTACCTATTTATATATGTAACCTGCACACATTACCCTCCATACATATTACCTACATATATACTGTATGTAACAGGCATATATTATGTACAGTACATATTACCTACATATATACTGTATGTAACAGTCATATATTATGTACATATTACCTACATATATACTGTATGTAACAGTCATATATTATGTACAGTGTGATGGGGCGGAAGCAGCAGGAGGAGAGAAAGGCGGTTGCAGACTTTTAGTATCCATTCAACTGATAATCAAACGTCTGTAAATAAGAGCAAGAGGTGTGGCTTAGATTGGGCGTCTCCCCTGAGCTTGGGCCCCGGCTTACAGTGACAACCAGCTTATATATACAATAGCTGTTTACTTGTAAATGGGAAAAAAAATTCACTTCTTGAGCCTCCACATTCCTTATTTGTCTGAATATCACTTGATTTGATGTGAGATGACTTTATAACGTTATATAATTTCACAGATGTAGCATTTAATTGTTTTATCATTGTTTTAATTAGGTGAACTGATTGGAATTCAGCAGCGTGCACTAAAATCAAAACTCAGTAAAAAATACAACCATGTGTGTGAAGGAATTGCGAAACAGGTGGATATCAACACTCTAAATAAGATCTACACAGACCTGTACATCACAGAGGGTGTAACTCAACTCACCAAAGAACATGAGGTGAGACAGATTGAAAAAAAAAAAACCCGTGTAAGTGACGCCACTCAAATGCAGCAAGAGAAGCCAATTGACTGTAAGAAAATGTTTGAAGTGTTATCTGAACAAGACAGACCCATCAGAACTGTGCTGACCCAGGGGGTGGCTGGCATTGGGAAATCCATCTGTGTGCAGAAGTTTGTTCTGGACTGGGCTGAAGGTAGAGAATATCAGGACATCACATTCATATTTCCACTTCCTTTCCGAGAACTGAACTTGAAGATGGAAAAATACAGTTTAATGGACATCATCTCTCATTACTTTCCTGAGACCAAAGGACTGAGATTCACAGATAAGCACAAAGTCATGTTCATCTTTGATGGCCTGGATAAATGTCGACTTCCTCTGGCATTCCAAGAAAATGAGACGTGGACTAGTGTGTCAATGCCAACCACACTGGACATTGTACTCACAAACCTGATCAAAGGGAATCTGCTTCCCTCTGCTCTCATCTGGATCACCACCAGACCTGCAGCTGCTGCTAAGATCCCTGCTGAGTTTATCGACCGTGTGACGGAGGTACGTGGCTTCAATGATGAACAGAAGGTGGAATACTTCAGAAAGAGGATCAGTGATGAGAATCTGGCCAACAAAATCATGGATCACATTAAAGGGTTAAGAAGCCTCTTCATCATGTGTCATATCCCTGTGTTCTGCTGGATTTCAGCCACTGTGCTTCAGAACATTCTGGAAGAAGCAGAGAGTGAAGATACACCAAAGACACTGACAGATATGTACACTTACTTCCTGATCTTTCAGACCATACAGGGGAACAATAAGTACTCAAGAACGAATGCGTCAGACATACCGTGGGACAAAGAGGGCATTGTGTCCCTGGGAAAGCTAGCCTTTCAACACTTGGAAAAAAACAACTTGATCTTCTACTCAGTAGATCTTGATGAATGTGGGATCGATCCCAATAAAATATCAGTGTACTCAGGACTGTGCACTCAGGAGACTGGCAGATTTCAAGACACTGTTTTCAGCTTTGTCCATCTGAGCATTCAGGAGTTCATCGCTGCTGTATTTGCGTTTGTACGTCTCATTAATGACAACATCAATGTTTTTGCTGATCATTCTACATCACAGAGGAGTGAAAATGAGACAGAGATGATTCATCTGCTCCAGGCTGCAGTGGACAAGGCTTTGGAGAGTGAGACTGGACACCTGGACCTTTTCCTGCGCTTCCTTCTGGGTCTCTCACTGGAGTCCAATCAGAAGCTGATACGAGGTCTCCTGAAAAACACTGGAAGTGGCTGTGTTTGCCAAAAGGGCATAATTGACTACATAAAGTTGAAGTTTGAACAAAATCTATCTCCCGAGAGATTGATCAACCTGTTCTACTGTCTGAATGAGCTGAATGATGATTCTCTGGTGAGAGAGATCCAGAGTTACCTGAAATCAGGATGTCTCTCTGAAGCTGAACTCTCACCTGCACAGTGGTCAGCTCTGGTCTTTGTGTTGATGACATCTGAAGAGGATCTGGATGAGTTTGACTTACGGAAGTTTATCAGATCTGACGAGTGTCTTAGGAGATTGATGCCAGTAGTAGAGCCTGCTAAAATAGTTCTGTAAGTAAAGCTGTCTTCTCTATCCAGTTCAGTAATAATGATCTCCAGTGGCAGAAGTTATAATAATCATTAAAATTAATACATTTTAAATTTATTTTAAAAAAAATACTGTACAAACCAGTTTACAAAAACAGAGAGCATACAGAGGAATAAATAAAAGTTATTTCACCAATTGTGATTTACACCCCAATCAGATTTTGTCTTCCATATTTACCCATCTGTGCAGAAAGAACACACACACACACACACACACACACACACACACACACACACACACAACACACACACAGACACACACACACACACACTAGGGGGCTGTGGTACCTGCAGTATATTGATGAAGTAAAAGGTATTAAAGGAATATTTAAAAGTGAAAACATGTTTTTATTGTTAGGTAGATAGTACAGCTCTGAATATGGTAGAAATACATTCATGGCATTGCTACTTAATTAATGGCCATGTACAACAGCAAAACTTTCCTCTTAAAAAGTGTTGAAGCCCTCAGGTCATCTTTGAGTGAATTCTAGACATTGGGGCCATGGTAGCATACGGCTATGAGCTAACCCTAACATTCTGAGCTAATTCTATACCTCTGAGCTCTTTATTTGGGTGGTGTGCACCAGCAGCATGTTTTCAGCAGCTGAACTGATGGACCTTGAAGGTGCCCTCAGATCACTAGTGTGCATATGCACTTAGTAAGTCACTCTGCATAAGAGTGTCTGCTACATGCTGTAAATGTAAGTGTGCAAGAAGATATAAAATTTGTTCCAACAGAAGCATATAAATAAAAAATTAAATAAGAAGAACCATATAAACAAGAATGCTGGACACAAAATTTAGCCTTGGGGAACATCACAGGATGGTACATGGTTTTTATAGCTATTATGTAAATGTTTCAATTACAGAGTTGTTTGTGAAATCTAGTGGAACAGTATAAAACATTATGTAACTCTTCTGACATCACGTTTAGGCTCTGTGAGTGTAACCTGACGGAGAGGAGCTGTTCAACTCTGCTCTCAGTTCTCACCTCAGAATCCTCCAAGCTGATTGACCTGGACATGAGCAACAACTCCCTACAGGATTCAGGAGTGGAGCAGCTATCTGAAGGACTGAAGAGCTCAAACTGCAAACTGAAGAAACTGAAGTGAGTCTCCCATCATGTAGATCTCCCCTATAATTATATGTTGGTGTTGGATATCAATATTTGTATTGTCATGGATATTTGAACCGTAATGGTGAACAAGCACAGTTAACAGCAGTTGGGTCTGGTATCTAAGGGCGCATTTCCACTAGGGCCTGCTTGGCGCGGTACGGTTCGATTCGCGACGGTTTGTGAGTGTTTCCATTAGTACCAGTTCCATGTGAGCCGGCCCCTTTGGGTACTTTTTTCGTACCGACTCGCTCGAGGTTCTAACCGTTCCGAAGCGGTACAGTTCTGTGACGTGGAGGAACAGCATGACACTGATTGGCCAGGGAGTGTCGTCACAGGTTGCGTCAGGAAAGCGACTCCTCCGCTATGCTATGGACTCCTCAGCCATTTTTAAAACCCAAGGAGCGAAGTCTGATCCCTGGTCAAACGCCAAGGTACAAACCTTTCTGTTAATAATCAGCGATCAAAAAATCCAGGGCGAACTGGACGGGGCCACTAGAAATGTAAAGGATTTTAGCGAGGTTTCCGCACTAATGGCCACTCATGGCTACCAGCGGTCCGTTCAGCAGTGCCGGTCGGTCCAAGCTAAAAAAGCTTAACGCGATTACCGGGCGGTGAAGGACCATAACGGACGCAGCGGAGCAAACCGCAAAGACTGGAAATGGTTCCAGCAAATGGATGTCATATACGGTCACCGGCCAGCCAGTAACGGAAGAGAAAGAGCTGGACAGACACGGCAATGTCAGTGCTGGAGGCCACGGAGAATGGTGAGTGTATTGTGATTTCAGTTTTACTAGGCTCGTAAAAGATGTAATATGAACGTAATATGAACGCATCTATTGTAAACGCAGGAATTTAGAGCTGTGTTTGTAGTTAATGTTACCACCACAGTCACTACTGTACAATAGCTAGCTCTTAGCCTTGCTAGTTGCTAGTTAGCTGTAGCCATAAACAAAGCATCAGCAGCGATGACGTGCTACAGTTTGTGCAGTTACGCTATATCGTTGTTCCTTCACAGGAATACTTGTGTTTAATATTTGTTATTTTTTACGTTCAAGATTCCCCTTCCACTGACGAGGCAAGCGGAGTTGGCGGAAAATGTTTCCTTCAACCGGGCTTTCCTCGGGGTGCTTGGCGAACTTGTGAACACCATGCGAGACAGACGCCAGTAAAAGCACACAAAATGTTGCTTGTAGTAGTATAAATATTTATTTCATATAAAGCTATACGTATATATTTGCTTTTTGCACTTTTTTAAAACTATAACTATATTATTTACATATGTTGTACTTTAAATATCTATATTTCATAATAAAGTTTGATTTCATTTGATTGTATGACTGATGGTTTTTATGCAGGGTGTGTTCAGCCTGTTTGAGTAATACCAAATTATTATCAATAATTAGAGCAACCACATACAATAATGAAGATAAAGATAAATAAGATACAATAATGGTATGTGTTAAGGGGCATCGACCGGTGTTGTGGTCGCATACAAATGATGTCACGACACTACAACCCGCGCGCCAACAGCGACTCCACCCACATTGTGTTGGTCCACCATTGTAATGGAAACACAACGCGACCGTACCGTTCTGTTGCGAATCGACCCGTATCGAACCGTACCGCGCCAAGCAGGCCCTAGTGGAAGTGCGCCAAAAGTAAAATACAAAGTTTATTAAAGAGATAGAAAAATAAAAAGATGGATTGATCCAGAAATCTCCTTTACACACACATAAGAGAATCCCCCCCCCCCCCCAGACCATAATTTTATACTATTTTGCTACATGATTACATCATACTTCCGTGACATGATTTAAGCATAAGACTTACATGAGGTGAAGCTCTAATCCTTCCTCGGGTCCTCAGGCCAAAGTCTCCTTGTTTCTCTGGTACACCAGGCATCAGACATGTCAGATATACTACCATTCTGACATCTGAAGCCCTCACAAGGAGTGCTCACACACAGACAATTTTACCACTAGATACAGAGAAAGAGAGAGAGATGAAGACAGAGAGAGACTAACCACAGGCCTGCAAAGCCTACACTGATCAACAGCCTACACTAGGCCTAACATATGCTTAATATACGTTAATAAAGTGATTTCCTTTCCACTTATTACTAATAGTGATCAATACATATATGAATACTGATGAATATGATTACAGAAAGACCAAATATAAATTTTGCGCCGACACTATTTCTTAGTGCAACTCTTAAAACTGCAACGTGAGTAACTGAGTTTCATTTACATTATATTTTTGGTATTTAGCAGATACTTTTCTCCAGAGCAACTTACAAAAGTGCTTAGTCATCTAATAATAGAATGTATCCTAAATGCTATAGTAAGATAGAGTTCAACATACTGTAGAACTAGAATACTGCTGAAATGCAGGAATTAATGCTGATACCCAGAAAAAGTTCAAAATAAGTGTAAGCTATATATCAAAATGATAAGTTCAATAACAAACAATAAACAGTATGTGCTAAACAGTATGTGCTAGAGCAGGGATGGGCAACTGGCGGCCCGGGGGCTGCACACGGCCCGCGTCCTCACTCAGTGCAGCCCGCAAATAGATCAATAATAATTAAATAATTAAAAGAAAAAAAAAAACCGATAGAGAAGGACTTTTTTGTTCTTGACATGTAGGTCTACGCCCCCTCTCCTAGCTGTCACTCCAGTGTCCCTGTTTGTCATGTCAGTGTTGTTTCTTGCCCGGTTATCCCGCCCTGCGTGTCTGTTGCCCTGGTTTCCCTCTGTCTGCCACGCCCGTGTCGTCATTGTGTTCAGTTGTGTCTAGTTTAGTCCTGTGTACTTGTATCTCTCTGTGTTTCGCCCGTTGTCGGTTATTTGTGGTTTGTTCGGTTTTGTGGGTTATCTCGGTCATCGCTGTTCTGGTATTTTTCGTCTCCGTGTTGATTCTCTCAGTTCTTGTTTCCCTGCCTTGTTCGTTTCAATCTGTGTTCATCATGCTGTTGTATTTGTCTTCTCTGGATGGCTCTCCCGTTTTGACCTGTGCCTGTACAAACGACTTCGCCTATGGAATTCCCCTTATTAAATCTCGCTCTTCTCAGCGTTTGTGTTCGCCTTCTCGCTCCGCAGCGCGCTACGCGTTACAGTTCTTTGATATGAAGGAGTTCAAATTCCTTTTTGCACTTTTTTATTAAGCAAATGTTTTGTCTTTGTTGCTTATTAAGGACATGTTAATGCATTTATATGCAGAAAATAGATGCATGTTGGTGCAATAAACATACAGATCTGAATTTATTTAAAATGTGTTCTTATTGAGAATTATTTGTAGTGTCTTTCATATCCAATTATTTGAAGTGTGTGGTCATGTGGCCCTCCAATTATAGTGCTGAAAAAATTTTGGCCCTCTTTATCATGGAAGTTGCCCATCCCTGTGCTAGAGTATCAGTTACTCAACAGTATAATGACAATTCATAGGGAATTTAAATACAAATGTTTAGTATAGGTTTAAAAACACACAATAGTGAAGTGGGTAAGACGGGGCAGATACAAAGGCAGCCAACACAGCCATGGCACACGGGGAAATGAGAGGCACAATCCTAACACCAGTCTAACCTAACTATAACACTAACTAAACCCTAACCTCAAACCTAACCCCAACCCCAACACTAAGCCTAAGGCTGCATGGGGCACACTGTGACATCGATAACCCAGTTTGTGTTTGAAGACTGAAGGGACTCTGTTGTCCAGACAGTCTGATCCATGCATCTGCTTCATAAAAGGACTAAAAGTACAATTCTTTTAGGAATTATACAATTTTGTTTTCTCTGTAGACTTTCAGATTGCAGTATAACAAAGGAAGGATATGAAGCTCTGGCTTCAGCTCTGAAATCAAACCCCTCATCACACCTGACAGATCTGGATCTGAGAGGAAACGACCCTGGAGACTCAGGAGTGAAGAAACTCACTGAGATACTAGAGGATCCAAACTGTAAACTGAACAAACTGAGGTAATCTATATTCAGGGGGAAATTTTGTGATGTTAATATCAGGTATGTATGTTGTTGTTGTGAGAAAATAATTTAACTTCAATTTCAATTGCAGTTAACTCTGTGAAGTACAATGCCCTACTCAGATGGCTCATATCTTTGGGATGTCTGTTTTACTGTCCCTTCAGACTGTTGAGTCCTGCAGCCGAGAAGTTCTGTGCTTCTCTGACTAAATCTCTAGGTTCAAACCCCTTACTGCTGAGAGAGATGGACCTGAGTGGGAAAATACAGGGAGACTCAGGAGTGAAGCAGCTCTCTGATCTACTGGAGGATCCACACTGCAGACCAGAGAAACTTATGTGTGTACATTTTTCTTCTAAATATTATTATTGCACGACATTGTCTTTATTCTGTTAGTAACATTTCATATATATCTGTAAATAAATTGGAAATACTATAAAAGTATGTTTAATGGTCATAATGTCTGACAAACTGCACACTTCAATCCAATTCTATGAAGGATTTAAGATTTGCTCTGATTCTAATCCCTGTGTGTGCCTGCATGTTGTTCTGCTGTTATAATTCTTTTTCACCATCATTTGTCCTTTAATTTCTTTTGAATAACGTCTTCTTAATTTCTGCCGTTACATCTCCCCAGTAACAAAAGGTTAAAAATTAAACATTAAGGTCTGGGTTTGTGTCTCCCTCCTGATAATATATGTGTGCATGAAATTATACTTATGGTACATTATGTTTGCCCATGTGTACAGATCTAAACATGGTACAGTGTGATCACTGTGTTTAAAGCTCAGTCATGTACCTCAAGTGATGTTTGTAGCAGTGATGTCTCAAAGCAGTTAAAGTTAAGAGCTTTTCTCCACTATTGTTCCTCATCTGTAGTCTGAATAACTGCAGCATCACTGAACAAGGCTGCTCCACTCTGACATCATCTCTACATTCAAATCCTTCACACCTGAGAGAGCTGCACCTGAGTGGGAATGAACTAGGAGACTCAGGAGTGAAGCAGCTCTCTGCTCTACTGAAACACAAGGACTGTAAACTGCAGATACTGAGGTGAGTTCTGATTCTGAATACACATGAAACAATGCATTAATGTAACTTTGATGATGGATGTGTATAAAAGTCAAAGTCATGCCTTCAACCAGTATAGGAATTGAACTACTTATACATCCATATTTCATTAATGTTTTTTTCAGTAAATCTTGTATCTCACAGTGATGACTCAACAGCTAAAACATTTTCTTCTATTACTTTTTTGTGTTTTCTTCAGACTTTCAGACTGCAGTATAAAGGAGGAAGGATATGAAGCTCTGTCTTCAGCTCTGAAATCAAACCCCTCATCACACCTGACAGATCTGGATCTGAGAGGAAACGACCCTGGAGACTCAGGAGTGAAGCTCCTCACTGAGATCCTAGAGGATCCAAACTGTAAACTGGAGAAACTGAGATAAACAAGTTTACGCTTAAATTTGTGGTTGTGTTGTTTACACACCCTTGTGGTTGTACATTAAATGGTTCGATACTGAAAGGAGTAAAGATGCTCAGTGATAAACAAATGATCCAGATTAATTTTAAAATACAGAGAGAATAAAAACATCCCAGAGTTATTCTTATAGTTAAGTAATATTCACTTGTACATTTTTAATTATGCAATTAATTAATTAAATATAATGTTAAACTGATTAATTGGTGTTTTAGATGTGTTTTGATTAAAGAAGTCCTTAGTTTGAATTTTGCTTTAGTGATTATTAGGGGTGTCACGATTTCGAAATTTAATCGAAATCGATCGAAATTATGTCACGATCTCGAGCCTCGAAGTCAAAAAGAGGATCGACGATCCCTCCCTCTAAGCTACGCAAGCACCCACACTACGCAAAGTAAAGCCTGGTTTATACTTGATGCGTTGCGAGCGGTGAAAATGACGTAATCGCAGTGGCTCTGCCCATGTGCGAGGGCTTCATGAGGTTGTGCACCTCTCGAATTTTGTAACTTCACGCGCGCTGCGCTTCAGTGCAATGAACCAAGTCATGTTTGCCGGGTTTATACACATTTATAAGGTGGAATAAAGCACTTGTACGTCACTTTCAAGGTTTATTTCAATCATTCCCAGCAGGTTAAACCTAATTAAGTTAAATATTTATACATATACTCGTAATGATTCAAAATAATTGACTCATCACATTGTTTAATGGTTGTTTATTTTCAAAACGTCCAATCTTAATGTCTTCGCGTTCTCTCATGTTTCGTCCTGGAATTACAAGAGGCTCGTATTTGTTAACGTAATACAAGAGAGCTGTTCAGTCAGATAGCTATTTGTTGTGAAACGAAGTACCGTATTTTCCAGACTATAAGGCGCATCTAAAAGCCTAAAATTTTCCCAGAAATCAGACGTGCGCCTTATAATCCGGTGCGCCTTATACGTGTACTAAGTTCCGAAATCTGAACGCAATACATACAGAACGTATCGCACGTAAACCAATCAGAGAACACTAACAGAACATATTACGTAGTGTTCTCTGATGCGGTACGCACGTAAACCAATCAGAGAACACTACTGTAGGTACCATGCTAAACCAACAGGTGGCAGTACCACTGGCAACACATTGAACAAGCTTGCTTTAACGGAAGTAAGGGTGTGTCTACAGTTCAGGTGTTTAAATACCCTGAACAGCCATTCATCTCTCTCTCTGGTTTGACCGACACATAGGTTAGACCTATTAAAGAGAGGCTCCGTAATATCTCTCTCTCTCTGGTTTGACTGACACCAAGGTTAGACCTATTAAAGAGAGGCTCCGTCATTTCTCTCTCTCCGGTTATCTTTGAGAACACGCGAACTTTGCTACGACTAACAGCAAACAGCTGAAAGTCGTACTACTTAATTAACGAGCCCGAGTTACAGTGTAATCTAACCAGCAACTGATCAACGTTACCGCGACAACAGATTCACCAAACGACTTCAATCAAGCTTGTTAACGCGGCCACACGGACTGAAAAAAAGGCGATCAATTCCCTGTTGTTAAACCGTGAACAAGACTCGCATTCCTGGACGATTCCCCAGCACACCTGGACGACGTCGCTTTATATCAACGAGGAGCCTGCGGTGGAAATTCCCTCCTAATTCAGGGAGGACGACGACACTACCCAAAATCCTCAACACGTGAGACTCTAATCACTGGGCATAGTTTATCAAAGGGCATAGTTATTTGGACTGCAGACTTATCTAAGTTTAACCAAAACCTTCTCAGTGTTTTGTGTTTAACTTTATTTTCATAATCTTCATCAAGATTTGTACACACAAAGTTCTCCACCTTGCATGCAATCTCTCCATGTTTTTATTTATCAATCAATTAATCAATCAAAGTTTATTTGTATAGCGCTTTTCACAACACATGTTGTCACAAAGCGCTTTACAGGATTTAAAAGGTTAACAATACTATGGGTCCAGAACCCTAATGAGCAAGCCAAAGGTGACAGTGGCGAGGAAAAACTCCCTATGATGGTGGGCAATAGGAAGAAACCTCGGGAGAACCAAGACTCAAAATGGAACCCATCCTCCATTGGGCGGCCCGTTAACACACAAATTACACAAAATACAGACAAATACACAAGTCACACACAAATCACACAATCAGACTAAGTAAAGGTAAAAATGAAAGTTCTGGGTTTTGATATTGTCACTGTAAATGTCTGTTGATGAACGCCAGGCTTTCATTCAGTGTCGGAGCAGCGATGCTGGTATTGTAGGCTCTGACTGCAATGTTACTCTTCAGGTGAACCTCGGAGAAAAGATACGAGATGTAGTAAATATGTAACAGATTAATCAAATGCCAAACTAAATAGATGAGTCTTTAATCGAGTTTTAAACATTGAGACTGTGTCTGAGTCCCGAATAGAGGCAGGAAGATTATTCCACAATTGTGCAGCTTTAAAAGAAAAGGCTCTTCCACCTGCTGTGATCTTTTTGATTCTAGGAACAGTTAATAACCCTGCGTCCTGCGAGCGAAGTGAACGCGCTGGGTTATATTGTTCAATATGTTCACTAAGATAGTCTGGAGCTGAGCCATGCAGCGTTTTATATGTTAATAAAAGTATTTTATAGTCAATACGGAATCTAATTGGGAGCCAGTGTAATGATGATAGTACGGGACTAATGTGATCAAACTTTTTAGTTTCTGTTAAAACTCGTGCTGCTGCGTTCTGAACCAACTGGAGTTTGTTTATCGATTTACCAGAACATCCAGCTAGGAGACTGTTGCAATAATCTAAACGAGAGGATATGAATGCATGGATTAGTTTTTCTGCATCACTAATATTTAATATGTTTCTAATTTTGGCAATGTTGCGCAAGTGAAAGAACGCTACCCTAGTTACATTATTAATATGTGTATCGAACGAGAGATCTGGGTCTATTGTGACGCCCAAGTTCTTTACCTCTGCGCTGGGGGTTATAGTAAAAGAATGTAGATTCAATGCTACATTATGTATCTTGTCTCTCGCAGCCCTAGACCCAACTATTATTAATTCTGTTTTATCGGGATTTAGTGTTAGAAAGTTACACGTCATCCAATGTTTTATCTCTTCTACACATTTCTCAATCTTACTGTTTGTGCCTAAATCATCAGGTTTTGCAGATAAATATAGCTGAGTGTCGTCTGCGTATGTAGCCGGTCTGTGGGTTTATGCTACTCCCTTCTGCGTTGTGTATGTGAGGAATAAAACTCTGGACACCGGAATCAGCTTCAGTCTGTGTATTCTGTATAAACACCATAAAAAGCAAAGCAAAAATATTCAACAGGCATCATCACTAGCTTCAACAGGCATGCCTCTCTCAGTCAGGTTCGCCACAGACTGACATGCATGTATACAGAGAAATAAAAAAAATACATATATATATATAACCTAATTTCAACATTGATATCCCTAATATTATTATACACCAATTTCAAAATACATTCCCACTTTAATCACTTTTATCTTAATCTGTTTTGTTATCCTGAGATCTCAACTAAAATCACCCGCATTTACCCCTAATACAAAAAGAAAGAATTGATAAAACGAATTGATAAAATCGGCCAGAGGAGGATGGGCTCCCCCCCTGAGTCTTGGTTCCTCTCAAGGTTTCTTCCTCATGCAAAACTAGGGAGTTTTTCCTTGCCACTGTCGCCTTTGGCTTGCTCACTGGGGGCTAGGACTCGGCACTTGTAAAGCTGCTTTGTGACAACAACTGTTGTAAAAAGCGCTATATAAATAAAATTTGATTGATTGATTGATAAAACGAAAGTCCTCCATTTTGAATACACAATACATCGACCAAGAACAAACAAACTAAAATGGCAATGAGAGCACTCACCTGTATAAACACCATAAAAAGCAAAGCAAAAATATTCAACAGGCATCATCACTAGCTTCAACAGGCATGCCTAACATGGAAAGAAAACCATTTTATCCGTTAGACGATAGAGCTAGGAAGCTACTTTGCCGAACGATTAGCAAAGGGCGCTTACTGCCTGATAAAGAGTGTAACTTTGCTTTTAAAACCGTTTTAAAACTCAGAAATATTACTGGCAACACCGTAGTACATGTCGCTAGGCTTACAGTATCGATGTGTATTAGAAATGCTCACAAAATAACTGTTTTAACTATTAAAATGCACAATTTATGTAGAGCGCTACACAGCATACCTCTCTCAGTCAGGTTCGCCACAGACTGAGGGAAAAATTGCGCCAAACGCGACAATAGGGGGAGTAACTACGGGTGCACAGACCGGACAAAAGGAATATACGCACTCCCATTGCCACACAGAACCGTAAAGAACTTTCAAAACAAAATAAAAATAAAGGAGGGATTTCTGTGAAATTAATAAAATAAATCACAAATACAACAAAATATAAACATCATTTTTTCCATCTGCTACACGTAGGAATGGAAACTGATGTCGTGCTTATGCAATCTCGCCTAAGGGTAACATGTACAGTGTGAATAAAAGTGGTCCTAGGACTGTCCCTTGTGGGACACCATATTTAACCTGCACAGATTTAGAGGTTTTATTATTAACACTTACACATCGGAAGCGGTCAGTTACAAGACGAGCCCATTATCGGACGATATTAGTAAATCATTCACTACCCTGAGTAAAGCTGTTTCAGTGCTGTGATTTGGTCTAAATCCTGATAGTTACTAATAATTAAACTACTGGGGTTGGATTGGAGGTTAGGCTGCGATGTATTATGACTCTGTAGTCGGATATTATCTATTTTATTATTTAAAAAGTTTTAAAATTCATCACTAGTGTGTGTAAGTTCCGTATTAGAACTAGTGTCATTGATATTTCTTGTTAGTTTTGATACAGTCGCGAAGAGAAATCTAGGGTTATTTTTGTTGTTTTCTATTAGTGTTGAATAGTATGCGGCTCTAGCTTTTATTAGGGCATGTTTATATTTGATTACAGCGTCTTTCCATGTGATTCTAAACACTTCTAGTGAGGTGGATTTCCATTTGCGCTCCGCTGCTCGAGCTGCCTGTTTTAGAAGACGAGTGTGTTCGTCATACCATAGTGTAAGCTTTTTCTCCCTAATTAATTTTGTTTTAACTGGAGCTACATTGTCTAAGGTATTGCTGAGTGTGGAATAAAACTGTTGTGTTGCCTGTTCTAATTCATTGGGCTGCAGTGGCATAGTGTTCGGTAGCTCTGGCAGTAAGTTTATAAATGTTGCTGCGGTGTTGGATGTGATAGTGCGCGTGGTTTTCGTATGGCGCATCTGATGTACATCGTATAAAGCCATTTCATATATTAGTAGGGAATGATCTGAAATGGCGTCATTTTGGGGGATGACTGCCAAATGTTCTATGTTTAATCCGTAAGTAAGCATTAAGTCTAAGGTGTGTTTACAGAGGTGGGTAGGCCCTGTCACATTTTGGGCTATACCTACTGAATCTAGTATGGAGTCGAACGCAATTTTCAGTGGGTCTGATTCATTTTCATAATGAATGTTGAAATCACCCACAATTACAAATCTCTCGATGGTTAAGATTAGTTCCGAAAAAAACTCAGCAAATTCCTGAAGAATTCTGAGTAGGGACCTGGCGGTCGATAGATGGTCACTAATTTAAGCTTTGTTTTATTGCCTATAAGATTATTGCCTATTTCACCTATCAAAGCCTCAAATGAGTTAATAGAGGTGGTTGGTTTAACGTAAAACCTATATCTGTGTCATATATTGTGGCTACTCCACCTCCACGCCCTGTGATACGGGGCTGATGAACATAACTGTATCCAGGAGGAGCTGCTTCATTAAAACTTACATATTCGTCTACTCTAGCCCATGTCTCTGTTAAACAGAGTGCATTTAGTCTGTTATCTGAGATTATTTCGTTTACTATCACAGCTTTTGATGCAAGCGATCTAATGTTTAGAAGTCCTAGCCTTAGCTTAATATTGCTGCTCACTTCATGTTGATTATTTAATTTAATTTTAATTAGATTTTTAAAACATATCGCCCTGTTATTCTTATACCTGCCATGGCTAACAGACACAGTCTCAATGTTTTGGTAGTTAGGGAAGTAAGTTCTACTTAGCTGATTTGCGTGGTTTGTTGTGGCTGGTCAGGCCCGGCGTAGCATGTCCTCGATGTTCCTGGAGAGGACTGCCGAGCCTAGGCGACTGGGGTGAAGTCCATCTCGGCGGTAGAGTGATGGATGCTCTCGGAAACTCTCCCAGTTGTCGATGTAGTCCACGCCGGCGCTGCTACAGGTGTCCCGGAGCCAGCTGTGGAGACAGAAAAGACAGCTAAATAACGTTGGAAGCGGACCGGAGACAACAAGCCTGGCCGATGTCTTCTTCCGTGCGGTGTCCAAAAGCGAGCGGTAGTGCTCCTTCAGGATCTCGCTGCGCCGGGCGAAGGTGTCGACAGCCCCCACATGAAGGACGACGGTGCCGAAGTCGTCTCGCTGCTTCAGCGCCGAGGGAAGCCGCCTGGCTACGTCCAGGACACGAGCGCCTGGAAAACAGGACACAGTGGGGGTTCTTTTAGCGCCTGGCAGGTTAATCTTTACGTGTCGTGTTATCGAGTCGCCGATTACAAGGATACCGCCCTTATTCTTCTTCGGTGCCGGCGCTGGTGAGGGTGGTGTCGGACGCAGGGGTGAGGGCGAGGTGGAGGACCCGGAGCTGAGCACCTCGAACAGGTTCGCAGAGAAGAAGTCCGGCTGAGGTAGGGGTGATGACGCCGGCTGCCTTCTGCGTCCTCGCTGGCGCACCCCGCCTGGTGCCCGGGTCAAGATGGCGGTCGCGCTGAGCCGCCGTGACGAGGGAGTGGAGACGGCCGAGTAGGCAGCGTCGCGGGCGGCCTCGAGCCTGGTCTTCTCCTGGGTGAGCTCCGCTTGCTTCTCCAGAAGACGCTGGATCTGCCGACCCAACTTCTCCAGCTCCGAGCCGAGCTTGACGAGAGCCCATTCCTCAGCGGTAGCCATGAAAAACAGGGGAGACAAAACAGAGGGAGAAAGAGAGAAACGGGGAGAAAACAGAGGGAGAAAGAAAGAAACGGGGAGAAAACAGAAACGAGATAAAATAATCAGATGTCGGTAAGTGTATTATATTGATTTAGAATTGTAGTGTTTAATGTAAGTGTATTAGGCTATAGCTAAGCTATGCTAATGTGATACGTGAATCCGTTTGCGTGCGAGCGTGCGAGCGTGCTGCCGTGCGTTGGTGAAACAGGAAACAGGAGTTTTTTAATCTAATTAAATCTAAGCTCCTGAGATTTCAAGGTTCTGAGGACATCACCCCTCCTTCTCCTGCCCAATTAGCAGGACCATACATATGTTAATTTCAGAGCAAGACAGGAGCAGAAAGACAGGCAGGAGCTCTGTGGCAGAAGCTCTGTGGTGCACCAGGTCTAGTCTGTGTGCAGTCTGTGTGCACCAGGTCTAGTTTGTAGTCTAAAACAAATAAATAAAGTTTAGCCCTGTTTCGGCTTTATGTGTGAAGCACCACATATTGACATAAGTATTATTTAGAGCGGTGAACCATTATCATTAGCGTGGTATTGGCGTTATTTATGAAGCAAGCGTCCCAGATTTTCTTGTGTATGCACTTCAATAGCGCCACACATTTACATGGCTGAACCAACCATTATCACGGGTTCATATTGTTCCCGTGAAACACATTATCATTAGCGTGGCATTGGCGTTATGTATGAAGCAAACGTCCCAGATTTTCTTGTGTATGCACTTCAATAGCACCACACATTTACATGGCTGAACCAACCATTATCACGGGTTCATATTGTTCCTGTGAAACACATTATCATTAGCGTAGTATTGGCGTTATGTATGAAGCAAGCGTCCCAGATTTTCTTGTGTATACACTTCAATAGCAGCAACAAAGTAATAAAGGTATAGTAAAGTAATATTTATTTTTACATTTATTTATTTTTACTCATACAGCATAGTAACATAATATTTTTTTGCAGTGTTTATGCTTGTGTTTGACTGATATTTCGTTTGTGTAAATAAGATATTTTGTTCGTGTAAATAACTTAGCGTCAGGGCTCTCAAGTCTCACGCATTGAGCGTGTGACACACGCATTTGACCGTCTTCACACGCTCACACGCCACACCTCCGATTTCACACGGTGAGAAAAAAAATCTAGTTTATTTACCTCCGATCCATATCAATGTCGCCCTCCACTGGCGATCGATCTCGATATACAACGTATACAACCCCCCCCCCCCGTCAACAACTCTCACACTCTGGCATGAATCCAAAACTTGAGAGCCCTGATATATATGTTTACAATATGTAAACTATATTACCAAAAGTATTCGCTCACCCATTAAAATAATCAGAATCAGGTGGTCCAATCACTTCCATGGCCACGGATGTATACAATTAAGCACCTACAAACACTTGTGAAATAATGTGTTGCTCTAAGGAGGTCAGTGAATTCAGTGAAAACATCCAGTCATCAGCAGTCCTATTGGTGCCTTGTTGATGTTGAACAGACAGGAAGGCTATGACAACTCGACTGTAGTGAGCAGGAACGCTTCTCAGAACGTAGAGCTCATCAAGCCTTGAGGCAGATGGCCTACAACAGCTGAAGACCACGTCAAGTTCCAGTCCTGTCAGCCACAAACAGGAGTCTGAGGTTACAGTGGTCTCGGGCTCACCAAATCTGTTTATTTGAAGATGGGAAAAATGTTGCCTGGTCTGAAGAAACTCAGTTTCTCCTGTAACTTGCTGAGGTTCAGTGAATTCATCCAGCATTATAACCACAGGTCAGGCTGCTAGTGGTGGTATAACGGTGGGTGGAATGTTTTCTTGGCACAAATTAGGTCCATTAGGCTCATTAGTCCAGTATCCAGTTGGAATGCCACATCCCAGTGTGGTTCCAAACCATGAGCATCTCTTCATTGCCATAAATGTATGATCTTATAACAACTACGTTCAACGTGGAAATGGGAGACATCAAACTCATCCAGTGACTTTGACAATGGGTTCAGTCACCAGATCGGTATCGAACAGAGTACACAGTTAAATTGTGGTAAAACAGAAGATTTAAAGCATTAATGTATAGTTGACATATAATAACGTGATGCCAAAAACGGGATGCCACCATGTCAGCATGAATCAGAATCTCAAAGATGTTTCCAAAATGTTGAAGAATCCATGTGACAAAGAATTAAGACCAGGGCTCTCAAGTCTCACGCATTGAGCATGTGACACACTCATTTGACCGTCTTCACACGCTCACACGCCACACCTCCAATTTCACACGGCGAGAAAAATATCTAGTTTATTTACCTCCGATCCATATCAATGTCGCCCTCCACTGGCGATCGATCGCGATATACAACGTATACAACCCCCCCCCCCCCCTCCCCCGTCAACATCTCTCACACTCTGGCATGAATCCAAAACTTGAGAGCCCTGCTTAGCGTCATTTATTTATTTTTACTCATACAGCATAGTAATATAATATTTTTTGCAGTGTTTATGCTTGTGTTTGACTGATATTTCGTTCGTGTAAATAAGATATTTCGTTCGTGTAAATAACTTAGCGTCATTTATTTATTTTTACTCATACAGCATAGCAATATAATATTTTTTTGCAGTGTTTATGCTTGTGTTTGACTGATATTTCGTTCGTGTAAATAAGATATTTCGTTCGTGTAAATAACTTAGCGTCATTTATTTATTTTTACTCATACAGCATAGCAATATAATATTTTTTTGCAGTGTTTATGCTTGTGTTTGACTGATATTTCGTTCGTGTAAATAAGATATTTTGTTCGTGTAAATAACTTAGCGTCATTTATTTATTTTTACTCATACAGCATAGTAAGTAACATAATATTTTTTTGCAGTGTTTCTGCTTGTGTTTGACTGATATTCACGGATTGCCGTGAACCATTATCACGGGTCCAATCATCTTTTATTGTTCCCGTGTATGCATGGGATTAGCCCGGTTTCGGTTTCGGCGTTATGTGTGAAGCGCCACCTATTATAATAAAGTATAATTAGTATGCGCTGTTGTGGGTGTGTTCTTCAGAGTCATGATAAAAGCTGAAACCCAAAGGCAGGCGACTTACATTTTCACTACTATCCTGTGTGGAGACGATGCAAAACACCATGGCAAGACAGAGGACGTTCACCGGTCAAGAAGTTGCGGCTTTGCTGACCAACGAGGACTGCTGTGAGTCCGATGCGGGAGAAGGACCCTCCTGTTTTTTGACCAGTGATTCATCCGATGAAGAAAGAAGCAGTACATCGGATGAGGTACAACAGAGCCCTCCAAGGAAGAGACGGACACAGGCTGACACCACACCTGCACCAACCGTACAGGCAAAAGATGGAACTGTTTGGGAGAAGGTTGGCATCGCACGCTCTCGTGTCAGCAGCTGTTCGCCTAATTCAACATTCGTTGAGCCGTCCGGGCCTACAGAGCATGCAAAGGTATAGTAACTTCATATTTCTTTCCAGTGTTTCTGCTTGTGTTTGAATGATATTTAGTACATGTAATTTACCTAGCGTCATTTGTTTACTTTTACTAATACAGCGTAGGATCACAAGCAGACTGCAGAGTTTTCTGTGTTTGCTCGACATGGAGATGCAGCGAATCATCACAGACTGCACTGTCCATGAAGCCCGCAGAACAGACAGCAGCTGGAGTTTGTCGGTCAGCGAGTTCATGGCGTTCGTAGCAATCCTATTTCTACGAGCAGTCCTCTGTCCAGTTGTAGACACGAGGCTACAAAATTTCCGCTGTTTGTTGTAGGATCGGTAACATATACAGTCTGCTTGTTTGTAACCAAGTTTTTCGTGAAGTATCACGTTTGGTGCTTTGTATGAGCTTGGAGGTGAGCCGCTTGTGCTTTGGCAGGCGTATGAGCTTGGGGGTGAGACGCTTCCACCGCATTACCAAGACAATGGGCGTTAATCCCTTCACAGCAGGGGAGTGGGCTACATGGACCTTACTAAGCCTTGTGAAAATTTTCCTAGTGTTAATGAACAACTTGTAGTCTTCCCCATTTTCAGACACACCACATTAATTTTTAGTTATTAAGCCAGCGCCATTACTCTTTGTTCTGACCACGTTGGAATAAACCAGCTGAGCTCATTAACATAGTCGCGCTGCTCTACCGTTTAAAGTCGGCGCCATTTTAGTTGCTTTGTTCTCTATAGGAGAACTGAGATTACAACTCCGCCTCCTCACACGCGCACAAGCACGTGCACACATTTACTCCTCCCCTTTTTACACACACACACACACACACACACACACACACACACACACACTAGATACCCAGTCTTCACTGTAAATATACATTTCCTCGTTGATGCTGTTTGTTTTAGAATAGTTGGTTTTAAATAAATGTACCATTAATTTTCACCAAAGTGTCTGTGTTGATGTCTTTCAAAAGTGGTTGTTGCCAAAACCTCCAAAGAATTCACAGTTAAATCCTTCAGATACCAAACCATTAATTACCTTTAGTTGATAACTAAACTTGTGGTTCTGGTATAATTAGAATATGAGACTGATTCTAAATTAATGATACTGATTAATAATTAAGGTAAAACAAATTATATCTACTTTAAAGGATTAGTAGGTGAAACCCCTACACTACGTAATACGTACAGTACCAGTACTTACGCTTACCTACAGGTATGCTGCAAGACAACATTTGTTTTTCCAGAACCCTCGAAAATGGCACCAGTGAAGAGACACGCTTATGAGGCACACTTCAAGCTACAGGCTATCAGTTATGTGGCTGTAAATGGGCAATTCGGCATAAATTAATCTATGGTTCGGAAATGGAGGAAACAGGAAAATGAACTGCGTCAAGGAAAGAAGTAAAGACAGAGTTTTCATTTCGTTTTCGTTTTTTTCCACACATCACCGTCCCTGCGAAAGCCGGCATCATTGAACAGCCACCTGGCGATGAGACTGACTCAGACATTGATGAGAGGGAACCCGGAGTGCGCAGCTTTTAAATTCAGACACCGAAGATGAGGACTTTGATGGATTTGTGGGAGAAGAGTGAGTAAAAATAATGTGTGTTTGTGTGTTTTAGATTAGATTAGATTAGATTAGATTAATTAGATTAGATTAGATTTATTTTTATTAATCCCAGAGGGAAAGTCAGTTATTGCAGCAGCACAGTTACAAAGAGAGCAAGAACAATATCAGAGTACCAGGAATAATGAATATATGATACAGATAGAACAATATCAGAGTACCAGGAGTAATGAATATATGATACAGATAGGATTAACACTGGCAAGACTGAACTTTCAGGATCTCCAGGACATCACCCCTCCTTCTTGCCAGCAATTATCCTTCCTTTTATTATGCAAGTGCGGAGCACTGAGGCAGCAGGTCAAACACTAATATGGCTAAAAGTACGAGGAGTTTCGCAGGCAAACCGCGCCGACCCCCGCTCTCCTTTCCACAGAAAACCAGCTCATCTGTATATCACAGCTTCAAGAAGCAATTCAAAAGTTACAACCCGTGAAACTATCTTTTTTATAGCGCGAAGGTAAATATTCCTATGATGAATAGGAATTAATCTTTTGGTTTGAATCTCGCTAAACATTCTAACTGAAATAAATCTTTGCGATAAAGAATAAACGTTGTATTTGTAGTAGGCGTACGTGCTGTGCGATTTTCACAAGGCAAACCAGACACTGACTAGCCCATTTTATGTGTTTCATACGCATTGTATGCTTACTTCATCGCACTAAAGAATAAACTACAATAATGTGCTCGTTGTAGGCATACGTGTTGTGCGATTTTCACAAGGCAAACCAGACACTGACTAGCCCATTTTATGTGTTTCAAACACATTTCATGCTTACTTCTTCGCACTAAAGAATAAACGTTGTATTTGTAGTAGGCATACGTGTTGTGTGATTTTCACAAGGCAAACCAGACAATGACTAGCCCATTTTATATGTTTCATACGTATTTTACGCTTCCTTTGAAGCGCCGACCCCACGCTGAACATTCTAACTGAAATAAATCTTCGTGCTAAAGAATAAACATTGTACTTGTAGTAGACGTATGTGCTAGAAGTTATTTGTTTTATACTATCCAAGTGTTATCTAAAATTAAGTAAAAATTGAAATCAATCAGTACAAATTATATATATTCTATCCGTATCTAGATATTTAGACAGAATCAAACATTGTATGTATGTTATTTCTGCAATTCGTCCGTTACGAAACAGCACTAATTTACAGGTAGAGAATATATATAATTTGCACTGCTACATAGACAGGAAACGCCACAAAATAATCTCTGAAATATCATAAAAATTATATATATTCTATCTGTATTTAGATATTTAGAGAAAGTCAAATATAGGCATTGTAGCCTACATGTTATTTATGTTGTTCTGCTTTTATGAAACAGCACTACTTATATAAAAATTCTAGCCATATCAATTTTGTTTTTCCACCTAATTCCAGATAATTACAGAACAATTAAATTAAATTTTAACCCAGAGACTGACTGATTATCCATTCATCTATACATCTATTCATCCATCAGATATAAAGAAATGGAAATGCGCAAGTATCGGTTTGTGATTAGCGCGGGTATCGATACGCATGTCATTAGCGCCTTTGCATCAGCCGCCGTGAAGGTCCACAATTTACACTTGTTGAAGATGGGTGGGGTGTGGTCTTCTCCAAGCTGGGATAAAAACGGACACACAAACACAGGTGAGTCATTTTATATTTTTCTTTTTCTGCGAGGAAGACAGGGACACTACGATGGCACACAAGAGGATTTACACTCCTTTGCAAGCTTTGGCTCTTCTGAACGCAATGGATGACTATGATTCCGACGGATGAGAGGAACTTTCTTTTAGTGCTGAAGACTCCGATCTGGCACTTTCAACTGGCGCAGATACGAGTGGACAATCGGATGAAGAAAACCGTAGCCCTCCACGAAAGAAGCGTTCTGTTGCTAAGGATGTCAGTAAGCCTGCAACGAACATAAACGCAAAAGATGGAACCGCTTGGGAAAAGACTGATGTTGTAAGAAGTCTTGGACACGGCAGCACCACTTTTATGTTCAGTGAGACCGCAGGACCTACAGAGCATGCCAAGGTAATGTAAAAAACTCTTTTCGTAGATGTATACAAGAAAAGTACAGAGGTGAATTTTGCCAGCTATATTTCCTCTTTTGTATAGATGAAACTGTAGTGCATGTTGTAGTGTTGTAGTGTATATTTCCTCTTTGTTATATTTTATAAATATATTTATATTATATTTCCTCTTTTTTTTTACATATATGTAATGTTATCACGGATGTACATAGGAAAAAGCATTGAACTGAATTTGGCCAACTATATTTCCTCTTTTGTAGATGTATATATGAAAAAGCATTGAACTGAATTTGGCCAGCTATATTTCCTCTTTGTTATATTTTATAAATATATTTATATTTCCTCTTCTTTTTTTTACATATAAGTATTGTTATCACGGATGTGCATAGGAAAAATCATTGAACTGAATTTGGCCAACTATATTTCCTCTTTTGTAGATGTAAAGATGAAAAAAATATATATATTATTTTATATTTCCTATTTTTTTACATACAAGTGATGTGATTTTTATTTTAGTTCTACAGCGCAGAATCACAAGCAGGTTGCAGAGCTTTCTGTGTTTGATCGACATAGAGATGCTGAGGACAATCACACACTGCACGGTCCATGAAGCCCACAGAGCGGATCAGAGCTGGAACCTGTCTGTCAGCGAGTTGATGGCTTTCATCGCAGTGCTTTTTCTGCGGGCAGTACTCTGCCCGGTTGGAGCGGTGGCCGATTGTTGGTCTAAGAAATACGCTGTGCCTGCAATCAAGGACACGATGTCGCGTGACCGCTACAAAGAAATCATGCGGTACTTGCGCTTCGATGACAAGGACACCCGTGCGGAACGTGTAAAGAGCGACAGATTTGCTGCAATCTCGGACATCTGGCAATGTTTTGTACGTAACTGCACTCTGTGTTACACGCCAGGACAACATATCACCGTTGATGAGCAGCTCTTTCCAACAAAGGTCCGCTGTCCTTTCCTGCAATATATCGCTACAAAACCTGACAAGTTTGGCATAAAGTTTTGGATTGCTGCTGATTTGAAGACCAAGTATATGTGCAATGCTTTTCCATATTTGGGAAAGGACCGCAGTTGTCCCAAGGGAGAAAGACTGTCAGAGAATGTCGTCATGAAACTCATGGAACCATATCTGGACAAGGGCAGAACCGTCACCACTGACAACTACTTCACATCCCTGTCTCTGGCCAACAGACTGCTAGCATGCAACACAGCTCTGCTTGGGACAATCAACAAGATCAGAAGGGAAATTCCTCCTCCAGCAAAAAACACCAAGGGACGTGAGGAATTCTCCACACATGTGTACACATCAGGAAGTGCCATACTGACAGCGTATGCTCCAAAAAAAAACAAGGCAGTCTGCATTCTCAGCACAATGCACAAACAAGTCACGATCTCCGAAGGCCGCAAAAGGAAACCAAACACGATCACGGACTACAACAGCATGAAGGTATGCGTATATGATGATAAATAATGTCACATTATTGAATTTTTATGTCATATATGTCAGACAAAATGATTATAATGTTTATAATGTAACATAACCTTTTTATGTTTCTTCTTTGCAGTGCGGTGTGGATATCATGGACCAGAAGGTGCGTGGGTATACGGTCCGCGCAGGAACACGCAGGTGGCCTGTTGCAGTGTTCTACAACATGCTGGACTTGGCAGCGATGAATGCACATGTTTTGTATACGACATGCACGAGGTCCACGGAGAGCAGAAGAGACTTTTTACATGCTCTTGCTGAGGAACTTCGGCGTCGATTCTTACAGTAAAAGACAATGGCGAAAAAGCAACGACCTCCACCTGCTCCTGGAAAGACGACGCAGTGCCAGGTGCAGATACACTGCAACAGGAATTACAGCTCGGAGCGGTGTGCTGTGTGCGCCAAGTACACCTGTCGAAAATGTAGAAAGGATGGGCCATGGATATGTAGCAACTGTTAGCTTGCGGGATGCTCAAAGCGCACTTGGCTGTATTTCAAATGAGATTTCTATTTTTCTAATAAAAATAATGTTGTTCTGCATCACACATTTGTTTTACCCTGTCATTGCTAAGGCAAGAATATCTTTATTGTTATTACTGGGTGGGGTGTGTGTGTGTATAAAACTTTTACAACAACGGTTCTATTACCGGCATTATTTCTGTAAATTGCGTATATACTCAAACTCTAACACAATGTGCAAGTATGTAACATTACAAAAAATATAGGTACACAGATTGACTGGTATCTTACAAGTTTGTAGTGGATTCAAAATGTATATTCGTTTACTCTGCAGCACAATTCTGTGAATTTGCCATCGCACTACACGTACCACCAACGCATTGTTTATTCTTTAGTGTAAGCATAAAAAACGTATGAAACACATACAAAATCACATAACACGTATGCTTACTACAAATGGATTGTTTATTCTTCTTGGAGCTGTGATATACAGGAGCTGGCCAGGCTGTATTTCCTTGGAAAGGAGAGCGGGGGTCGGCGCTTCAAATGCGCACCATGTCATTAGCAAGACAAAGGGCACTAATCTCTTCACAGCGGGGAAGTGGGCTACTCGGAGGCTGATTTTCCACGTGACTTTTTTCGTGGCAAAAGTCTGCCCAGTGTTAAATAGACAAACCACATTAGCCCCACGTGATTACGATACAAGCCACAGGTGAGACGTATTATCACAGGACATAACCACCACCACGGAGTTCCACAGACGCAGACGATACACATGGACAACGTAAACACACGCCCAAAATGGAGGGGCCGGGGTCCTCAACGTGACAGACGCCCCCTCCAAGGGCACTACCCGTCCCGAGGTGCCAACAGGACCGAGTGCCCCAAATCCAAGACGATGGGCGGATCCGACGCGCTCAGTCCTGCGTTTGGGAGGTGACCGCCCTCGGCGAAGCGTCCGCCACGAACCGCCTAAAACACCCTTCCTGGGAAGACCGGGGAGAAGACGTTAGACACATTCAACGGGACAGAAACAAACACACAGACTGGTACACTGAAACATAGAGGCACGAGAGGGAAAAAGGGATTAGGTACACATATGGGAAGACTTACGATCACTGGCACACACACACACGAAACAGGCACCAGGCTGCGCGCCAGGAAGAGAGCGAACAGGAGAGAGACCGGGTGCTGCTTGTGCTGCAGGCGCTGCGGTGGGTGGTCCCACTTCTGACTTCACTGCAAATCCCCCACCGGGCGCAGCGCGGCTGGCGGACAAGCCCGGTGCAGCGCGGCTGGCGTACGCGCTCGGTGCAGCGCGACTGGCGTACGCGCTCGGTGCAGCGTGACTGGCAGACGCCCCATGCGGGTCGCATGGGAGTTCCTCGTAAGTGTCCATCTCCTCCTCTGTCCCCCGGCTCCACTCCATGGACTGCTCCGGGCTGCCACCCCGGGAGTAGTCCATTGCGCTCTCGACGGAGCGATCGGAGGGTGGACTCCTCTCCGAACTCCCCTTCCCAGTCCCAACAGATCTCTCCGAGGGGGACGGACTGTCTTCCTGCTCCTCCTCCCCACCTTCCTCTACGGTGGGAGAGGGACCTACGGGCAGAGGGAGGCAGTCCTCTTCCTCCGACTCCTCTTCCTCCTCCTCACCGCAGTCGACGGAGGAAGCGTCGCTCACCGACTGGGGGTAGGCTTCCTCCTCCTCCTCACCGTAGTCGACGGTGGAGGCGTCACATATTGACGGGGGGTAGCCCTCCTCTTCCTCCTCCTCATCTTCGCGGTAGTTAACGGTGGGAGCCGAGCATACAGATGGCGGATAATCCTCGTCGTCCTCTGCCTCGCCCCCACCGTAGTCCACGGTGGGCGCGGAGCACACCGACGGAGGGTATTCCTCTTCCTCCTCCTCCTCACTGCCTTCTACGGGGGGAGAGGGGCACACGGGCGGAGGGAGGTGATCCTCTTCCTCCGAGTCCTCCGCCCCAAACTCCTCCTCTGGGGTTGACACGGTAGCGCCGATCACGCAGGCGCCCGCCCTCAGAGGCGAGAGGGTGCGGGAAGGAGAGGGGTGTCGCTCTCTCCATATCCGCAGTGCCTGCTCGCGGAAGTTCTCTGTGATCTCGGGGATGGAGGAGTCCCGAGCCATACGCAGCATATAGGTGCATAGCGGGTCCTGCTCCATTAGCTCGGGGTTGGCGGTGGCTCGGCAGCGCTGGGCCGGAGAAGAGGCACGATGGCACCGCTTGCTGGTGCGCTGACCCTTCTTGGGACGGGCAGTATAGCCTGGCATAGTCCTGGTGTCTCAGACGGCTCGTCGTTCTGTGATGCGCGGGCTGGGCGAAGGATGAGACATGGAATCCCTCTTTTGCAACTGACGTCACTTTTAATAAACACGTATATTGCGCAATAGCGCACAATAAACATACAGACTTTCAACACAATGTGCAGACTTAGACAACGACGAGCACAGGACGCTGCGCGAGCGCACATTAAATAGACAAACCACATTAGCCCCACGTGATTACAATACAAGCCACAGGTGAGATGTATTATCACAGGACATAACCACCACCACGGAGTTCCACAGACATAGACGATACACGTGGACAACGTAAACACACGCCCAAAAGGGAGGGGCCGGGGTCCTCAACGTGACCATGACCAGTGATGGCCAAGTTACCTTGAGAAAGTAATCCGATTACTGATTACTGATTACTCCTTTTAAAAGTAACTTAGTTACGTTACTGATTACTTGATTTAAAAAGTAACTACGTTAGATTACAAGTTACTTTAGTAGTTACATTCAGCAGCAAAATAAATTTTTCCAATACTCACTTTATTGGAAGTGCATTTTTAACAGTAACAATGTATTGAAGCAGGTTCAGTAACCGAGGCAGAAACTGCTTAATCCAAAAATCCCGAGGAGGGAAACTTTATTGTCACTTAAAGGGCGAGACTCGCCGTGAGGAGTAGTAGTCGCTACAGTATCTCCTGACATTACGTTTGTGTAGCTGTGCTGTATTATTTGTAAATTTATTTGTAAACGTAATACAAGCGAACTGGGGTGTGTTGTGTACGTATGAAACGTACGAGGTTAAGAAGTACTTAGCGCTACGAACGTTTCGGGAAACCCACCCCTGTTCAGTCAGACAGCTTGTGAAACAAAATACCATTAAAATTTCAAGCATTTTAAAGTAGGCGACGTTAGTCAAAATTCCAGCACTTTTCAAACGTGGAACACAGTACAACATTAAAATTCTTCAGGTAAATGTTCCTTCCCCTGTTTTTGAGGGGTGTTTCTTTATACTACCACATATCGTTACGGGAGGACACTGCAAAAAATGACTTGTAAAACACGCTCGCACTCTCACAGGGTCGCGTGCGGAGTCGAGCGCTACGGTCAGACGCAAAAGTAGAACTGAGCCAAGAAGAAAGCAAAAATATATATTTTTACTAGGGAAAATAAAAATAGTAACGCACAGTTATTTGGATAAGTAACTTTAATCTGATTACTGGACTGGAAATAGTAGCGCGTTATATTACTCGTTACCGAAAAAAGTGGTAAGATTAGAGTAACACGTCAGAGCCACATTTGTGGCGCTCTTCACAATAACCTGTTTTACTTCCCTTTCCTCATTGAAGGATTCAAGGAGGTTTATTTGTCAATTACACTGTATGTCCATGACATATAATATAATCAAGATACTGTTTCTCTCTCACCTTACTCTTAACACGTAACACATAACATTTAATTTAAAGAATAAAAAGTAAAGTAAGTAATATTCATAAAATAATGATGATAATAGTAATAATAGTGCTGAGGTTCTGCAGTGTTCGCTGTGCAAAATAGCAGTAGTGCAAGTATTATTATAAGTTTGATGATCAATCAATCAATCAAATTTTATTTATATAGCGCTTTTTACAACAGTTGTTTTCACAAAGCAGCTTTACAAGTGCCGAGTCCTAGCCTCCAGTGAGCAAGCCAAGGGCGACAGTGGCAAGGAAAAACTCCCTAGTTTTTGCATGAGGAAGAAACCTTGAGAGGAACCAAGACTCAGGGGGGGAACCCATCCTCCTCTGGCCGACACCGGTCACCATGACAACAACAACAATTTATACAGAAAGAAGAGAAAGAAAAGGAAAAAGATGTAATGTCCATCATGGTGTAGGCATCCGGTTAGGCAGGAGGTGGCTGGCCCAGGATGGATTGCTGGTCTCCTCATCTCATTATTCCTCAAGCAGGCGGGCAGCCATGTGGAGAAATGAAACAGGGAAAATTAGCGCTGCATGGGGACATATACAGGACAGGTGAAATTAAACACATTTCTGGAGTGTGGCAGCAACTCCGGCATTAAGTTAAACTATTACAGCCTAGCTAAAAAAGGCAGAACCAGAAGGTAACATAGGCTTGGGGGCATCCTGAGACAATGGCATCCGTCCACTGCACTGTCAACAAACTTGAGTGACCTCGAGCAGTGACAGGATCTAATTGGGGATATTAATTATCAAACGCTAAACTAAATAAGTGGGTTTTCAACCTAGACTTAGATTGTTACTGTGTCAGAGTCCCAGACGCATTTAGGAAGATCATTCCAAAGCTGGGGGGCCTTACAAGAAAAGGCTCTTCCCCCTGCTGTTACCTTGTTAATTTTTGGAACTAATAAAAGACCAGCACCCTGTGATCTTAGTGGACGTGGGGGTTCATAATAGGAAATAAGTTCCTGAAGGTATTCAGGAGCAAGCCCGTGCAATGCTTTATAAGTTAATAAAAGAATTTTAAAGTCAATACGGAATTTAACTGGGAGCCAATGCAGGGCTGATAGGACTGGACTGATATGCTGAAATTTTCTAGTTCTGGTCAGAACCCTGGCTGCGGCATTTTGAACTATTTGAAGTTTATTTAGATTCCTATTTGAACATCCTGACAGTAGTGCATTGCAGTAGTCTAATCTAGAGCTAACAAAGGCGTGCACCAATTTTTCCGCATCATCCTGTGATAATGCATTTCTTAATTTAGCAATGTTACGGAGATGTAGAAAAGCTATCCTAGTAGTATTATCTATGTATTTATCAAATGATAGGTCAGAGTCGAGTATGACGCCTAGGTTTTTGGCTACTGTGCCAGGTGTAATGGGGTAGCCTGCGAGATTAAGCATTAGATCTGGAATTTTCTGTTTTGAGGCCTTAGGGCCCAGAAGGAGAACTTCTGTTTTGTCCTCATTAAGTTGGAGGAAGTTTAGAGACATCCAGCATTTAATATCTCTTACACAGGCCTCAATTTTTCTTAAACTGAGTTTGTCATCAGGTTTGGCTGATATGTAAAGTTGAGTGTCATCTGCATAGCAGTGAAAATTGACACCATGTTTGTTTATAACTGTGCCCAGTGGTAGCATATATAATGTAAATAATAGTGGTCCTAGAATGGAGCCTTGCGGGACCCCATATTTAACTTTTGTAAGTTTGGATGGAATATTATTGAGCTCTACAAACTGATAGCGATTTGTTAAGTAAGAATGAAACCATGAAAGGGCTGTGCCAGAGACTCCAACCCAGCGTTCTAACCTTTCTAGCAAGATCCTATGATCAATTGTGTCGAAAGCTGCACTAAGATCAAGAAGCACTAACAGCGATACATAACCTTGATCTGAAGCAAGGAGGAGGTCATTTGTTACTTTAACTAATGCTGTTTCAGTACTGTGATGGGGCCTAAAACCAGATTGGAACTTTTCAAATATGTGATGCCTATGCAGATATAGGCATAATTGCTGGGCAACAGCTTTTTCTATGATCTTAGATATAAATGATGTGTTTGAAATGGGTCTATAATTAGATAGTACAGTAGGATCAAGATTTGGTTTCTTAATCAGAGGTTTAATAACTGCTAATTTACATGATTTGGGCATGTGACCTATTGTAATGGATGAGTTAACTATAGTTAGAAGAGGTTCAGTTACCGCTGGTAATACCTCTTTTAATAACTTTGATGGAACCGAGTCTAGTGTGCAGGTAGCACAATTTAAGGAAGAAATTATTTTCTCTAATTCTGATTGTGGGAGTGGATGAAAAGCATCAAGTTTTTCTCCCAGTATGCGATTTAAATCGATGTCAACCAAACCAGATGACATACCAGTTGTATTGCTAATAAAAGGTTTTATATTTTGTCTAATATTCTCTATTTTATTATCATAAAAATCTATAAATACATTACTAGTGAGGTTTACTGGAATCTGAGGTTCTGCGCCTGCTTGATTTTTTGTAAGTTTGGAAATAGTATTAAAAAGAAATCTAGGATTGTTTTTATTTTTCTCTATCAGTGAGGCAAGGTATGCTGAGCGTGCTTTAGCGAGTGCCCGTTTGTAGTCAATGATGCTATCCTTCCAGGCACAGTAGAATACTTCCAACTTAGTAGATCGCCATTTATGCTCTAATTTACGTGCTATTTGTTTTAAGTTTCTAGTTTGGTCAGTGTACCACGGAGCGAGTTTTTTAGATCTAGTCTTTTTATATTTGAGTGGAGCTACTATGTCTAGAGCTGATCTGCAGGTATTCTCTAAGCAGTTGGTTAGACTATCTAACTCTCCTGGATAGGATGGCGAGTGGGCTAGAGCAGTTAAATCAGGGAGGGCTTCAATAAACTGTGTTGCTGTTAATGAATTTATCGAGCGCTTTATACACTGCCGAGGAGACGGGCGGGTATTTATGTTAAGATGAATTTCAAATTTGACTAAATAGTGATCAGAGATAGCTACGGTTTGCGGGAGTATAATTATATTATCTACGTCAATACCCAACGTTAAGATTAAATCTAGGGTATGATTTTGATAGTGTGTGGGTCCTACAACGTTTTGTGTAATGCCAACAGAGTTCAATATAGAAGTAAAAGCCCTTGTCAGTGGATCCTCCGCATTATCAAAATGTATGTTAAAGTCTCCTACCATTATTATTTTGTCACTACTAACTGCTAAATTTGCTGTAAAATCTGTGAAATCTTTTAAGAAATCTGAGTAAGGCCCTGGTGGTCTATATACATTTGTTAGGGAAAATGAACTTTTATTTTCAGATGGACTAATTACATTAATAGACAGCATCTCAAATGAATTAAAGATATCCAAGTATTTCTGATGAATTTCTAAACAATCACGATATATTATACATATTCCTCCTCCTCTGCCTGACAATCTAGGTTTATGTATATAACTATATCCCACAGGAGTGGCTTCGTTTAGAGATAAATAGTCACCAGATTGAATCCACGTTTCAGTTAGACATAGAATATCAATTTTCTGGTCAGTTATAAGTTCATTCATAAAAACTGCTTTAGAGTTGAGTGATCAAATAATAATTAATCCAATTTTCAGATCGGTCATATAGGTAATAATTGGATGTGAAGTTTGAATATTAGTTAAAAACTTAGGACGGACTATTTTCTTATGATTTAATTTAACCCGGGGCACAGACACAGTCTCAATCCTATGTGTAGCGTACATAAGCAATAAATATCTATATATGTGGAAAATAAATATATAATCAACGACTGTAGAAAAAAATATATATATTATAATTATAATATAATAACAAGTAAGCGGACAGATTATGTGTACGTTAAACTGGTATACACATGGGCCAATCAGAAGAGTACCAGGATCGCTACGGAGCTCAGGCAACCAGCAACTCAAGAAAATTACTTGGCACTGTTGGGCATTTGAAAAGGCATTCACATTTATTGACAATGGGTAAGTAAACAAACAAAACACAAAATAATATTAGAAAGGACTGTGTCTAATTTGGGTAGAAAATAAATAAATCAAAATATTCAGGGTGATTAAATCAATATAAATTCAATGTGTGTCTTTGTGTTAATGTCCTTCTCTTTTAGTTCCACAGTTGATGGAACCATTCAGTCCATGGAGTTTACAAGATAAGTGTTCCTCCTACCAGTTCTTGTTGATATTTAGCTCAACTCAAGGAAGTTTCAATTCAATTGTTGTCCAGGGAATGTGGGAAACCCTCTAGGTTACTCTGGGAGGCTCGCCATCAATGGATTGGTCCGAATCATCCAACCAACAAAAAAACCTGACCTATAATAAGGCCATGTTTATCTTATTACTATATTATACATACATACAAATACACAAAACAGTAATAAAGAACGTAATTTACAATTAAATGAAAATATGTATAGTGTTTGCAACACATACAATGAATAATCACATTTAATCACTATATTTACAACATTTATACACCAAAAGTAGTAATACTGGCGTTAATCAGCATAGTGTCATCATTTGCAGCACTAGGCGCCAAAACTCACTCTCGCGCATGCGCTTACGACACGAAGCTCAACTCGCGCCAAAGCTTTAAATAAGCTTAATGATAATGTGATAAATAACCCTCAACTCGATCTTTTTCTTTTAACAATCGTATTAAACATATAAACTGATCATAAAACATGTACATGTATCACTGCATCTACTTAAAATACAAGCTAGTTTATACGGAGCTAGCGTTAGCTTCAACACTATATACAAATGCAAAGTTAGCATTTCTGCTTACCAGTGCAAGTCTAATATGTTCGTCGTTCCTCGACGAAATATTTCCCTCTGGTGTTTTTATGATTAGCAACAGGTTAATAAATATCTACTTAGACTTATTTCACTTGTTTTAACTGTTTAAATTCGTTGCTATCTGTCTTGCAGCAGGAGAACCCTCACTCTCGTCTGCTGGCAGGATGCAAAGAGAATCGAAATCTCCGTCAGCGGGAATAACTCTCCCCTTCTGTCCAAGTCGCCACCTGATTGGCTGGCTGGATTCAGTGTACCCAATGGAAAATTTACAAAATAAATAAAATAAAAATATTATTCTTTGTCAATTTGTATTAATATCTGGAAAACTAATTTCTTAATTAAATTAGAATATTTAATTATATTTAGAATATTTAATAAAAGCTTTCATATAAAAATATGGTATCCTGGTTTATAACCTGGGTTACATCCTCCCTGCCTGAATCTATGCACGTCCCTGTGCATGAACTGGCTGGACTGTAATAGGTTCTTGGGGAGAACTAAGTGGGAGATCAGAGTCTGGTAACTCAGTTAAAGCTTCAGTAAAGGCTGTGCTCAACCCATGAAATAGAGCTTGGACAATAGAAATCACTGGATTTCCCAATTGGGCATACTGCAAGCGATTAGGTCTTTCTGTTGCACGAGTAGATCGTCTGACACATTCAGGGTTGTTTGAGCTTGTATCTTGGCTTGAATTACTTGGTCTTTCTTCCAATGCAACATCAGCAGTTCCATTTTCAATTTCTACTTGAACACTTGATATACGTTTGTCAGCTTCTAGTGCAACTGACTCAGGTGAATCTTCAGGTATTTCAACTTTTTCAGTACATTCAGGTTCTGATGGTAACTCTTGTGGTAACACTGATGGTTGTAATGTTAGGTTTCCATCGTTAGTGTCTGTTGTATCTCCAACAACTGGGTTATCGACAGGAATATCAGGTAAGTACTCATCAGATTGGTTTCTTTCAGGTAAGTACTCATCAGGTTGGTTTCTTTCAGGAATCCCTCTCCTTGAAGGCATTTCATAGACGGTAGTAAAACTTCTGGGTTGCATTACTGGTAGTTCTGTGAAATCTTGATACAGGGTCTCATCATCTTCCTCCATTTCAGGAATAATAGACTCCTGTTGGACAGAGTGACGAGTGTTGTATTTTCTTGGGCTACGTGAAGTAATTGATTCTTCACCATGTGCAGGTAGGAAATTGCAAGGTAGGAGTAAGTCTCTGTGCAACGTCCTTATAGGACCATCAGCAGACTCAGGCTTGACAGTGTAGACTGGCAGATCTCTAACTTGTTTCACTACTATATGAACGTCTGGTTCCCATTTGTTTGCAAGCTTGTGTTTACCACGGAGTCGGACAGCTCTTACAAGAACTCTATCCTCAACTTCAAGCTTGGAAGCGGTAACATGCTTGTCGAATCTTGTCTTGTTAGCTTGCGCTACTTTGTCTGCATTCTGTTTGGCTAGTTTGAAACTTGCATCTAGACGTAGTTGTAGTTCACGCACATATTGAGAATGTGACTTGCGATTCCCTTGTCTCAAGGGTAACTTGAAGGCTAAATCTACAGGCAACTTGGGTTGTCGCCCAAACATCAATTTATAGGGAGTAAATCCGGTAGCATCATTCTTCGTACAATTGTAGGCGTGTACGACAGGCTTGACAAACTGTTTCCATTTGGATTTGTCTTCTTCAGAGAGGACTCCAAGAAGATTTAACAGTGTTCTGTTAAAGCGTTCAACAGGATTCCCACGAGGATGGTATGACGTTGTACGAGATTTGTGAATTCCCATGATTTGGCATAACTCCTTTATGACATGAGACTCGAAATCCGGTCCTTGCTCACTGTGTAAGCATTCAGGAATTCCATAATGGACAATGAAAGATTCCCATAAGCACTTAGCAACCGTTTGGGCCTTCTGGTTAGGTGTGGGAATTGCAACGGCATACTTGGTAAAATGGTCAGTTATTACAAGAATGTCTTTGGTGTTACTCCGGTCAGGTTCCAGAGATAGAAAATCCATACACACTAGTTCAAGCGGTCTGGTGGAAGTAATGTTTACCAAAGGTGCAGCCTTTTCTGGTAAAGTCTTCCTCCTGACACAGCGTTCACAAGTTTTGATCTTCTTTTCCACATCCTCAGCCATCTTGGGCCAATAAAATCTAGACCTTACTAAGTTAAGGGTTCGTTCTAGCCCCATATGACCCATGTCGTCATGTAAACTCTTTAGTACGACAGGCCTTAAGAACTCTGGTAAGACTAGCTGATATATAGGGTTGTCTCCATCCATGCATATACGATACAGAACCAGGTCTTGCAATCTCAGCTTGTTCCATTGTCGCAGGAAAAAGGTAATCTGAGGCATTTCAGCCCGAACAGTGGGAAGAACTGTTTCTCCTACTTCCAATTGATGTATGACTTCTCTTAGACAAGGATCTGCTCTTTGATGGTTTTGAATTTCTTCATTGGACAGAGGTGGAATGATAGGTAGACCACTTTGTTCTGCATCCAAGAAACAATCAGGTATAGCCTCAGGTGGAACTGTTAGAGAATGAATTTGAGCCACTGTGTCACTATCTTGATGGTAATCATCCACAATGTGTCGAATGAAGTGTTTTTCACAGAGTGCTTTCACAACATCTGGACTCATGCAAACTTCTCTCTCATCCAAATGAGTGTGAACAAACTGATGGATTCGCTCTTGCTCCCTTTGAGAGATGACATCATTGGCTAACCCACCATGGGGTCGTCTGGAGAGACCATCAGCGTCAGAGTTTGCTTGTCCGGCTCTGTACTTGAGTCTGAAATTGAATGTGGATAATGCAGCTAACCATCTGTAACTGGTGGCATCCATTTTGGCTGTTGTAAGGATGTATGTCAGCGGGTTGTTATCTGTCACAACTGTGAACAGACCCCCATACAGATAATCATGAAACTTTTCCGTGACTGCCCACTTGAGCGCTAAAAACTCTAACTTATGTGCAGGATACTTGGACTCGCTGCGTGATAAGCATCTACTGGCTTAGGCAATGACTCTCATCTTCCCCTCCTGCTCCTGATACAAGGCCGCCCCCAGTCCTGTAGCACTGGCATCAGTGTGTAGGACATATGGACGTTGGGAATCAGCAAACCCAAGAACAGGTGCAGAAGTAAGTTTCTCAAATATCAATTGAAAGGAATTTTCACAGTCAGAAGTCCAGCGATCAGCAAATGGCTGTTTTGGATCATAATATTGCTTGTGACAATTTTTGGATTGGCTGGCTTTCTTAGGAGGTGGATATCCAGCAGTTAAGTCTGTAAGTGGTTTGACAAGACTTGAATAGTTCTTGATGAAACGCCGGTAATAACCAGAAAAACCTAAGAAGGATCTGAGTTCTTTCAAGTTTTTAGGTCTTGGCCACGTCTTCAGGGCCTCTATTTTACCGGGATCGGTTTCTACACCATTCTCCGACACAATGTGGCCTAAATACCTAACAGAGGCTTGCTTGGTGAAAGTTTCAGTCCATACTCTCTTAAGCGGTTTAAGACATTGAACAGTCTCCTTTCATGTTCCTCGAGTGTCTGAGAAAAAATGATCAAGTCATCCAAGAAAACAAGAACCTCTTTCAGATTTAGGTCACTCATACACTTGTCCATCAATCGTTGAAATGTACTTGGGGCGTTTGTGATCCCTTGTGGCATCCGGGAAAACTGCCAGAAACCTAGTGGACACACAAAAGCAGTTTTAGGCCTATCCTCCTCCTCAACCTCTATCTGGTAGTATCCAGACTTTAGGTCTAGAACAGAGAACCACTTTGAACCTGTAAGCTTGGAGAATGTCTCTTCCATATTAGGAAGTGCATAAGCATCTTTGACTGTTTGGAGATTTAACTTCCTGTAGTCAATACAAAGACGAACTTCACCATTTTTCTTTCTTACTACCACTATAGGAGATGAGAAGGGAGACTCAGATTCCTCAATTACACCAGCCTGTAGCAATTCCTGAAGATGTTTTCGGACTGCATCCAGGTCTTGGGGATGAATTGGTCTTGCTCTGTGCTTGAAAGGGGTTTCATCTGACAGTTTAATGTGGTGCTTGACTTTGTCTGTTCTTCCATAGTCTAGGTCATGCTGGGCGAAGACCTCAGGCATACTGTTCAACTGTCTTGTAATCCGTTCTTTCCACTCAGGTGGAATGGGAGAATCTTCAAGGTTAAAGGTCAAGTTGGAATGTTCTGACATGACTTTAGTTTGAATCAACGATGAAGGTAAAACAGCATGGACAGAGTTCAATTCAGCGATGATGCTCTTCTGGGGAATTACAATGTCATGCTCAGACTCATTTTTCACCATCACAGTAACTTTGAAGGAAGGTCTACCTGGAAGATTGATCAAGCAAGGTTTCACTAATATTCCTCCAGGTAACACTGAACAGGATGGATGCTCCACAACCATGACAGATTCAAACTTAGGTTGGCAGGCTATGATATGACCATTCAAGACTACGCTGTCACCAGCGGGAATGACTTGGGGTATCTTCCCTTGCAGCTTAACCAACCCATATGTAGGACTTTGCTGTTGTTCATGCCTAGCTTCAAGTAGTTTCAAGACAGCTTTGTACCCATAAGAAATGAAATTTCTTTCTGGAATCTTTCCATTGATTGACATGTACAAGACATCAAGAGTATTCATGCCAACAAGAACTTGGGGTTGTGTTTCAGTGTTTAGATCAGGAACAACAAGGACTAAAGTAGGAATTTCTTTTTCCATCCCAGTGAATTCTTCTGGAAAAGTAATACTTACATTTGCATATCCCAGGTAAGGTACAGCTTGGCCATTTGCTCCTTCTACCTCAAGTAAATCACCTAACGAGTTGATTTGAAGGTTAGGCAAATGCTGGTTGAAGAAAGACTGTGATATCGTGGTTACCTGCGACCCGGTGTCCAACAGACAGTTAGTTTTGACTTGGCCAATCTTTACTTCAGCAGTACACTTTGTTCCAACTAGCCCTCTAGGAATAGTACGGGAAGGCTTTACCTGTGTCTGTTCTAGCAAGCAGGTTTGTTTTCTGTTTGTGGAGTTTTTACGTCTAGTGGGACTAGAGTAAATACCAGTTTCTGTCTGTCCCTTGAGAGAAACTGTCTTCAGTTTAAATGATTTTGCTCATAATCCCAGGTTCTTTGCCTTTCTTTCAATTCTTTTCTTTTAGCAGCAACCAAAGCAGGATTTGCATCAGCTTCACAGTTGGCTATGATGTGCCCATCTTCACCACACCGGAAGCAATACCAGGGCTTTGGCTTAGAATTGGCATCTTTCTTCCCTGGTAATTTAACACTTGGTTTCTGTACACAGTCAGGTTTTGCAGATTCAGATTGGTTCCATGAACATTTTGTTTTAGGCTCAGACTTTGAACTAGCTCTTTGCTCTTTTCTCTGTGTCAAAATTGAGGTTAGTTGGCTCTTGATTTGAGCCAACTCTTTCTTTAACTCACTCATTTCGTTTGGGACTGGTTTAACCTCAGTGCTGTTGCAGACACACTGCGACTGAACTGTTACTTTGGGTTTGAACCCAGAAAGGTGCTGTTTCCTTCGGACAACTTTGGCCTCCTGCTTGTTCTCTGCTGTACGCAGCAATAGAAGCAGTTCAGCAAATGGCGGTGGATCTTTCGCCCTGTGCTCTAATTGCAGGTCAGTAAGCAAACTGTCATTCCAACAGCCTCTGCAGAATTGTTTAAGAAGGTGCACATTCATATCACGGGTAAGAACTCCTCCAGCCCTTTCAGCAAGACTCAATGCAGATTGTAAACGCTGCAGATAAACTGAAGGTTTTTCACCTACATCTTGTAGTGTACCCATGAATCGAGCAAACAACTCTTCTCCGTCTTCTACTGTGCCATAAGCTGAATCCAACAGCTGTAGGTAAGTAGTAGCTTCTGCTTCAAGAGGAATATGCTTAACAAGGTCAGCAGCAGGTGGAAGCAAGCTCTCCAAAATTTTCCTTACTTTGTCTCTGTCTGGAATTGATGGAATGTCAAGCATCAGTCCGACTTGAGAACGCCACGAGTCATAATCAACTTCACTGTAAGGTTTGGGGATTTTTCCAGAGAAAGCCCTTAACCTCACAGGTGAACCAGCATACAAGGAATGGTCTTCACTCCTAACAATGTGTTCCACAATAAGTTTCTGAACTTCAGGTGGATTAAGTGTGGCAGGATCAATTGTGGAAGAATCAAGCAATGATGCAGGTTTGTGCTTTGACATTGGAAGACGGCTTTCACAGTCACCCAAGGCAGGCTTCACTGAAACATCAGACAAGCTCCGAGACAAAGTTTCAGACCTTTTCTTCTCTGAAGACTTGTCAGAATGCATTGCAGGTTGCACATCGGTAGCATGCTCAGCATCAGATGAATCTACAAGTTCACCTATTTGCTCCAAAGCGTCTTTCAGAACTGCTTCCAGCTCTTTCCCACTTAACCTAGCTACTCGTTGTAGTTCACCAAGATAGGTGTTTGTAAGTTTACTACTGTACACATTAGCTAGTGCTTGTACACAGCACATGGCAGTAAGATCAGTAGTAAGTGCACGACGATAAGGCAAGTAAGGCTCTAGTGTTTGTAAAACAGAACCAAGTAACATAAAACAGGAAGATGATAAATCCTGCACCTAACATCCGGAGTCATGCAACAGGCTTGGCTAGGATGTATTAACCAACCAACAACCATGATCTAATAATACCTACACAATACTACTGGACAAGATAGATTTCACACACCCTATGCACACACTAGTTGCTTGAACAGAACACAGCAGCAGCTACAATCTGATACTGGCTCGACAAGGATCCAGAAGCACAGCGCACTATGTTCATGGTCCATTGCCTCAACTGCCAAGTACTCAGACCACCAAACAAACCTGGACTGACCTTCAAAACAAAGTGACATGGACACACACAATACCTTGCAAGCTATTCCTTGGGGTCATCAGGAAGGCACCTCCCTTCGTTGGTGTTTCGATGAATTGAGCCCCCAACACCTCCAGAAGGCTCATCAGTGGAGTCTGGTGTCCCAGACCCACCCCCCTCCAAGCTCACAATGTAGCCCATCGCAAAATTACCAACAACCCTGCCACCCGACGGCTATCGGAAAAGCCAAGTGACAATCCTACCCATATCTCAACATCACACCCACCAAACAATTTATCTCTTCAAGTACTATCCTTACCCCACCTACCCTCAGCCCTTCTTAGCCACACCCACTGACTAGATCTCTCAGCTACCTCTGACAACTCCTTTACCACTGCTCTCATCACACAGCCTCTAAATCCAAACTCAGCCAGTAGTCTTGTGGCAGACTTCGCCACGAAACCCCTAGCCCCTACCTCTACAGGTCTAATATATGCTTGCCAGCCCCGCTCTCTTACCTCAGCCACCAAATCTGCATACTTCAACCTTTTCCTTTCATATGCTGCATCAACTTCGTCCTCAAATGGAACAGTTAGCTCTATGAAATACACTATCCTCTTACTTTCAGAGTACAACACAACATCTGGCCTCAAGTTTGTGACAACAATACACTCTGGAACCTGCAATTTACAGCCTACATCAACCAACAGTTTCCAATCTCTTGCATCAGCCCACTTATCGCCAACTTTTGAAACCTGTGCTGGCTCCTTGCTATGCTGCCCCTCACACACAAACCTAATTACTCTATTGGAACTAGCAACTGGCATGCCACTAACTTCCAACCGCTTCTTATCAAGTGCACCTGCCAGTGATTTAAGTACCTGATTATGCCTCCATGTATAACGTCCCTGTGACAAACTCACCTTGCATGCCGAAAGGATGTGCTTCAATGTACCACTTCCTGCACATAGCTTACAAGTTGGATCCTCACCTAACCACTGCCCAAGGTTTTGTGGAGTTGGAAGCACATCATAAGTAGCTCCCACAAGAAACTTTATACGACTCGCATCCAATGCCCACAACTCTCGCCAGGTGATTCTCCTCTTCTCTACACTTTCCCATTTCATCCACTGACCCTGCTTACTCTGTCCTGCAGCTTTTGCCCGTCTTACTTCCTCCTCCTGCTCTAGAATAAAACCAGTCACCATTCGTCTTCTCTCAGGAGATGTGGCCTTGCTGAATGCCCTCCATGTATCACCTGACCCTAGTCCTGCCCTACCATTTTGCACCTGCCCTACAACATCTCTATGCTCCAATGCCCACTTTGCTGCCTGAGTTGCCTCTTGGGAACTCCACTTTCTTCCTGTACGTGTCACTGGTGCCGCTGCTTTGATCAGTGCATCTTTCGACCCCATCAACAACATTTCTCTGCCTACCTTGGCACATTTAAACTCCTCAACTAAGCTTGTTAGTGGCAGTTCTAGTACTCCTCTCCCAAACCATGCCACACTACTAAGACAATGTGGAACCCCAAGCCATTTTCTTACAGCCTTATTAACAATCCTTTCTAGCCTCTCAACTTCAGTCATTGGAATATCATACACTGTTAGTGGCCACCTTAGACGAGGCAACAATCCAAACTGCAAACACCACAACTTTAATTTACCTGGCAAAAAGGACTTATCGATACTATTAATAGCCTCACCCAATTCCTTCCTTAACTCTACAACCTGCTCTTTGTCGTTCAGTGCTGCGGTGTACCACCTACCTAGACTCTTAACTGATTTCTCCAGAATAGACGGTATTACTTCTCCCTCCATCACATACTTTTCTTGTGTCAACTTCCCTTTCACAATTGAAACACTCCTAGACTTACTGGGTTTGACCTTCATCCTAGCCAGCCTAAGATTATCACCTAGCTTCTCCAACAGCCGCCGAGTACATGGAACAGTTGTCGTCAATGTAGTCATGTCATCCATGTATGCCCTAATCGGTGGGAGCCGGGTGCCATCATGCAGCCTCTCCCCACCTACAACCCACTTAGAAGCCCTAATAATCACCTCCATTGCCATTGTAAATGCCAATGGTGAGATTGTGCACCCTGCCATTATACCTACTTCCAGACGTTGCCAAGATGTAACAAACTCCTCTGTGCTGAAACAAAACTGAATGTCTCCAAAATAAGCTTTAACTAACCTCGTAATCTCATCTGGAATCTGAAAAAATTCAAATGCTTTCCACAACAGAGCATGTGGCACCGAACCAAAAGCATTAGCCAGATCCAAGAATACCACATGTAGGTCTCTTCTCTCTGCTCTCGCTGTTTGAATCCGGTGCCAAATCATGCTACTATGCTCTATACACCCTGAAAAACCTGTAATCCCTGCTTTTTGCACCGATGTATCAATTAACTTATTCCTTTTCAGAAACGCTGCCAACCTACGTGCAACTACACTAAAGAATATTTTACCCTCCACATTAAGCAAGCTTATGGGACGAAACTGCTCTATGGCTACAGAATCCTTCTCTTTCGGAATAAGAACACCACCTGCCCTTCGCCAATCCTTTGGGATAATCCCCTTCTTCCACACTATAATCATCAACCTCCATAACAACTTTAAAACATCTGGCGCACTTTTATATAATCTATATGGAACTCCATTAGGCCCTGGTGCCGAACCAGCTTTTGCACACCGCACTACATCCTGTACCTCACTCCACTTAAGGGGATTAACATCCATCTTCCACTGTAGGTCACCTACTGGCGGAATATCTGCTGGCAATTCCAATTCACTAGTCCTTTCCTCCCTTGAGTACACCTTCTGAAAATGCCCCTCAAGCTCCTTCTTTCCTACCTTTAGGCTCCCTGACTTCTCCTGACTAAACAACGTTTTAACAAACCTAAACGGATCCTTAAAGAATGCCTCTCTAGCGCGCTCTTTCTTCTTCCTTCTTTTCCTCATAGCTTCTGCTCTCCGCAATTTCCCTAACTTACTTTTCAACTCGTCTTGCAGTAACTCAATGCCCTCTCTTTCCTGCTCATCACCCCGCTTCCACTGCTTCCTCAATAACCTTGACTCCTTGACAAGTTTTCCTATTTCTACCTGCCTCCTTGATTTACAAACCGCCTTACTCATTCCTTTCTTCTGCACAACACCAAATCTTGCAACACCATAATCATAGATAACTTTACCTAGCCTGTTCAACTTACTTTCCGCTGTTCCCTTTAACCCTTCCAACATCCCTTTCAAATCATCATTAACACTCCTCCACAACATTTTATCACCTGCCCCAGGCCATTTAACCTTCGATCTGTGCCCTAACCCTTTCTCTCTTCCCTTTTGCTTTCCACTAACACCTGGCCCATCACCGCTATCCTCCTCTCCACCTCCTGTGCTTGAGTTGGCCTCTATAGTAACAAGGGTGTTGATATCCTGCGGACTGTGGTAACTAACCTGCCGCTGGACTTCAGCCGACTGACTTGAACAATTCTGTGCAAGGTATTGTTCAATGCGGGGCCCCTGCACTCCTTCACTCAAACATTTCATCTTCCCTTGGTGAATCCTCAGCCCTCTCACTGACGTGACCTTGCGCCACCCACACACGCAAGTCTGCAGCGCCTTTTCCCCTACCACCCTGCCTGCCTGTATGCTCAACCCACTTCTCGTAGTCATGTCCGTTCCAAAGTCCGTAACCATGTTATCCACCTGTGAGTCATCTTCCACCCCTGCTCTCGCTGACTCTTGGGGTATTGCTTTTTTATTCCTCAATGTAGCTTACTTGGTTGCACACACATGGGTACCATGGTGGCTGCTGCCATGAGTTGCTAGCCCATGGCAGCACCGTTAGGGTCTGTTCCCTCTTGTCAGCTGTCTTTCCAAGCTGTCACAGAGTCTTTCCCCTGTTGTCAGCTGCCCTTTTCACAGCAGTCACTAGTTTAACTAGACACCAAGTAACATAAAACAGGAAGATGATAAATCCTGCACCTAACATCCGGAGTCATGCAACAGGCTTGGCTAGGATGTATTAACCAACCAACAACCATGATCTAGTAATACCTACACAATACTACTGGACAAGATAGATTTCACACACCCTATGCACACACTAGTTGCTTGAACAGAACACAGCAGCAGCTACAATCTGATACTGGCTCGACAAGGATCCAGAAGCACAGCGCACTATGTTCATGGTCCATTGCCTCAACTGCCAAGTACTCAGACCACCAAACAAACCTGGACTGACCTTCAAAACAAAGTGACATGGACACACACAATACCTTGCAAGCTTTTCCTTGGGGTCATCAGGAAGGCACCTCCCTTCGTTGGTGTTTCGATGAATTGAGCCCCCAACACCTCCAGAAGGCTCATCAGTGGAGTCTGGCGTCCCAGACCCACCCCCCTCCAAGCTCACAATGTAGCCCATCGCAAAATTACCAACAACCCTGCCACCCGACGGCTATCAGAAAAGCCAAGTGACAATCCTACCCATATCTCAACATCACACCCACCATACAATTTATCTCTTCAAGTACTATCCTTACCCCACCTACCCTCAGCCCTTCTTAGCCACACCCACTGACTAGATCTCTCAGCTACCTCTGACAACTCCTTTACCACTGCTCTCATCACACAGCCTCTAAATCCAAACTCAGCCAGTAGTCTTGTGGCAGACTTCGCCACGAAACCCCTAGCCCCTACCTCTACAGGTCTAATATATGCTTGCCAGCCCCGCTCTCTTACCTCAGCCACCAAATCTGCATACTTCAACCTTTTCCTTTCATATGCTGCATCAACTTCGTCCTCAAATGGAACAGTTAGCTCTATGAAATACACTATCCTCTTACTTTCAGAGTACAACACAACATCTGGCCTCAAGTTTGTGACAACAATACACTCTGGAACCTGCAATTTACAGCCTACATCAACCAACAGTTTCCAATCTCTTGCATCAGCCCACTTATCGCCAACTTTTGAAACCTGTGCTGGCTCCTTGCTATGCTGCCCCTCACACACAAACCTAATTACTCTATTGGAACTAGCAACTGGCATGCCACTAACTTCCAACCGCTTCTTATCAAGTGCACCTGCCAGTGATTTAAGTACCTGATTATGCCTCCATGTATAACGTCCCTGTGACAAACTCACCTTGCATGCCGACAGGATGTGCTTCAATGTACCACTTCCTGCACATAGCTTACAAGTTGGATCCTCACCTAACCACTGCCCAAGGTTTTGTGGAGTTGGAAGCACATCATAAGTAGCTCCCACAAGAAACTTTATACGACTCGCATCCAATGCCCACAACTCTCGCCAGGTGATTCTCCTCTTCTCTACACATAAGTGTACTCTACGATTACTTGAGAGTGTAAATCTGAACTAGTATCATCTATTTTAAGTATTCTATTAATCGAACCATGCTCTTTTAGGAATGTGAACACTTCCTCATCTCTATCAGACCCAGTTAACCCACTAACTATGACAGAGTTAGGGACCTTCACACTATTACTTTCAATAAACTCCATAACTCTTAATTTAGTTGCGTAGTAACGTATCCCTTGATAAACAACAGTGCAAATAAATTCTTGAGTTCTTAAAACCAAGCTCCTGGCTGGCTCGCCAATTTTATGTAGCGTACATAAGCAATAAATATCTATATATGTGGAAAATAAATATATACTCAACGACTGTAGAAAAAAATATATATATTATAATTATAATATAATAACAAGTAAGCGGACAGATTATGTGTACGTTAAACTGGTATACACATGGGCCAATCAGAAGAGTACCAGGATCGCTACGGAGCTCAGGCAACCAGCAACTCAAGAAAATTACTTGGCACTGTTGGGCATTTGAAAAGGCATTCACATTTATTGACAATGGGTAAGTAAACAAACAAAACACAAAATAATATTAGAAAGGACTGTGTCTAATTTGGGTAGAAAATAAATAAATCAAAATATTCAGGGTGATTAAATCAATATAAATTCAATGTGTGTCTTTGTGTTAATGTCCTTCTCTTTTAGTTCCACAGTTGATGGAACCATTCAGTCCATGGAGTTTACAAGATAAGTGTTCCTCCTACCAGTTCTTGTTGATATTTAGCTCAACTCAAGGAAGTTTCAATTCAATTGTTGTCCAGGGAATGTGGGAAACCCTCTAGGTTACTCTGGGAGGCTCGCCATCAATGGATTGGTCCGAATCATCCAACCAACAAAAAAACCTGACCTATAATAAGGCCATGTTTATCTTATTACTATATTATACATACATACAAATACACAAAACAGTAATAAAGAACGTAATTTACAATTAAATGAAAATATGTATAGTGTTTGCAACACATACAATGAATAATCACATTTAATCACTATATTTACAACATTTATACACCAAAAGTAGTAATACTGGCGTTAATCAGCATAGTGTCATCATTTGCAGCACTAGGCGCCAAAACTCACTCTCGCGCATGCGCTTACGACACGAAGCTCAACTCGCGCCAAAGCTTTAAATAAGCTTAATGATAATGTGATAAATAACCCTCAACTCGATCTTTTTCTTTTAACAATCGTATTAAACATATAAACTGATCATAAAACATGTACATGTATCACTGCATCTACTTAAAATACAAGCTAGTTTATACGGAGCTAGCGTTAGCTTCAACACTATATACAAATGCAAAGTTAGCATTTCTGCTTACCAGTGCAAGTCTAATATGTTCGTCGTTCCTCGACGAAATATTTCCCTCAGGTGTTTTTATGATTAGCAACAGGTTAATAAATATCTACTTAGACTTATTTCACTTGTTATAACTGTTTAAATTCGTTGCTATCTGTCTTGCATCAGGAGAACCCTCACTCTCGTCTGCTGGCAGGATGCAAAGAGAATCGAAATCTCCGTCAGCGGGAATAACTCTCCCCTTCTGTCCAAGTCGCCACCTGATTGGCTGGCTGGATTCAGTGTACCCAATGGAAAATTTACAAAATAAATAAAATAAAAATATTATTCTTTGTCAATTTGTATTAATATCTGGAAAACTAATTTCTTAATTAAATTAGAATATTTAATTATATTTAGAATATTTAATTTAATAATTATAATAGCTTATTATAATTAATATAATAAGCTTTCATATAAAAATATGGTATCCTGGTTTATAACCTGGGTTACATCTGGGATCTTGGTGACGTCTCTAAGCAGCTCGCAGACAGGTTTAGCCCGTTAGTCTGCGGCCTGGTCGCGACTCTGGTTAGTCAGCAGCTCCTAGTACTACACTGCCCACTAACTAACAGACTACGGGCTATGCTGCAAGATAACAGGGCAGCGCCATCCCGGGTGGGGTGGACACCGTCCCTGCCTAAAAGACCAGGCTTGCCCTCGAACTCTTTCCAATTATTAATAAAGCCCACTTGATTTTCGGAGCACCACTTGGACATCCAGCTGTTTAGCGACGTGAGCCTGCTGTATTGCTCATCACCGCGCCGCATTGGGATGGGGCCAGAGCAGATGACGGCATCGGACATCGTCTGGGCTAATTTAACCACCTCTTTAACATTAGCCTTAGTCACCTCTGACTGCCGCAGACGTATATCGTTGGCCCCTACATGAATCACTATCCTAGAAAACCTCCTATGAGCTAACAATCTAAGGTTGCCACTAATGTCCGGCGCTCTGGCTCCCGGTAAACAGCTGACTGTAACCGCTGGTGCCCCTACAGGAATAGCGACTTTCACGTGTCGGACTATAGAGTCTCCTATGACCAGAGTCTCCTCAGCGGGTGTAGCACTGAGCGGGGCAAACCTGTTGGACACGTGAACCGGTGAGTGGTGCTCTGGTGGGCTAGCGCTGGCGTTAGCGGTAGCTGCAGCCCTCGCTCTCCGACTACGCCCCGCTGTGAGGGCTCTATCGCCGGAGTCGCGGAGGCGCTAGTTCTCCCTGGCGCGTCCACACCTACTACAGACCCTGTCCCTGTCTCTCTATCCCTCAATAATGAGTGGACGCGGCGCTCTAAACTTTCCACTTTCGCCACAAGAGAAGTAACTAACTGGCACCTCTCACAAATACCATCACTATTACTATCAGTGGCAAAAGGGTCTAGACTGAACATGCCACACTCCGAACAAGGAAACAAACCAACACCAGCCATGAATAAATCAAAACACTTACCGTGTCTAGCCGATTTATACAAACTTACGCTAGCTGATTTTTAGAAGCAGAAAGTGATCGGGCCGGAATATTCAACTGCCCGTCTTGACGGTGGAAGTACTATCTGTAAAAAATTATCTAGAAAGGCAAAAAATAAAGATTAGCACGTAAACAGATTAGTACACTTTAGAAAAACAATTTCAAAATTCGCTCCGCAGCAGCGTCGGCAGGTAGCAGGAAGCAGCGTCGGCATCAACATGTTTTGTGAAGAGTTCCGCCGTGCTTTTGTGTTGTGTGTGTGTGTGTCACGGCGAGGACCAGGGCAGTCTTCCCTGGGAAAACTCTTCGTGTTTGTCGTTTGTTTGTTTCAAGAGTTCCGCCGTGCGTTTGTGTTGTGTGTGGCACGGCGAGGACCAGGGCGTCTTCCCTGGGAAAACTCTTGTGTGGTGTGAAGCGTGTGCGTGGCAGCGGGTATGTGAATCAGTGTGCGTTGCTCGTTTTGTTAAGTGTTTGGTGTGTGACGCGGATACCGCTCGTCACTGTCGCCTCACTCCCCATTTGTCTTGTGTTTAATGTGGGGAGCGACTGCGAACCTGAGCGGCGCGTAACTGGGTATCGAGCGTGCAGATGTGGTTCCCTTCCGTTTTGTCAGTTGTACATCGTTTTTTGTTGGTCTAGTCTTTGCGTGTGTTAACGTGTTTGTCACACGAGGTGTTGCACGGAGGGCGTCGCTCCTGACAGAGGCCCTGACCAGCTAAGTGGGGGGTTCTCCTGATTTGGAGGAGACCTTTCCCCCAGTGTAGGGGGATCAGGGTAGTGCGCGTTTTGTGTTTTGTGTTTGTGTGTGTGTATGTGTTTTATGTGCAGGTGCTTCTCCCTGGCGGTAGATCGCGGTGTTCCTGGACCTTGTGGGGGTCTCCACCTGGCAGGAGCCCCCTTATGTTGTGGGGTGACCAGAGCCTAGTCATAAAGAGCCCCTCCCTAGAGGGCTGGGGCCCCCGGATGTTTGGGGACCATGGGGCTCTAGTCTGAAGAGCTCCTGCTGAAGATGGAGATCCTCCCTCCTGCCCGGGGTGACCAGGAGGCCCTTGGGGCTGTTCCCCAGCCCGCGACGGGGGTGCTCTGGGCCTCGGTCTCTGGCGCTCCTGGGTTGGGTGGAGGAGTCCACCGTGCGATGAGGGGCCCCGGGAGGGGTTGGCTCCCCAGGAGGCTGGGGTGACCCCTAGCCAAGGGCTGGGGTCAGCTCCGGGAGGAGGTAGGTCCAGGAGGCGACGTAGCCACGCCCCGGTGAGGTAACCGGCACACACAAACCTCGGACAAATAAGGAGCCGTAGCTCCTCGTCCTCGCACCTGTGGGGCTCACTGGCTGAATCACACTAGTACACATGGTGGCTTGGTGGTTAGCACGTTTGCCTCTCAGCACTGGGGTCTTGGGTTCAAGTCCCTATCTGAGTGGAGTTTCCATGTTCTTCCTGTGTCTGCGTGGGTTTCCTCCGGGATCTCCGGATTCCTCCCACAGTCCAAAGACATGGAGGTTAGGTAAATTGGCATTCCCTGACAAATTCTCCCTGACTGTGTGTCTGTGTCTCTGTTCAATAAAAAGTTGTTGTCTGAGTGTCTGTGCATGAATGTGTGTGTGCGCTTGTGTGCCCAGTGGTGGATGGTGTTCTGCCACTAGGTTCTGTCCTCTCTCCCCTTCCTGCACCCCATTCAGTCCCCCAGGGGTCTGTGGATCCCGGTAGAGAGTACGCTGTGCACAATTGGCTGCCGCTTCTCACCGGTGTGTGATTGGTTGTCTGAGACTTGTACCTGTGTTAAAGTTGTAAAGCGCCTTGGGTATTCTGAAAGGCGCTATATAAAATGAACATTCATTCATTCATTCATTCATTCACACGTTCCCAGAGGCGATTTATTATGAAAACCCTCTTGGTTGATTCACAGATTAAAGATTTGCTCAAATCCGTCTGTGTTCCTGCACGTTGTTCTGTTGTTGTAAATGTTTTGAACCATCACGTATCCTCAAATTTCTTTTGAATAACATCTACTTGATTTGTGCTGTTACATCTCCCCAGTAACAAAAGGTCTATGCCACTAAGGCACAGGTGTCAAACTTGTGGCCCGCGAGAGCTTTAAAAACCTAATTGTCTAAAAAAAAAAGTCAAATATGTGCAGTGACCAAAAACTACATTTCCCCCAATTATGTTACCCATGAAGTGATGGCCTCTCAACACTGCAGTGTTTCCATATCGATGCAATTTTCCCAATAAGTGTAATTGAGAAATACAAGTAATGATCCAAAAATGTCCAGGAAGAGAAACATTGATGCTGGAAGGGTCTTTGAAGAAAGATGGGAAAGATGAATACATGTTTGTGCTTCAAGGAGAAAACATGGAGCTAAGTATGCCAAAATGAGGCATATGAAAACAACAATTTATTTCCATAGAATTATAAGGCAAACTGTGATCGCAACAGAACGTGTTCACAACCACATATAATGCGGCAGTAAAAGCTAGCTTTTTTGAAGAATTCTCCCGCGTTTGGCACGTTTGGCAGCCTGGTGGTTGGTCTGTGTGTGGCCAGAGTAATTTACGTGCTGTTGTTTAGCAGTGAGACTGGAGTTGGTTCTCTGATGAAGATTGGGGTGTGCTTTATGTCCTTGATGTCCTGGAGAGGGAGGCAGCATGTTGGGGTGAGACTGCTCGATTTCTGCTACTTCAGTTGAGGCGAGAGCTTCATATCTGTTATCTAAAAGAATGTTCTGTTCTGAATAGGCCTGTGTTGAAAAAATCGATTTTCCGATTCAGAATCGATTCGCATATGATGATCTGATTATCGATTCGTACGTCCAAAGATCGATTTTTAGTGAACTTTTACCCCCGCCTCGTCACTGAATTCACGCAGGCGTGCTTGGTCTAACTAACTGTAAAACGACTTGGCGTCGGACAGTGCCGGTAACGACGATAGTCAAATCAGAAATCTAAAAACAGAAGGACAGTTTATCCAGTGTCAGTGACTATTTACAGTTAGTCCGTGTCACTGACCGTTTACCCAGTGTTTTTACAGTTTAAAAAAAGTTTTAAATGTTCTTGTAACATTGGGCGCAAGGCGATGGACGAGACAGAATCCTTTGCACTTTCCAAATCGTTACGTTTATTACATTTACCGAAGCGCAGACAGCGCACATAAAACACGTTTACATAGAACATGTGTGACTCAAACAACGACGAGCACAGGACGCTGCGCGAGCGCAAATTAAATAGACAAACCACATCAACCCCACGTGATTACGAGACGAGCCACAGGTGAGGACTATCACAAGACGCACCCGCACCCACGGAGATACACCGACGTAGACGATTAGACGCAGACGACGTTAACGTTAACGGAGGGGTCGGGGACCGTAACGTGAGAGTTCTGTTCTTAAAGAAAAATACACGTTTACATTTTAAACTTTCAGTTTATTAAGTGTGAGCACTTTTAAAATAAAAATGCATTTGGTAGCAACAGCTTTTGGGTGAATTCTTAATTATTTCAATCATAATAATAATGCACTGGTTAGTGTCCCAGTAGGAGCCCACTGTTGCAGATATAGACACCTCAAAGATGTCCTCTGTTTATTGTCCTGGATTACCTTTCTTGAAGGTAGATTTATGATGACCCTTTTCACCAGTCTTCCAGCCATCAGTAACTACCAACTACCAGTAACTATTTGCTGATTAACACTAGAAGTCCCAGAGAAGGGTCTTTCAACACTTCTACCATCGGAACCCAGAGAAGGGTCGAGAGAACTGAAGGATTTTAGCTAACACCCTATTATCAGCTGTAAGCAGGCACTTTTGTCCTGTAAATAAGGCCATTACTGGTGCACCACAGGAGGGGGCATGCTTCAGCTCACAACTAATTGTTGTTTTCCATTGAGTTTAGCCATTTAGTTTCTAGTTAGTTCTATTTAGTTTATTGTATTTTATAATATAAAGGTTATATATTGTATTTAGTTTAGTTTTATCTGAGCAACAAAGCACAAACAATAAATTATTTTTTTATATTTTAAATAGAAAATTAGAAATTTTATAGCCAGGTACATGTGAGCAATGATCAGAAGCATTTGTGTCTAAGTCAGGAGCACTGAAATTTCAGCATGAGAAACATACAAAAGAACAACTGTTACAGGCATGAAAATCTGTCACCTTTCGGCGAAATTCGCCGTTTTGAAGTTGAAAAGGGTGACCTACGTGAATCGTGTAGATCCGATGAGTTTTTTGTTGGGGGGGGAGGGGGTCGGGAGATTATATGTATATATTTTAATTATCATTGACTCATTAAGCAAACAGAGCACTTCCGAAATCGGCAATTTCAATGACAGTGGCCAGCAGTTTCCGCCCAGAACCTTCATAGAGGCCAAATAGCGTTTCAATCATACGAACGTTCTTCATTCACGTTATTCATTTACTGCTAAGCGGGACAAGAAGCAGGACCTAGTGTTACACCGCGGACAAGTCAGAAGAGCGTACATTTACTACTACATTTACCAGATCGTACATTTACCACTACATTTACCACATCGTACATTTACCACTACATTTACCACATCGTACATTTACCACTACATTTACCAGATCGTACATTTACCACTACATTTACCAGATCGTACATTTACCACTACATTTACCAGATCGTACATTTACCACTACATTTACCAGATCGTACATTTACCACTACATTTACCAGATCGTACATTTACCACTACATTTACCAGATCGTACATTTACCACTACATTTACCAGATCGTACATTTACCACTACATTTACCACATCGTACATTTACCACTACATTTACCAGATCGTACATTTACCACTACATTTACCAGATCGTACATTTACCAGTGGATTTAATTGGGTTATTAATGGTTTCAATCGTTTTCATATTTTGCGGTAAAACAAAGTTACTGCCGTTCGCTACAGCGTTGAATACTGTCAGAGCCACAAGCTCTTGTGATAAATAGGTAGATAGGTAGAACTCTATTAAGTTCGCGTCAACCCCGTGTAGTTAACGGTGACATAAAATAAGAAACGAGATTTTTTTTCTAGTGTCTGTAGTTGTAACTGGTGAATCCAGGGACGGGTGAGGATAACATTCGCGACAGGGCTGAAAACGTTGAAGATGAAGTTGTAAACGCTTGTCGTTTGAGTCTACCCTGTGCTTTAGCCCATGTTAGAAAATAAAAACACGTGAACCTGGTATTTTTACACTCATTTTCGCCGCTGATGTATTTATTGTTTCATTAAGACGTAATGGTTTTGACTGAGCCATCTGGAATGGCGAAAGCCGCTTCTCGCGTTTAAGGATCTGGCTTCATACATTGAATCCATTGACAAGACAGTCAAAAAAAAAATTAAGGTGCCCGTAAGGTGACATCATGTAAAAAAAATAATAACGCGTGGCCACGACTTATTAACGCGTGGGAGATACTAATGTCGCCTTTCACACGCGGCAACAAAGTTTATTTTTTCACAGCAAAGCAAGCAGATCCCAGGGACGTTCGCGAACTGACTGCCCAAGGAAGGTAAACCTGGCCTTATATAAAGTAATACTTAATTATCTTGTTCGCACGCGTTAGTAAGTCGTGGCCACTCGTTATTATATTTTTTTACATGATGTCACCTTACGGGCTCCCCCCCCCCCCGTCGCCGTCGCCGTCGCCGTCTACCCATGACGTCACATGTCAACGCCCCGTCGCCGTATCCCCATGACGTCACATGCCCCGCCCCCCGGTCTTCTCACCTTTTTAACCCCTGACCCATTTTCATGCCTGCTGTTATGTTTCCATGCTTTTTTATGTTCCATGCTTTTTATTATTGCCATAAAATTATACAAAAAATACAAGGAATAAAACAATTCCACACATATTTACAATAGGCTGCAGTGCAGGGCTGTATGTGTGTGTGTGTGTGTGTGAGTGGCATGTCCTTCTTGTGTGACTAGCACTTCAGCAGTCACTCAGCAGTCTGTCAGAACATGCCTGGCACTGCCAGGGTATCTCCCTGGTACATTTGCCACACGTGTATCTGTAGCAGTCGACACATCTCACATTTGCACAATTGTTCATGAGTGTTCTCATCAGAGCATTCACATACAACTATCTACCCAGTCTGCCAGTCCCTCATTTGGGGAGAAAGCTACAGTACTGTGGCTATTCCCACTTTAGTGACCCCATTTTGTTTCTCTTTCACTCAGACAATAAAATACTCCAATACAGTGAGGACATGCACCTAAGACGAAAATTTCAGACCCCTCCATGATTAAAAATTGTCTAAATTGTCTAAAGTGGGGAATAGCCACAATAGTGTAGCTTTCTCCCCAAATGAGGGAGTGGCGGACTGAGTGGATAATTGTATGTGAGTGCTCTGTTGAGAACATTTCAACTTTATTGTATATATTTCTAAACTTACATCATGTCCTCTGTAGCTGCTGCTCTCAGCCAGGCCCTCTGACTGCCTCTCTCACCTTATGCATGTCCCCTGCACAACAATGCAGCTGGGGGATGGGCAGACACACTCAGGACCAGCTTACAGACTTTTGCATGACCTTTTTTGAGGTGGATCATCACAATTAATTTGGTCATTTTTTTCAAAAATTGTTATTTTGAACCCACTTATCTTTTTTAGAAGAAAAACATTACTAACATTACTACATTTCTACCTGAGCCTGCCAAAGCCAGTGCTGAGGTATTTTGCATCCCATGAGGCCATCCTTTGTCATGCAGCCATTTCTAGGTAGACGGGGGGATGGGTGATAGTGTGAGCTATGTTGATCCATTGACTCAGACGGAGAAGAAAAGACCCTTTCAGAGAAATCTGAACTTTAGCTATTTTGACCAATAATCATGTCACCTTTTGCAGTGAGAAAAAAATCCAAAATTAGTACAAAGGAGGTAGACTTGATGTGTTTTGGAATTATAGTTCAAATAATGTCTGTCAGTTTTATAATAAAGAGAAAGATGACTGTAGCCACCTACATGTGGATGAAAATCCATGTCACCACACATTTCACTTACTCTGTTGACTGAGAAGCAAGGATAGCAAAGGTTTCCAGTACACAGCAGGCTTTGGACATGATCCTGGAGGGGCCGTGGGCGGGTGGGGTTCCCTGGTCTTTCTCTGCCTGCCTCTGGCCTCTGGGGCCTTGCTAATAAGTACATTATGTACATTTATCCTATGTTGCACTTACATAAACACACACACTCACACACACATACATCAGTCATTTGTGCTGTATGTCTTACTTTCTGCTCTTCATTTAGTAGCAGCAGTTGGTGAATCATTGCAGTGGTCATTTGAGCTGTTTTTCTGCTCTTCTGTCTTTTCCCTTTTTACTTTCTCTCCCCTTGTTTTCTCTCCTCCTGTTTTCTCTCCTGTCCTGTATGGTTCACCTAACCCCAATTGTTTTTATCACTATTGTACTGTATTATACAGAATTGTTTTCTTTTGATCCTTACATGAAAACAAAGTTGTCCTCCAAAGGTGAAAGGTTGGAGGTGGGCCAAAAAAAAAGTTTGAAAAGCCCATATGAAGCTATTTTCAAGCCTAGGGTCACAAACGTCACACACAACACATTGTTAGTTTTCAGAGAGTAGTGAAAATCTGTAGTAGTGAAATCTCTTTTGGTAAGATTTCCTTAATTTCCTATTTTTGTTTGCTGGTTATGGCTGTATTTGGAAGAGACACACTGCAAAATCTTGATCTTGATAAGTTAAAATTGCTCAATAATATTATTCTATTTTAAGTAGCTGAGGGTTTTTTGTATACATTTATGTAAAAACATTTATACCTATTAGCAGTTTTTCAAAAGACAAAACTACTTAAAATAAGGTTAAAAATATCAGAGCCATTTTGACTAATCAATATGCCACTTATATGCCATTATAATTCAAATATTATGTTTGTGTCAATTTCACATTATTTCAACCTTTCACAAATCAAATCTCAAACATATGGTTCTGTAGATGAGGAGACTTCTTGCAAGAGATCTTGCACAGTCTCATATGGCAGCCAAGGAGGTGCAAGCTTTCAGCAGCAACCACCACATACCTGACACACGCCTCATTTACATAACACTGGAGGCAAGTTCAGCTCTTCTCCCCCCTGCTGATTCTTTAGGCAGTGGACACTTTTGCAAATGAATGGATGTTAATTGGAGCCACCAGAGGTGTCAGTTTGGACTAAGGTTCTTTGGACCCTCTTTAGGGACTTCAGGGGGGTGGTGGAAATTTCAGGGACTTCTAGTGTTAATATCGATATAATACTAGTTTTAACATGTTGCTTCTGTACACAGTCAGGAAACAGCTCAAATACATTTTTAATAACACTAAACCCCGAATTGGATCGAATCGGATCGAATCGATTAAATCGGATTAAATAGAAAAAAATCGATTCTTAATCTTCAGAATCGGAATCGGATCGATTCTTGGAATTTGAATCAATACCCAGCCCTAGTTCTGAAGATTGCTGCTTGCTACCGCTGCTGTGCTGGTTTCTGCTGTGTTCCTTCCCCCGAACAAGAGTCCAGCCCTTATCATTGTTGTTGTTAACAGGATTAGGAGTTGAGGCCAAGATGAGCTTAGGCTTTGCCCCCAGTACATCCCAGCGACAATGCAGAGAAACGTCTCTTTCTTTGCCAGTCACCGGGACGGTTTTATCAGCAGTTTGCTTTGCAAGAATCAAGTCCAGAAATTCTTCATCCTCCCTTATAGAGTGTAAAGTTATGGATTCTTTCCTGAAGTTACACGATCGTCAGAGACAGTTTGATACACTCATACAGCAACCATACAGCAACTATAATCGAAGCAATATCAAAAGCACTGGGCACATAAGGCTCGAATTATCCAAATTAAAATTCTAAAATGCAAAATTGACACCCAAAAAGTTGCAGCAGGTATTTCACAGCTGGGAACAATACCAGCCGCTGATAGAAACAGTCCACAAAAACCACTCACTCACAAGGTTGAGGTGCAAAAAGTGCTAAACGATCCTTTACTAGGTAAGTTTTTTATTAATCTATAAAGTAATGAGTAATGAATTCCTTTAAATTGTACAAATAACTTAAATAAATGAAATAACTGTACAGAACAAGCAGTTTACACAATACAGGCTTTATTACAATGTGTGAGTAAATGATATCTTAATAGATATCACGCTGTGACGTTCGGGCTGTCACGAAGGATGAGACACGGAATCCTCTTTGACTGGCGTCACTTTATATTTATTAAACATGAAGCGCAAGAAGCGCACGAATAACGGTTACTCTCACACTGCAAACAAGCATACACTACGTGCAGACATAGACAACGACGAGCACAGGACACTGCGCGAACGCACATTAAATAGACAAACCACATTAGCCCCACGTGATTACGAGACGATTCACAGGTGAGACGGATTATCACATGACATAGCCATAACCACGGAGATCCACTGACGCAGACAAAGCACGTGGACAATGTTAATACACGCCCAAAAGGGAGGGGCCGGGGTCCTCAACGTGACAGACGCGATAAAAAATCTATTTATTTAATTAATTAGAAGCTTTGTAATTAATTAATCGAAATTAATCGCATTTTAATCGCGTTTCAGTATTTAAGATGAGAAATATTAATTTAGTCTTAATGGTCCAATGAAGGTAATTTAAAAACCAGGACATTTCCTCAGAAAAAAAACCCGACGTTTGGTCACCCTATCATACTAGGAATACATTTAGCAGCTAAGTTATCAGCTAAGTTATAAGTTATCATAAGTTATCATACCTGCGTGTTAGCCCCAACATGTTTTGCGTTGAGGTGGTAACGAAGAGTGGAAGTGCTCCTGTGATAAGCAAACTCCTTCCTACATAAAGTGCAAATAACATTACTTGTGTTTGTACTTCCATCTGGAAGTTTCTTATATTTAAATGTCCCATCCACCAGCGTAGTCTCTTCAGTCATCTCCATCATGATCTTATTGTGCGTCCATATAATCTGTATGTCTGGAACTGGTGCACTTAGAAACATTCCACGGTGCAAAAGTGTCTCATGCGTTAAATGCGTTAAAATGCGTAAATTTTTTTAGTTCGTTAATTTCCCTGTAATTAATTAATCGAAATTAACACGTTAAAGTCCCAGCCCTACTTAATAGTTGTAATTTCAATGCATCACCTCTAAGGGCGTACTCACACTAGGCTCTGTGATCCGGGCCCGGGCACGGTTGCCTGCCGAAGCACGGTTCGTTTGGCTAGTGTGAGCGCTCCAACCGTGCCCGGGCCCGGATCAGTTAACCGTGCTCGGGCCCGCTTTGAAGAGGTGGGCCAGGGCACGATTCATGTGGACTCGGGCACGGTTCGCTTCTAGTGTGAGCGCTATCCGTGCCCGGGCCCGCTTGGTGCCTCGTCTGATTGGTTCATTTCGCTGGAACTCAAACATGACATCAGTGATGCGACGCTCACGTTAAACAGTCATAGCGGCAAAGCGATTAGCAGACAATCGTTGTGTTAAATTATCGATAAATCTGTGCTTGCACCGTGTTTCTGCACTCCCAAAACGACTCCAAAAATACAATAAAAAGAGAATCGTGAACTCTATAGTGTTGTGCGAGCGCGCTTTTTTCCAAATAAAGCGGCGTTGTGATGACGTAAGCGTGCTCGGGCCGGGTTGCTGAAGCGAGTGTGAGTGCAGGCCAGAGGGGGAGTGGGGAGGGGGGATAACCGGGCCCCGGCACGGAACGAGCAAACCGTGCCTAGTGTGAGTACGCCCTAAGTGTCGCTAATTGACTGAAAACACATTAGAAACATGCGTACGCCTGAAGTGAAAGTGTCATGGGTGTATGCACAAATCACATTTAGTACATCTGACCGTTTGCGTGAAACATAGTGTACGCAGTGTTTTTGTGCGTACGCACCATTCGTACATGAGGCCCCTGGTGATGTCCATTAAGAAGAGGAAAACAGCGTCTGGTGATGTCCATTAAGAAGAGGGAAACACAGCATCTGGTGATGTCCATTAAGAAGAGGAAAACAGCGTCTGGTGATGTCCATGACTTCAGGCAGTCATTGACAACAAATGGTTTTCAACAAACAAATGGTTTTCAACATTTTTATTTAGTTATTTAAATTGTCCAATTATTTTTGAGCCCCTGAAATGAAGTGATTAATGCTTTAGTTCCTCACATGTTTATCCCCTAAATTAAAGCTGAAAGTCTGAACTTCAACTGCATCTGAATTGTTTTGTTAAATTTATTGTGGTAATATACAGAACCAAAATTAGAAAAATGTTCTCTGTAAATGTGCCATATTTTGTTAATTGTGATTTTTTTCACCGCAATTGAAATTTGTCCTCCGCGTTTTACCCATCTGTGCAGTTAGAACACACAAACACACTAGTGATTACTAGGGGGCTGTGGATCACACATGCCCAGAGCGGTGGGCAGCCCTAGCCCGGCGCCCGGGGAGCAGTTGGGGTTAGGTGCCTTGCTCAAGGGCACCTCAGTCATGGCCTCAGGTCTGGGAATCAAACCCACAATCCTCCGGTCACAAGACCAGTTCCCTACCACCAGGCCATGACTCTGTCCAAATATATATGGACCTAACTGTAAAACAGTTTCACATGTGCCAAAAGTACTGTGGACTTTTTACTGAATGTTATTTACAACCTTTCTGAAGGAGGCCTATCTAGAATAGCATTTTATTTTATGAGCAAAATCAAAACTGTGATACAAAACTTGCAAAAGTAATTAAGCTACTAGTCAAATTACTACTAGACACATTTGGTTTTATGTTGTGGAATTGTGCTGTACAGTAGCCATAGTCATATTCTCTTTAAAACCGCAATAAATTTGTTTCCATAGCTATATCATTTTCTATTTTTTACTGTTTTATTATATTTGCAGATAATGTTATAAGGGCGGCATGGTGGTGTGGTGGTTAGCACTGTCGCCTCACAGCAAGGCGGTCTGGGTTCGATTCTCGGTCTGGGCTGCTCTGTGTGGAGTTTGCATGTTCTCCCTGTGCCTGTGTGGGTTTCCTTCGGGTACTCCGGTTTCCTCCCACAGTCCAAAGACATGCGTGTTAGGTTGATTGATCACTCTAAATTGCCCGTAGGTTTGAGTGCGTGCGTGTGTGTTGGCCATGCGGTGGACTGGCGACCTGCCCATGGTGTACCCTGCCTTTGCCCGGAGATGCTGGGATTGGCTCCAGCCCCCCTGTGACCCCGACAGCGGGATTAAGCGGTTCAGATAATGGATGGATGGATGGATAATGTTATACCAACATCACAGAGACCTAGTGTCTCTGAGCATGTTTAAGTTGACAGGAATTTGGGGCTCTAAATTTTAAACATGTGAATCTATTTTCAGATCTATTAATCTATTTCAGATTAATAGATTAATTTTAATTTTTATTAAAATTCATTTGGAACTAAATGAATCCATATGGTATATGTAGGGGGTTCAGGTTTTAGCCAACTTATGGTTATAAGTTATGGTTATATGTGGGTAAGATGTTTAAGAGATATCTGTCGGCTTTCTTGACCATCCCCTCAGGTATTTCTCCCAATATCGCCACTAGTGGGTTTTTTGGGACGTTTCTTCTGAAAATTGCTTTGAAAGCGTCAAATATCTCCTCCCAGAACACCCTTAATTTAGGAGAAGACCAGAAGATATGAGTATGGTTGGCAATCTGTGTCCCACAATTTCTCCAGCATGAGCTGGGTTGTGCTGGGCCCATTTTACCAGTTATTACTGGCGTTTTGAAGAACCGGGTTATTACCTTCCAGTTAAATTCCCTCCAGGTATTAGAGTTTGTGGCTAATTGTGCTTAAGCGCATATTTCCTCCCATATATCCTCAGCTATTGTCTCCTTCATTTCACTCTCCCATTTCTGCTTTATGTATATGGATGTTACGGTCCTTTGTGCAAGATAGCTTGTTCTAAAAGGACGCAACATAAATAACCAAAACATCACACAGTGAGGTTCATTCATACATGGTTCTTTTATCTTATTTGTGTTGTAATGTCCATATTCCATTCCAAGTACAATCATACATCATACAAACGAAATAACTCACAGAGACAACATCAAACAGGCTCGTGCCAAAATAACAACCAGAACAAGCTAAAGCCCTCCCCTGCTTTAACTACCCTAAACCAAAAGAAATAAACAAAAACACAATTCAATCGTCCCCAACTCCCTATTCTCTCACAAAACAGGAGAAAACGACGATTAAAATAAATAGGCACTTACCCAAACCAAAAATACAAACAAAACAACTACGTAGAAAAGAACATGGACCCACAAGGTCTGATATGTCTGTAAGAACTCATAAGGCGCATTAAAACACCTAAGCAGCTCTTAGCGCCTCGAGTATGGAGTAGCTATATCTCGAGTCAGCAGTAAACGTACAAACACAAATCAGAAACCAAAGACCCACTCTACACAGCCTTGGCAATGTAACATCTCGTAAGGTGCATTAAAACACCTATCTAACTCTCAACAACCGTAGTAGGGAGTAATATCTCAAATCGGCATTAACCCGAACATACACAAAACCACACTTCAAAACCCCACCGTAATGCATTGGTTAAAGAGGACCGCGTGGTGAACTGACAAACAATACACCACGGGCCACCATACGAAAGGCACAGACTCTTTAAAACGGGGAACCAATTACTGAACAGCCAATCCCGTTGTTCCGTCATCAGCAGCACCTGTCTTCCATTTCATCTCCAAACTCGCCCTCCAGTGGAAAACCTGCAAAAGAACATGCTAGCACACAACAAGCACTCCAGGCACGTAACAATGGAATCATGCTTATTCATTGATAAGAGTAGATCATATATTTTACTAATTACTTTGTTTTCCCTTTGTCGTGGAAATTTTCTAATAAATGGATGAGGACTCAGACGTGGTTAAATGATTAATTTATTACAAAAATATAAATATATATAAATAGGACAAAGACAGACACAAGACAGACACAGACAGACACAGACATGAGAGTCTCATTCAAGCATGACAACTCTGAAGGCAGGGGGGCGCTCCCCCTGCTTATATACAATCTTAAACACATTTCAGCAGTTCTAACAGCAGGTTATCTTTAGCACAGCATGTTCCAAAACATAGGCGTCCAGCAGGCTACTTTGTCTCACATGTGTGTATCTCCTAATATGGACTTCCCTAGAGTTAGCGGAAGCAACTGATGTATCAGTTGAACACAGAGAAAGCTAAATGACCCAAGACTAGTAGCCTAGTGACTACCAGTTAACAGAGTGCTCTTACCCTCAGCACTCTCCCTGACCTGGGTCACGTATAGCACACATGCATAATATGAACTAAACATGGTTACACTGAATCACACTACTTCATTATTGTAGTCCTTCTGCTTAGTCAGAATGGACATGTCCTAAATCATAAAGTTCATAATGATCTCTTATAATAACTAAACATGATCTAATCAATGATGATTAGTCAATAATCAATAATTTCTCTCACACTTCCCCCCTTTGATTCTGTGTAATCATTAAAAAGGAGAGAATAAATCATTAATTCTATCATAAATCATCAACTTAAAACAGGCCCTGGAGTCAGTTAAGCTGCTCAGGGCCATCGGGCACAACCCAGCCAGTCGCCAGGTCGTCCCAGACGTCTTCCTTAAACAGACGTCCCAAGGAGTCTGTTATCTCAGGCTCCTTTAAGTCGTCGTGCAAGGCCATCTGAAAATGCTGACGCATAAGGCCATGAACAGCAATACAAAATATAAGGCAGCAAACACAACAACAGCTAAATGATTATTACAATTGGTAAAATCATAGTCAGCATCCAATGTCCCCATGGGCCTAGCCATGAAGTGATCCACCCAAACCAGGTTCTTGAACCTCGGCCTTCATGTGATCAATTAAATCAGTAATATTAGCATAGTAATCTGGAATGCTGAAACAACATTAAACATTGATTTTCTTACACACATCTCCTTCTTTTGTGAGGAGGAGGTCTAAAGCTAGTCTATTCTGGACCTATACTTGTCTAATTTCTTTCACTTCTTGTTTAATAGGTCCAGGGCAGTCTCAGTACGAGAAGCCAAAGTCAGAACTTGCCATTCAAGTCCATTGATCTTATTCATTGTTGCTGCAGTTCCTCCTCCGAGGAACAGTGACCCCCGTTGTATGATCTCTCAGGTAGAGCAGAGTAGGTTTTCTCTCTGCATGCCCACATTGTTGCCCAATCTGTTACTGGGTTCACGATGCCATGACAGGAGGTGAAACTCCATTTTGCAGAGGAGTTATTTAGTCTAATGGTACATGTTGATTCGTCTCTGGCTGTTGCTACCAGATCAACCTGGCACTTGGTGTGCTCTATGCAAAGATGGCCTTTAAGGCCCCCTCTGAGCATAGACACCACTCTCCCTCAACAGGGGTGGTGTCAAATGCCATGTTGCGAATGCCGGCTCGTGACACCTGGTCATTCGAGTCGCGGTTGTTATTTCCTATGATCCATACTTGCAACATCATCACCTACCCAATCAGGAACCTTACCACTGTGAATGATAGCGTGAGACATGTTGTAGAATTGACCTGTTAACCTATCAATCTCGCATATGGGTCTGTTAATTAACATTGTAGCCATTTCATAAGTGATTGGTGTTGGTGTTCACGGCATGTGGAAAGGATGGCAAACCAGACAGGGCTGGTTTGGTTTCACTGCAGTAGCAGTGACATTGGACATTACACATGCTTTCTTTCCCTCACACCTCTCCTCCGGTGTGGGGGAGATGACAGTTGCCCCTCCTGTTGAGAAAAGCATCATGTAAAAAACAACAGCATAACATTCATTCTGGCGGCTGCTCTGGAGCTCTTTTGCAGTGGGTGTGGTGTGTCCACGTGGCTCGGCCGCTGGTCTTTACAGCTGTGTTGGTTGTTAGCAGCACGTGGATCTCTGATCAGCACCCAGTCTCCCGGCTGGAGCTCGTGCAGTGGATTCTCTGACACCTCTGACAGCTTTGACCTGCTCAGACAAAATAGAGACAAACTTGTGCAGGATAACATATTAATGGCTCAACAAGTGTGTGTGTGTGTGTGTGTGTGTGTGTGTCCCATTCCGGCGGCACTACTTCCATGTTTGGAGGCCTTCTAAACACAATCTCAAAGGCTGATAAGCCTGTGCGAGCTTGGGGCCTAGTGTGGCTCTGCCACAAAACCAGAGGCAGACATTTCAATCCTGTTTCCTGAGTTAATTTCCTCTAAAATTTAGTTAATTTAGCTCCTTTAGCCCTTCATGTACGAAGGGAGTGCTGTTGTTATTCAACACCCTCCTGGGTAACCCCCATCGTGGGATTATTATTAAGTCATCTTTGCCACTGTATCTGAATTCTGCTTTGTGATGTGGAAGGCCTCTGTCCATTTGCTAGACATGCATACACACAAGCCTGTATTTCAGCAGGTGTTAGTTCAACAAGATCAATTTGCCAGTGTTGAAAGGGTTCGGTCGGCGGCAGGTGTCCGGCGGGTGCATGTTTAGGTCTGTTATCCCCCTGTGGTGGGATACCAGACATCGTGTATAAAAATTTTTTTTTTTGGGTGAGTGTGGTTATTCTTAGTGCATGCTATTGCATGCTACTATCCCCCCTTTGCTCATTGAGACTCCTCCCATGAGCAATTATAATCAGTCCTCTCATGTAGGCTGTAGGGACACACGTCTTACCTGTCTCCGTGTGTGTGTCCAGACTCCCCTCATTGTTTTGCACCCCCCCTTTTGCCCATCTCTGTTTGTCTTACATTGTGGCTTGTGTTTGTATTGCTCTGGTTGTTAAGGGTGTGTCTTCTCTGTTACTGTGATCCGTTAGCATCATTTGTGTGTTTGGAGCCTGCAAAATTGTGTGTTGGGCTGTGGAGTCTGTGAAGGCATTGCCTTTTGCTACTGTGTCGCCTGTTCTGGTGTGTGCGGCACATTTGATGATTGCAGTTGTGAAATTAGTTGGTGCTTTATCTTTGACCTTGAGCTGGTAAGGAATGGTGAGCTCAGCTGCTTGGGCAGAATAATGTGGCAGGAGTGATATTGTTTCCAAAACCTCTTGTGTGGATAAATGTGCTTTTTTTTTCTCCTCTGGTCCTGTAAAATTCAAAAAACAGCATGTTTGACCCGAAGTGCGAGTTGAGCGTACCCCACTATATCTCTGAATGCTACCAGTGCCCGCACCCCGGCTGCCCCGGGGTCTAGTTTTCCTGAAAAGTAGGCTACTGGCCTCTGTCTGTCACTGTGAGCCAAACACTGGTCCTTTAAGAGTCAAAACACTGGTCCTTTAAGGTCAACACTCCCCACACACATACGAACACTGAACACACACATCAATTCTGAACTTTTATTTCAGAATTCAAAACTGTTCTTAAGACTCATTTGTTCAAACGGGCTTATTCTCTTTAACAAATGTTATTTTTATCTCTGTTTGTTGTGTCAGAGTTTCAATACATACTACGTCATGACCCAGGAAGTGCACTTTTTTCAGCAATATTGCAATTTTGCTTAGGAACCTTGTGGCCTTCCCTTGCTAGGTGATGTAGCAATGCCACTATGGCCCTCTTTGCATGCTTCTCATGTGTTCACACAGAGTATCAGAACATCTACGTAGTGCAACAGTGCAATGCCCTCTGGAAGTTTCAGAGAGGCCAGACTGTCTCGCAGCGCTGCATTGTAAATGGTGGGTGATGTGTATGTTTTTTTTTTTTTTTTTTTTTTTTTTTACTTCAAAGGAAAATGCAAACCAGTACTGGCTATCTGGATGCACTGAAAATGCATTTGCTAGGGCCACTACACTGAACCACTGGCTATCTGGGGGAATCTGGGAAAGAATATTGTGAGGATTTGGCACTTTTGGGGCTCTAACGTGTACTGCTGCATTGACAGCCAGCAAATCCTGCACAAATCGCCATTCTTCCCGCCCTGTTTTCTTAACTGGAAAAATTGGAGTGCGCACGGGTGAGTTAGGGCACAGTACGATCACTCCAGCTTGCCTAAGTGATTGGAAAAAAACTGGCCTAATTTCCTTTGAGCGCCTCAGGGTTCAAAGGGTATTGATGTTGTTTTGGCCTACAGTCAGATTTTGGGGTGATGTGTATGGGCTCACACCCCCTGCATGAGCCCCAACATCGCTCTTACCTTGTGCCCATAATGCTGCAGGAACAGTTCTGAGTTCCTCTTCCTCTCATTTTTTTTTTTTTTTTTCTGAGAGGGTAAGGGAGGCAGCTAAAAAAAAATACCAAGGGGGTTAATCAATTCCACTCCCCACCTGCAGGGGAGCCAGCACGGCGCCGGCTGCATCCACGCCCTACTGCTAGGGCTAAACATGGTGTTCCTGCCAGGAACTCTCTCGCAATCGGTAATATCAGACATCTCTGTCATCCATTCACCGATGTCCTGCCATTGTGGCTCCTCGCACACGTTTGCTAGTGACACGTGTGGTTTAGATCGAGGAAATGAGAACAGGTCTTCTTGTTCTAATGTGGTTTGCACCATTGCCGCAGCCCACACGCAATCCCACACAATAGCAGCGACAACCTAGCAATCATGTTTTCCAACATCAAATTTATCCTCAAAACCTCTATCGGGGCCCTCACTCACATGCAGTGTGCAGTGCAGTGACCCCTACGGCCTCAACATCAAATCACCTGGCAACAAACTACACACTTCACACATGAAGTGCTCCCAACACTCTCCTCCTGCACTCTGCAGCTCATAAGCATACAGTGGAACTCCTGCTGATAACTGAACCCCAACACAGCTAACTCACACATAAACAACCCCTCAGGCCTGCTACTCAGGCCCAACTTACACATTAAATCAAAACCCATAACATACATTTAGCAGTTAAGATTAAAAATTCATGTTCAAATGTATTATTTCATTTACATCGGAGAGGCTCTTTTTTTTTTTTTTCTTTGAATGGGTGGCACCACTATAAACCAAAAACTTTTATTTTAGTGCAGTTTACAGTCAGTGTTATTTTAGGCAGGCCCTGCGGCCCTACACTAATCTTCTGCAAGCATTGATAAATTAAATGATAATTTAAACCAGTTACTTTCCTTTTGTCGTCTTCCAGTGGTCCTGTACCGTCCAGCCTCTCCGCTGCCCGTCAATCTCTGAAAGTTCTGTTTCTCTGCTCAGCATTTTCTTCATTTTCAGGACAATCTCTTGCAAAGTGTCCTAGTTTTCCACAGTTGTAACATTCACCACCTCTCCTCTGGGGTAATTCTCTCGTCCCCATCCACCTCGTCTTCTTCCTCTGCCTCTGACGTGGCCCCTCCCGCATTCTCTGTGAGTTCTCTGCAACATGGTCTCAGCTTGCTTCTGGATTTTCTTGTTCACTCTCCATGCCAGCTGTGCCTCGTGATGCTTGGCATGTACCCGATGCACTGGGCTCTGATGAGGTCACTGATGTCTTTTCTCATGCTTACCAGGAAGCTGTTTCTCAGGTGGGCTTCCCATGGGCTGGCCTTCGCCGGCCTCCGCTCGTGTGCTGGTGGTACGAGGCAGCTGTGGTCAGTGTGAACTCTTGTCTCATGAGGAAGTCGCTGACAGGTTCTCCGTCTTCTTGTTTACATGCAGCTATTTTGGACGTGTTGATAGTGGCTGGGTGTGCAGCTTCCAGCCTTGCGACCAGGCGTCCTACAATCTCTCTGTAGGGCCTGTTTGGATCCTCCTGTCCAGCTGCGGTTCCCACTCAGTGTTGTGGAGATGGACGTCTCCTGGTGTCCGGTCTCAGTCTATCTTGTTTGACTGGATGACAAGACTGAACAAAATCTGTTAGTTCTTCGCCGAAACGCTTACCTCCCATCTCTGTCGGTTTACCCAGGCCCTCCGCCGCCTTCATGATGTCCTCTCCTGTCCAGTGACGGTGGACCATGATGTCTCCTTCAGGGCCTGCAACCTTGACCATTGGGAAGGTCGTTGCGCACCCTGGGGTGGTCAGTTCAAGCAACACCTGACCCTTTCTTTCTGTGGCACGGCTTCTTGTGTGTGCTGCCACGGGTGAAGCTGGTGGTGGGGGTGGAGGTGGCTGCGGGCGGCGGGGGTGGTGGTGGCGTTGGGGAGGTGGCGCTTCCCATCGTCCGGCTGGCGCATTCCTTCGCCTGGCGGGCACACTCCATCGCCTGGCGGACGTCATCATACGGGACTAGCGGCCCAGGGTGCAGCGGCAGCTGTTGGGCTGGTGGGAGTGAAGGAGGCAGAGGTTGTGGTTGTGATACCTGATGGGAACTGATGGCGCTGGAGCTCACAGTGCAAGTGTGGCAGACAGAGGTTGCTGTCGTGGTGGCGCCAGAGCTGGTGGCGCTGGAACTGGCGGTGGAGGTGGGGGAGGCAGGGGTAGCGGCTGTGGGTGCATCTTGCAGTTGGTGCAGTTGCTGAGCCGGGATGGCTGGCGCAGATCTCGACGGGGCAGCGTCGAGGTCTGGGCGGCTACAACAACACACTGAAAGAATTTTGTTAGTACACTTTTTAATCCCTACCTGTCATGCTTGCCTTTTCTCGGCTTCTTCAAGCCAACATTTTGCTTTTTCTTCCATATCTGCTTTATGTTTAACAAAATACTTGCACGTTTTTCTATCTGCGCCCTTGGGCTCTGTTTTTACTCTCTCAACTAGTCGGCGCAGATAGTCTACACTTAATGTTCCCTTTGAACCAAACCCATAATGCTTAGCCCAAAAATTCACATGTCGAGTTACATCTTCCCCATAATCTCTAGTCATTTGGTAGGCTACATTACTCTGAGTCTCCGATGGTTTACTTTGTAATTTACTTTGTGTTTTACCCATGATTCCAAATAATCCCAAAGATGACCCTTCACACTTTTTTTTTTTTTTTTTTTTTTTGTGTGGGGTCCAAGAAATAAAAAAAAATAAAAAATTAGGAAAGAAAAAAAATCCCAAATCAATTAAACACGTCAAAGAAGGTCCTCAAAATTTAGATCCGCTCCTCATACCAACGAAGCAAACAGTGCCCTCCCCCCCTGGGGGATATCTCTGCCGCTCCGGAGCTAGCCAACACTGTATTACGTCTAATCAGTGCGCTTCTGCCCAGCTGGATCCCTGCCCAGACTGACGGGCGCTAGGCTAAGTCCTATCCCGCCTGGGCGATACCACAGTATCCCCACCGTATAGACTTTCTGTAGGCGATATCTCACTATATCCCTATCGTATAACAGAGATCATCCGGCGGGCGGACACTGGCGGATATTTAACACTTAAACTAAAAAATTAAACTGAAAATTCCCACTTACTGCGGTTTTCGTTTGATCGGGCGGAGAACACCACCGGAGACTGGCGGTGACATCACTCCCTGGATAGGTACTTTCCCTTTGCTCGTGGGGTTCCCACTTTGCCCAGCCCAGCCAGGGATCTCATCCCCCGGGGAGCGTCCTCGAAGATCAGTCACCTCCTCTCCGGGGTGCCTCTCGCCGATCCTGTTCGTGACGCCAAATTGTCGTGGAAATTTTCTAATAAATGGATGAGGACTCAGACGTGGTTAAATGATTAATTTATTACAAAAATATAAATATATATAAATAGGACAAAGACAGACACAAGACAGACACAGACAGACACAGACATGAGAGTCTCATTCAAGCATGACAACTCTGAAGGCAGGGGGGCGCTCCCCCTGCTTATATACAATCTTAAACACATTTCAGCAGTTCTAACAGCAGGTTATCTTTAGCACAGCATGTTCCAAAACATAGGCGTCCAGCAGGCTACTTTGTCTCACATGTGTGTATCTCCTAATATGGACTTCCCTAGAGTTAGCGGAAGCAACTGATGTATCAGTTGAACACAGAGAAAGCTAAATGACCCAAGACTAGTAGCCTAGTGACTACCAGTTAACAGAGTGCTCTTACCCTCAGCACTCTCCCTGACCTGGGTCACGTATAGCACACATGCATAATATGAACTAAACATGGTTACACTGAATCACACTACTTCATTATTGTAGTCCTTCTGCTTAGTCAGAATGGACATGTCCTAAATCATAAAGTTCATAATGATCTCTTATAATAACTAAACATGATCTAATCAATGATGATTAGTCAATAATCAATAATTTCTCTCACACCTTTCCCATTTGTATGTCCATTAAAAAGCTTTCTATAGGTGTGGCTTATGGAATTTAGTCCAATTTTGATGTGTCGTCACAAAGGTTCTAAGTTGTAAATATCTATAATAATCTGTATTGGGGAGGCCAAATACACTTTTCATCTGTTCCAGGGTTTTAAAATTGCCCTCTTTGATTAGTTGATGAATATGAGAGAGTCCATGATTAGACCAATTTCTAAATCCCGTGTCTAATATATTAGGTGTAAATGTTTTCATAAATCATATATTTGTTAAAGGTGAGACTAACTTTGATCATTTAAAAACTGAATGTATTTTGTTCCAGATTTTGAGAGTGTTTTTTGTCCAGATTGTCATTTCTTTTGTAGGAGTATCTGAGAAGGGCAACATCTGTAGTGGCACCCAGCACATGCTTTTCTCTATTTCCAGCCGTCGGGTATCCGTATTGTTTTGTATCCATACCAATAGGGGTTTCAGTTGTGCAGCCCAGTAGTATTATTAGCTCTCCATCATGGAAGTAATTTTGATTTCAAAAGTGGGGGGGACATAGATTCGTCGCTATTTAAATATTTGGTTTTAACCATAAAAACTGGGGGGGACCAAAGCCGGCTTTTGAAAAAGTGGGGGGGACATGTCCCCCCCGTCCCCCCCCAAAATTACGTCAGTGCTCTCCATTCAATCAATCCATTAGATTTAGATAACTGTAAAGTTTTTTGTCTAATTGTGGGGCGCTTATTTTGCCAAATGAATCCAGATATCAATTTATCTAATTTATCAAAGGTTGGTTTGGGAATCTCCACTGGTAGCATCTGAAATACGTAAAGTAGTCTGGGTAAGATATTCATCCGAATACTTTCAACCCGGCCTATGGGATCCCCCCTTTTAAAGGAGATTTGTCTGATAACGTGGTTCCACATCCGTCCTGACTTGGGCCATGCCACTAGGGAGCGCACCCCCCCTTTAGTCTGTGGCGGCATGGTACCTATATAGGGCTGTGTTGTCCTAGTCTGTTCTCCTGTCCTGTCTGCCTTTACGTGCCCCAGAGTGGAAAATTGGACCACATATTTTCAGCTTTAGGACTATGTTTATTTATTTATGCAGTATACTAGGTCAAATGTAACCTGATTACGATGAGGGCTGAGATTGTTCTGACCATTCTAATATGAAACATATGGTTAAAATGCTATGAGTAAGTATGTTTATGTAGGAGTGGTGGATGTTCCTGTGGGGGAGGCAGGATCTGGTGCTCCTCCATAAAACCATGGGGGGCAATAAATGGTGGTTTACCTCAAGAGGTTCCCATAGAAATTGGATAAAACTGACCATTTGTATTTTAGTTATGTCAGTGTGTTTGTGTGGCATGTTTAGTCTCATTTTGCGGGGGGGAGGGGGGGTGTATAAAAGGAGAGGTTTGATATCCCGGGGGGAGGGGGGGTATAAAAGGAGAGGTTTGATATCCTGGGGGGGGGGGGGGGGTATAAAAGGAGAGGTTTGTGGGTACAGGGGTCTCCTTCTTCCTCTTCTGGGCTCTTCCTCTTCTATTCTTCCTCTTTGGCTTCCTCGTCTTCTTCTTCTTCCTTGCACCATGAGGCAGCCTACACCGGTTGGTATCTGTTTCCATTAGGTATGATTATGGTTATTTAATCTAGTATGGTTATGTTATTGTTTTATATTTTGTTGGTTATTGAATAAATCTGCTTAATTGTGTAGCCACGGTCTTCCTTGATTATAGCTATACTGGGCCAGATGAGCTCATTATTAGTATCAGTTAAAAGGTAAATCAATGCTAATACCAATTCCCTCTAAAGTATCCCATCTGCTGTGCATGTTTATGATAAACCTCTGACAAAGCAGGCTATTGTTTATAGCAAGGTACTTTATAAAGTTGGTTAGGTATATTGTATAACCTGTACTGATCTATTTGAGAAGTGAGTTCCTTTAGATACTTACCAACTATATTCTGGAGTCAGATATTTTATGTTTTATGCACATTTGGTTGTAGGCAAGCAGGTAGGTTAGTTAAAGCTCAACTAAATCCCCTACATTTACAGACGAATATTGAAAAAGGGTGAAGTGGTCATAATAAGTTTAAGTTGCCATTGTGATTCTCACCCCAATTGAAATTAATTCTCTGCATTTATCTATCTGTGCAGTGAGAACACACACACACACACACACACACACACACACACACACACACACACACATACTAGTGATCTCTAGGGTGCTGTGGTACACACACACATGCAAACACTCTTTACACATACACCCACACACATATATACACACACAATCACATATGCACACAAACACACACACACACACAGAGTCAATATCCTCTCTCTTTCTCTCTCTCACACACACACACACACACACACACAGTCAATATACTTTTTCTCTCTCACACACAGTCAGTATCCTCTCTCTCACACACACACAGTCAGTTTAATTTCTCTCTCTCTCTCTCACAGTCAATATATTTTCTCACTCACTCTCTCTCTCTCACACACACACACACAGTCAATATACTTTCTCTCTCTCTCTCTCTCACACACACACACAGTCAGTATCCTCTCTCTCTCACACACACACACACACACACACACACAGTCAGTATCCTCTCTCTCTCTCACACACACACACAGTCAGTATCCTCTCTCTCTCACACACACATACACACACACACACACACAGTCAGTATCCTCTCTCTCTCGCTCTCTCTCTCTCTCTCTCTCTCACACACACACACACACACACACAGTCAGTATCCTCTCTCTCTCTCTCACACACACACACACACACACACAGTCAGTATCCACTCAATTCAATTCAGTTTTCAATTCAATAAGCTTTATTGGCATGACCATATTCAGTTACAGTATTGTCAAAGCAGTGTTGTCATTCAACATGAATAAATCATCAAAAAATATGAAAAAATTCTAATTATGATTAACTTGAACTTAAAGAAGTGAAAAGAAAGGAAAGCAAATAAATAACAAGTAAAGGAGAAGAAATAAGTAGATCAACATAAATCAAAGTGTTTACAAACCGTGTGTGTGTGTGTGTGTGTGTGCGTGTGTGTGTGTGTGTGTGTGTGTGTGTGTGTGTGTGTGTGTGTGTGCGTGCTACTCACTGTCCCTCATGTTGTGTAAGGTAGATACATATCTCCCCGCTAAAGTGCTGCTTTCTTTCTTTTCTCTCAGGAGGGTGGGGAGTTTATCGTTATTAGGTAGGGACTTAAAGTTAGGGTGAATCAGCTCAAATTTTTGTGAAGTAGATCTCTCTCTCTCTCTCTCTCTCTCTCTCTCTCTGTCACACACACACACACACACACACACTGTCAGTATCCTCTCTCTCTCACACACACTGTCGATATACTTTCTCTCTCACAAATACACACACACACAATCAATATCCTCTCTTTCTGTCTCTGTATCTCTCTATCATACACAGTCAGTATTCTCTCTCACACACTCACACACACACACACACACACACCACTGCATGTCTGTCCTGAATACACACAGTGTCTTTGTTTGTGTTCACGTGCGTGTTGATGTGTAAGTGAGTTTTTCTCCTTCTCTCTACAGTCTGTCTAGCTGCAGTATTAGAGAGGAAGGCTGTGCTGCTCTGGGTTCAGCTCTGAGGTCAAACCCCTCATCACACCTGAGAGAGCTGTATCTGTCCTTCAATAAACCAGGAGACTCAGGAGTGAAGCAGCTCTCTGCTCTACTGGAGGATCCACACTGTACACTGGAGAAACTGCAGTGAGTTACTGACTTACTGACTCTTTATACACACACGCACACACACTTATATACACACCTACACACACACATCACTGCATGTCTGTCCTGAATACACACATAGTGTCTTTGTTTGTGTTCACGTGTGTGTTGATGTGCAAGTGTGAGTTTTTCTCCTTCTCTCTACAGTCTGTTTGACTGCAGTATTAGAGAGGAAGGTTGTGCTGCTCTGTGTTCAGCTCTGAGGTCAAACCCCTCATCACACCTGAGAGAGCTGTATCTGCACTACAATGAACCAGGAGACTCAGGAGTGAAGCAGCTCTCTGCTCTACTGGAGGATCCACACTGTACACTGGAGAAACTGCAGTGAGTTACTGACTTACTGACTCTTTATACACACACGCACACACACTTATATACACACCTACACACACACACATCACTGCATGTCTGTCCTGAATACACACAGTGTCTTTGTTTGTGTTCACGTGCGTGTTGATGTGTAAGTGAGTTTTTCTCCTTCTCTCTACAGTCTGTCTAGCTGCAGTATTAGAGAGGAAGGCTGTGCTGCTCTGTGTTCAGCTCTGAGGTCAAACCCCTCATCACACCTGAGAGAGCTGTATCTGTCCTTCAATAAACCAGGAGACTCAGGAGTGAAGCAGCTCTCTGCTCTACTGGAGGATCCACACTGTACACTGGAGAAACTGCAGTGAGTTACTGACTTACTGACTCTTTATACACACACGCACACACACTTATATACACACCTACACACACACATCACTGCATGTCTGTCCTGAATACACACATAGTGTCTTTGTTTGTGTTCACGTGTGTGTTGATGTGCAAGTGTGAGTTTTTCTCTTTCTCTCTACAGTCTGTTTGACTGCAGTATTAGAGAGGAAGGTTGTGCTGCTCTGTGTTCAGCTCTGAGGTCAAACCCCTCATCACACCTGAGAGAGCTGTATCTGCACTACAATGAACCAGGAGACTCAGGAGTGAAGCAGCTCTCTGCTCTACTGGAGGATCCACACTGTACACTGGAGAAACTGCAGTGAGTTACTGACTTACTGACTCTTTATACACACACGCACACACACTTATATACACACCTACACACACACATCACTGCATGTCTGTCCTGAACCTGAATACACACATAGTGTCTTTGTTTGTGTTCACGTGTGTGTTGATGTGCAAGTGTGAGTTTTTCTCCTTCTCTCTACAGTCTGTTTGACTGCAGTATTAGAGAGGAAGGTTGTGCTGCTCTGTGTTCAGCTCTGAGGTCAAACCCCTCATCACACCTGAGAGAGCTGAATCTGCACTACAATGAACCAGGAGACTCAGGAGTGAAGCAGCTCTCTGCTCTACTGGAGGATCCACACTGTACACTGGAGATACTACAGTGAGTTACTGACTTACTGACTCTTTACACACACACACACACACACGCACACACACACATACACACACATAAACCTACACACACACACATATACACACACACACACACACATATATGCACACATACACATATACATATACACATACGTACACATTCACACATACATAGTCGATATACTTTCTCTCTCTCTCTCTCACACACACACACCTACACGCACACATACACCTACACACACATATATGCACACACACACACACACACACTTGCACACAAACACATATACGCACACATACACCTACACGCACACACACATATACATAGGTACACCCACACACATTCACACATACAAACAGTCGATATACTTTCTCTTTCTCTCTCACAAACACACACACCCATATAGTCAATATTCTCTTTTTCTCTCTTTCTCTTTCTCTCTCACAAACACACACACCCATATAGTCAATATTCTCTCTTTTTCTCTCTATCTCTCTCTCTCACACACACACAGTCAATTGCCTTTCTCTCTCTCTCTCTCTCTCTCTCTCTCTCTCACACACACACACACACACACACACACACACACACAGGCTGTGCTGCTCTGTGTTCAGCTCTGAGGTCAAACCCCTCATCACACCTGAGAGAGCTGAATCTGAACTACAATAAACCAGGAGACTCAGGAGTGAAGCAGCTCTCTGCTCTACTGGAGGATCCACACTGTACACTGGAGAAACTACAGTGAGTTACTGACTTACTGACTCTTTATACATACACACATATACACACGCGCACACACACACACACATTTGCACACAAACACATACACACACATACCTACACACACACACATACATATGTACACCCACACACATTCACACAGTTGATATACTTTCTCTCTCTCTCACAAACACACACACCCCCATATAGTCAATATTCTCTCTCTTTCTCTCTATCTGTCTCTCTCACACACACACAGTCAATATCCTCTCTCTCGCTCCCTCACACACACACAGTCAGTATCCTCTCTCACTCTCCCTCTCTCTCTCTCTCTCTCACACACACACACACACATATATACATACATACGTACACATTAGGGTTGCAGCGGTAACCGGTTTCACGGTATACCACGGTATTAAAATGCACGGTTATCATACCGTGTGCGTTTGCTTATTACCGGTAAAAAGCAAGCCAGCGGAGAAACTGACCCGCGCATGCGCAACTCCGCTCCGGTTCAGCTACTCAGCACACAGCAGTGAGAATGGCAGAAAGTGCATCAGACTTAACACATTTTTTTACAAAAAAAAAAAGCTAAACTAAAATCAGTGGCGAAAATGACGTAATCGCGGTGGCTCCGCCCGTGCGCGAGGGTCTCGCGCGCTGTCGATTCGCGAGGTCGTACACCTCTCGAATTTTGTAACTTTGCGCGCTGCGCCTCAGCGCAATGAACAAAGTCACGTTTGCAGGATTCATACACGTTTAAAAGGTGGAATTAAAACACTTGTACGTCACTTTAAAGGTCCGTTTCAATATTTCCCAGCACCTTAAACTTAATTAAGTTAAATATTTATACATATACTCGAAATAATTCGCTTTTTCATCACATTATTTAATGGTTGTTTATTTCCAAAACGCCCAAT